>NC_064864.1:58983816-59301316 GCF_024139225.1 Suncus etruscus | reverse complement strand
TGCAGCCAAGCTCTTTGAATTATCAGTCTTACTCCAGACATTACATTTTGTTCCCATCTCACCTTGACCACGAACGTAAAAGGTAAAAGTAAAATGAACGTAAAATGTAAACCTTTTACATAACGTAAAAGGTCTATAAGGCTTGGGGCTGGAAAGATAGCATGGAGGTAAGGCATTTGCCTTTAATGCAGGAGGTCATCAGTTCGAATCCCAGCATCCCATATGGTCCCCCGTGCCTGCCAGGAGCAATTTTCTGAGCGTGAAGCCAGGAATCACCCCTGAGCACTGCTGGGTGTGACTCAAAAACCACACACACAAAAGAAAGGTCTATAAGGCTGATGGAGCCCATGTTCCTGGTAGATGTGGCTAGATTTATTGGTAATTTAGGTCTATTCTTGATCTATTATTTAGGGTGTTAACTGCTCTTCTTCTGGTCATCATCTAGCATCTTTTCTCACAGTGTGGCTGTGACCACAAAGATGTGTCAGGGAAATTTAAAAATTCTGATGAAGAGAGATATTAATACTTAAGAATTAAAGTTGGGGCCGGAGAGATAGCACAGCGGTGTTTGCCTTGCAAGGGGCCGATCCAGAACCTAAGGTGGTTGGTTTAAATCCTGGCGTCCCATATGGTCCCCTGTGCCTGCCAGGAGCTATTTCTGAGCATATAGCCAGGAGTAACCCCTGAGCACAGCTGGTAGTGGCCCAAAAACAAAAAACAAACAAACAAAAAAAAAGAATTAAAATTATATCAACTCAGATTTTTCTCTAGAGGAGATGTAATATATTTAATAGTCAATATAATCCAGGAATTTGGCACTGTTATCCCCCCCCCATCTTCCTGGAAGAAACCAAGGATTAGAAAGAATACCTTTTGGGCCAGAGAGATAGCATGGAGGTAAGGTATTTGCCTTTCATGCAGAAGGACAGTGGTTTGAATCCCGGCATCCCATATGGTCCCCTGAGCCTGCCAGTAGCGATTTCTGAGCATAGAGCAAGGAGAACCCCTAAGCGCTGGCCGGGTGTGACCCAAAAACAAAAACAAAAACAAAACAAAACAAAAGAATACCTTTTATGGGGCTGGAGAGGTGGCGCTAGAAGTAAGGTGTCTGCCTTGCAAGCGCTAGCCTAGAATGGACCGCTGTTTGATCTCCCGGCATCCCATATGGTCCCCCCAAGCCAGGAGCGATTTCTGAGTGCATATCCAGGAGTAACACCTGAGCGTCAACAAGTGTGGCCCAAAAACAAACAAACAAAAAAAGCCAAAGAATACCTTTTATTTATTGCTTTGAAAATTTTAGTTTTTACTGAGGTAATGTTAATTTTTTAAAGTAACATTATATAAGTTTCATTGTTTTGTTTGTTTTAGGACCACAACTGGTGAAACTCAAGGTTTATTCTTGGCTCTGAATTTAGGAATCATTCTTGGAGGAGCTCAGAAGACTATAATAAATGCAGGGGATTGAGCCCATGTAGGCTGCATGTGAAGCAAACACTCTACCCACTGTACTGTACTTCTGGCCCACTATTTGGATGTTTTAGAAGTATAATGTTAGCATAGCAGGCCTACCATCAAGGTGTTAATATCTCTCCACCACAGTTCACTGGATCCTTTCAAGCCATTCCCACCCCCACTTTATGTAGATAATCTCAATTCTGTGGTCAGAATCTAAAGATACATTTTTATTGGGAGCTATATTTTCCTTTGATTGGTCTCCTAAATACTCTTTCAAAGGGCACAGAACTTATAAAATGGCAAAACAGGGGCAGCGTCATAGTATAGCTGGCAGGGCATTTGCCTTGCATGCATTCAACCAGATTTCAATCTCTGGCATCTAATGTGGTCCTCTGAGCCGGCCAGGAATGATCCCTGAGTGCAGAGGTAGGAGTAAGCTTTGAGCACCACTGGATGGAGACCAAAAACTAAAAGCAAACAAACAGAAACATAGAAATTTGAAGCCAGAAAGAGAGTAAGATTCAATAAAGGTGAAAGCTAGGAATAGAGGTTAGGAGACTGGAGTGTTGGCTGATGCTTTTGGGCATGGGCTGTAAGAGATTCCACATTGTTCTGAGGCTCTTGGAGTTTAAATAAAGAAATGCTAACAGAGTACTAAATATTTCTGTCTACTTGAACTTTTTACCTTTAACAAAGACACACTTAATACCCTGCCTTTGAGACAATCAACGATGCTCATGCCACTCTCAAGACAACGAGGCTTTCCAAGCTTGTTTCTCCTCTCCCCTGGGTGCTATGACCTAGCCACGGCCACAAAAATGGTGAAGGATGGTTGTCTGTTTTTGCCTTGTTACAGTGCCTTGGTGACTATGGAGTTTGGCGGTGATGTCAAAACACTGGCCAGGGGGCCGGAGAGATAGCTTGGAGGTAAGGTATTTGCCTTTCTTGCAGAAGGTCATTGGTTCAAATCCTGACATCCCATGTAGTCCCCTGAGCCTGCCAGGAGCGATTTCTGAGCCTGGAGCCAGGAGTAACACCTGAGCGCTGCCAAGTGTGACCCCCCCAAAACAAAACAAAACAAAACAAACAAACACTGGTTAAATGACACAGTTGCTGGACCCCAGCACAGTCTCAGGTGTGTGAAGATCGATCTTGTGAGGGCTGACTTCAGCAATTTGCTCTCTTCAGTGCAGGAAGGACACATTACTCAGGGCACCAGTCACATCAGAGCCAGTGTGAATAATGCCCTTAAATGGTGAGGGCTAAAGACTATGTGATGCCACGGTGGCCCAAGAAGGAGTGTAATTTCCACAGATATGGAGGAAAAACCAAGCTAACCACCGCCATGAATGTGGTTGCCACACCAAAAGCACCAAGCAGATGTCCCCTGGGGACTTGGCTGAGGTGTCAGTATTGGAAATAGATTGGATAAGTTTCTTTAGCATTAAAGAGTCAACCTCTGGGCCCGGAGAGATAGCACAGCAGCGTTTGCCTTGCAAGCAGTCGATCCAGGACCAAAGGTAGTTGGTTCGAATCCCCGTGTCTCATATGATTCCCCCGTGCCTGCCAGGAGCTATTTCTGAGCAAACAGCCAGGAGTAACCCCTGAGCAACGCGGGGTGTGGCCCAAAAAAAAAAAAAAGAGTCAACCTCTAAGGACAGCAATGAGTAACTCTAGCTCACAACTCTTAAGGTAAAAAGTGCAATTTTTAAAGCAGTTCATTATCCCTCGATGCAGAAAATATTCTTCCTAAAATGTATTTGCATTAAAAAAAAAAAAAAAAAAAAAAAAAACCCGGGGCCGGGCGGTGGCGCTAAAGGTAAGGTGCGCCTGCCTTGCCTGCGCTAGCCTTGGACGGACCGCAGTTCGATCCCCCGACGTCCCATATGGTCCCCCAAGAAGCCAGGAGCAACTTCTGAGCGCATAGCCAGGAGTAAACCCTGAGCGTTATTGGGTGTGGCCCAAAACCAAAAAAAAAAAAAAAAAAAAAAAAAAAACCCTACTGGGGCCGGAGAGATAGCATGGAGTTAAGGCGTTTGTCTTGCATGCAGAAGGTCGGTGGTTCAAATCCTGGCATCTCATATGGTCCCCTGAGCCTGCCAGGAGTGATTTCTGAGCATAGAGCCAGGAGTAACCCTTGAGCGCGGCCGGGTGTGACCCCCCGCCCCCCCAAAATGAAACCTACTCAGAAAAATAAACCCAAGTAATGCACTGAACCACCAGAAGTGTATACTTTGGAAGGAATTCCTAGAGCTGCCTGGGTTAAACAAATCTACTAAGAGGACAAGTTAGTCTAAAAAGACTAATTGGGGGTAGATTGTTCTCTTTGAAGAATAATAGTTTACAAAAATGTTTCCTGGCCCCATCATATTCCTGTTAGCATATTGCTCACATGAGACCATTTTATAAAAATCAGGGTGGCCTCATCATTCTTAGGGGATAATGGGCCACAGGATAGAGAAATGCTGACAGACCAGGAGCAAGACCTCAGCCATTGTTGATGAGGCCTCTTGGCTTCCTCTCTTATCTCTGTTCCCACAGCTCCTGGGGTTACCATTTAAACACCCACAGAGGCTTCTGGTAGACAGCTGAGAGGCTGGAACACCAACAGGGTTCATCAGGAATTTCATAAGAGGCAGGAAAATGCCAGCTCCAGTGTCTCTGTGACTCACCCAAGGTCACCTGGAAGTCAATGGGCAGGCCCAGGGCCTCCCCGCTTCTGTCAGCCCTGCCCTAGTATGCTGGGTATTTGAAAAAGCCCTGAGGTGACTTCCTTTAAAAGCTCAGTTCCACTCTAACAAGTGAGAAGGACAAGGGAAAGGCAGAGAATTTGCTGTGGAGAAACCTCACAGATGCGTCTGGAAGGTTGATTGTTAAGTCAGCAACAGTGCTCAGAGAGTGTAATTGGTGTCGCATGCTCTGGGTAGGAGAGAAGGAGAAAGACTCATCTTGTCTGTCTTACTCTTTCCAAACTCTGCAATTTCTCTTTAATGATGATAAGCAGTCAATTTCATCCCAGCTAAGGGGGTAATCTACAGAATACTTGAGCACTGTTCCTCAACAGTGTCCATGGAAGTCACAGAAAGATGAAAAAACTTCCATAGACTGGCAGGGGCAAGAAAACAGAAGGCAGGAGGTGAGAACACAGGGGGTCAATGGGAGCAAGTCTGAGTAAGCCTATGTTTAGTTAGTAGTAGTCTTCCCATTGTTTAGCTTTGTTAAATATACCAGGGTGAAGTCAGAGATTAATATTTTAGAAAGCTGGGTGAGGGATATACGCCTTTGTAGCTTATCTAAAAATATCTAAATTTATTTCACCTAAAGATTTTGCCTTTAAGTCTGGTGATCATTTATATTGCCTGGTCCTTCTTATTATCTCCTTTTGGGAAGGGACAGTATCAGGGTTAGGTTGAGGAGTGCAAGCAAGTAAGTAAAAATATGTAGAAGACTGGGTTGTACCTCTCACCAGTCTGAGCAGATGTGGCTTCTTCTAGGGGAAAAGGTGCATCACTTTCCCCGAATTCTATAGAATACCATCGTATCTGCCCCAGTTTTTGAGATTAGCCTCCTGGGCAATTGCAAAATCTAGGAACGATGCTCTATGGCTGGGCCTGCACAGAGAGGGGGTTGAACACTGTCTTGAGTTGTTGCTTAAGATGATTTTTGTTTTGTTTTTGGGTCACACCCAGCAGCACTCAGAGGTTACTCCTGGCTCTATGCTCAGAAATCACTCCTGGCAGGCTTGGGGGACCATATGAGATGCTGGGATTTGAAACACTGTCCCCCTGCATGCATGGCAAATGACCTACCTCCATGCTATCTCTCTGGCCCCTAAAATAATTTTTTTGTTTGTTTTTGGGCCACACTCGGCGTTGCTCAGGGGTTACTCCTGGCTGTCTGCTCAGAAATAGCTCCTGGCAGGCACGGGGGACCATATGGGACACCGGGATTCAAACCAACCACCTTTGGTCCTGGATCAGCTGCTTGCAAGGCAAATGCCACTGTGCTATCTCTCCAGGCCCCCTAAAATGATTTTTAAGGCATAAATTCATCAATTATTCATCAAGAGGGCTGGAGAAATAGCATGGAGGTAGGGTGTTTGCAGAAGGATGGTGGTTAGAATTCCAACATCCCATATGGTCCCCCGAGCCTGCCAGGAATGATTTCTGAGTCTAGAGCCAGGAGTAACCCCTGAGTGCTGCTGGGTGTGACCCAAAACCAAAAAAAAAAAAAAAGAATTCATCAAGAATAAAAGCTAGTTGTTCATTGCCTACCAGTCAGATTGGTTAATTTCATATACACATGGGTCAAAAGGAGAGGTCAAGGGAGTCAGAGTGATAGCACAGTGGCAGGGTGTTTGCCTTGTACATGGCCAACACAGGACGAACACAGATTCGAATCTCAGCATCCCATATAAATTCGGGAGCCTGCCAGGGGCAATTTCTGAGTGCAGAGCCAGGAGTAACCCCTGAGTGCTGCTGAGTGTGGCCCAAACCCCCTCCCCCAAAAAGGAGCGGTCAAAAGGGGAAACTCTGAAAGTCTTCTGATTTTAGGGGTGCAAATCTGGATGGTTTTGTCCATTCTGTGAGTCTCCAAAGAGGACCATCACCCAATCTCTTTCCAAGGACAAGCCAGTTGGACTCTCTCTTGTTCTTCAATTCTGGGTTGGTTTTTGGATTTGCTTTTATGAACAGAAAGGAGTAGAAGAGATGCTGTGCTACTCAGCTCTTGCCTTTAAGAATTTGAGATCTTTCTACTTCCCTCTTAAAATCCTTGTCCAGAGACAAAGTCCCTAGAACCCTGAAAGCCAGAGACTACTTGACTATGAAGAAAGCTCAGCTTACACTTCACCATAAATAGAAGACCAGTGAAGTTCTAGCTATTTGTGCCAACTTGGCCCCTTTAGTCTAGAATACTAGACAGGGGACCTCAATGGATGCCCTCAAAAGCAGAAAATTTGTTTGATCAATCCCATTCAACCCATAAAATCGTGAGAAGTAGACATCTTTATCACTTAAAAATACTGATCTCTGGGGCCGGAGAGATAGTATGGAGGTAAGGCTTTTGCCTTCCATGCAGAAAGTCGGTGGTTGGAATACCGGCATCCCCGAGCTTGCCAGGAGTGATTTCTGAGCATAGAGCTAGGAGTAACCCCTGAGCACTGCCAGGTGTGACTAAAAAACAAACAAACAAACAAACAAATCAAAACAAAACAAAAACCCCAAAATCTGAGCTCTAAATTGATTTGTTACATAGCAAGGAATATTTGAAACACTAGTGTGCTCTTCTCGGCTCAACTAGTTTGTGGGGGCAGTAGGATTGGGAGAGGTGGTAATCTGACTCACACTTGGCAGTGTTCAGGGGTTATTCCTGGGTCTCTGATCAGCAGTGACCCCTGGTGGTGCTTAGGAGGCCATCTGCAGTGCTGGGGAGTTGAAACAGGGATGTGGCCACAGTCCTATGCAAGGCAAGCAAGGCAAGTGCTTTACTTCCTGTACTAATTAATCTCTCTGATCTGCCAATTCTCTCTGAATTAAAGCTTTACCAACTTGTGGCCTGCAAAATCCCATATGATCTATTATTTTCCCCTTTCCTACCTGACTTCAGTGCTGATAATCACTGCTCTTGATATTCCTTGAATCAATCAATATCAATGAATGTTAGAACCTTGGAATCTGCTTTTCCCTAGTAAATATACTTAGGTCTTGCTCTTTCTTACCAAGTCATCAATCAAGTGTTACCTAGTCAGTGAAATCTTTCCTAACCTAGTCAAAATTGCTACTTCTCCTTTCCTCACGTTCTGCATCCCTTGCCTTGCTTTGTTTTCTTCCAGAGCATTACAGCCACTTAACATACCATGTATTATTACTCACCTTGTTTGAAGTTAGCTCTCCTTAGAATTTCATCTCCAAGAAAGCAAAGAATTGGAATTGCACGATGTGCTGCTATAAATCCAGAACTTAAAACTGTGTGTTGTACCAAGTCGACATTAATTAAACCTTTGTGAAATGGATGAATAAATTTTCCCATATCAAGCCTAAAAATTTGGATGATTTTAGGCTGATGTGTGGACAACATCACCTATTGGCAATGTATGGCATTGCAGTTCAGCTGTATAGGACAAGAGGGCTTCACAAATTATAGTAAAAGGAGGCTTTATGACAAGAATACGTTCTGAGAAATGCCCCGTTAGGCAACATTAACAGTAGTTTTTTTTTTCCTTTTCTTTTCCTGTTTTGTTTTGGGGCTGCACCTGGCAATTCTCAGGGGCTACTTCATGCTCTGCACTTAGGAATTACTCCTGACAGGCCTCAAGGGATGATGGGAATTGAACCTGGGTTGGCCACATGCAAGGCAAGTGCCCTATCAGCTGGACTCTCACTTTAGCTTACAGCAGATTTTTTATGACTGAAGTTGTGATGAACAGAACAGTATGAGATGAAATCAAATGCAAGGGAAAAGGAGCTATGGAGAAATCCAATGAAAGTGGAGATTCACGAGATTGTTGCTAATGTAAAACACTATGACCTTGCAATGGCCTTAGCATCACCAGACAATAAGAATTTGAGGGCAATCACAATAGCTCAGGGGTAGAGACAGTATTCTTATGTGTAAGATACTGAACTTAATTTCTGGTACCACAACATGCAAAGTTTGACTTTATTGTCATGTGACTCTTGGTTGACTAAACTACCCTTTTGTAGCTTATCATTGGTTGGGAAAATCTTAGGACTATAGATCAGAGACATTTCTTTTTCAGGGCCAGAGAGCAAATATTTTAGGTTGTTTGGGTGATAGGATCTCTACCAGAATCTCTTGGCTCTCGTTGCTGCATGATAGTGGCCAGAGGCAATGTGTATAGAATAGACATAGCTTATGTTTCTATAAACTGAAATGGGAATTTCATACTTTTAGTGTCACAAAATGTCTTTATTCTTTTGATTTTTTCCAGCTACTTAAACATGTAAAAAACCAATTCTTGACTTGTAGGCCATATAAAAATAGAAATTTGACCAGACATGGCCAATAGGTATAGTTTGCTGACCATTAGCACTTTCCAAATGATTCCAAGAATGTGAGAAGGAATCAGATTTGGGGGCAATGAGCCAGAAAACTATTTATTTTTGAAGATGTTGTTTATAACATGACTTCATGAAGAGTCACTGTGATTCTTTGGGCAGGCATTGACTGAGAAGATATTTTGAGAGGCCAAGTGAACAAAACTAAGCTTCAAGCGACAGAAGGCAAGTGTACTCACCTCCTCATACTTTCTTCTTTTCAGAAGAAGCTGGCAGAAGGCAGCAATGGGGGGACCATCCAAAGTTGGAAACAACAGTAGACACTCACTCGAGAGGTTGGGAGTTGTTTCCTTGTTCGGGCTAATGAGCTCTTGGCTGAAGTCTGCAGCCTGGCCCCAGGCAACTCTCTTGTGTGAGTGGCAAAAGTGGATCGGGCTGGGGACCTCAGAGGAGCATCAGCTCTAGCCCAGTTGCCCTCCTGACCACAGGCATGTGAACAATGCTAGTAATAAAAAACTTGACAGTGAGCTTGTTGTGGGCACTATGTCTTTTGCCACCTCTGAGGTGTGTCATGGCAGGAAAAGAGAGTAACTATGACAAGATGTCATTTTGTGCTAAAAAAGATGATTAAGGGCCCGGAGAGTGAGAACAGCAGGTTCACTTGCCTCGTACAGAGTAGGCCTGGGTTCTATCCCCGGAAATTCATACGGTCCCCTAAGCCCTGCTAGGAGTAAACACTGAACACAGAGCCAGGAATGAGCCCTGGGCATTGCTGGGTGTGGCTGAGAAAATAAAAACAAAGAGATTATTAAAAGGGACAGGAGAGATAGTTCAATGGATTGACTGCATCTCCATGTGGGACTTCTCTTTGGATTCCTGGCACCCAAAGGCCTCATGAGCATCACTGAGAGTGAGTCACAAGCAAAACGGTATAGTGCAATGGCTCTCTCCCACCTAATTACTTAGAAACAACAACTCAGAATAAAAATTTCCAAATACACTCAGAAGTAGAGAATAAAGTAAAATGAGCATCTAGGCACTCTATTTTGAGGTGTGTAAACTTAAAATGCAGATCATTCATCTAGAGCCCAACCCTACTTGACTTGGGAGTAAAGTTTAGATGTCATGTTGTTTCATCAGGCGAAAGCTAACTGCATTTTTTATTTGGAATTACAAAGTCACTTGTTCACTAAAATAATTTTATGGTAAACAAAGCAAAGCTACACAAATAACCAAAACCTTCCTAATTAATAGACATTGTTCATTTATCTTACTAATACAGCCTTTAAGAGCTAATTTCTCTCCTTCCTGATATAATGCACCCTTTCATGCTAATATATATGTATACTATAGTTATCACTGTGTCTATTCATATTAATTCTGTGCATATACCTTAATATTAAAATCATTTCATTATTGATGTGCATTTAAGTTATTTATTATTTTTAACTATTATAATTATTCTGTAATAGACATTCTCTCTTTTGGGGGGCACACCCCAAAATGCTCAGGTGTTACTCCTGGTTCTGCACTCAGAAATTACTCCTGGTAGGGAATAATGTGAGGGTGTTATGTGGTACAGGGATCAAACTCAAGACCTCACACATGCTAAGCACATATTCTATTCACATATGTAATAAACATAGCTTAACTAGTCTTGACTTAGCCTGTAATAAATACTTGATTAGGTATCTTATGTTTCTGTATGTTTATTTTCTTTGGTTATATTATGAAAGAGTGAAATTCTGGCACATTGAAGGCTCTTTACTGATGACTAAATGTCTTCTGGGAAGATAATACCAAGACCATACCAAGTAAACCAGGAGTTACATGAGTGTCCGCTAACCTCAGAAGTATGAAGTATGAGTCTTCCAGTATGCCATCTAGGTAGATTAAAATTTTGTCATTTTAATTTGTGATAGCATAGTGGTAGGGCAGTTCCTTTACATGTGGTCAAACTGGGACAGACCTGGGTTCTATCAAGTGCTCACATCCCATATCTTTCCCCAAGCTTGCCAGAAGCAATTTCTGAGCACAGATCCAGGAGTAAACTCTGAGTGCTGCCGGGTGTGACCCAAAATAAACAAAAACAAAAAAGTTTTTAAAAATAAATGTTTCTTGGCCCATTTGATTTATTATTATTTTTTGCCACACCCAGAAATGCTTAGTACCTACTCCTGGCTCTATGGGCTCTGCGCTCAAGGATCATTTTTGGTGGGGCTCACGGGACTAGATTAGGGATCAAACCCAAGTCAACTGTGTGCAAGAAAAGTGCATTACTCCGGCCCCTATTTTTCTTAACTCTATACTTTTCAAAGGTTACAAAACTACAAATTTCAAAAACACAAAAGCAGAGCTAATGTTTTTATAATTGCTACCCAATTTTGTTTACCCCTACCTGATCGGTCCATTTTGTTTCACTTCTAAGATAGTGGACCAGATAGTCTCATGAGCTTCTCAGTCACTGTCTTGAAGAATATTCCAAATCAGTGAAAGAAAGGGTGGTTAGTCAGTGGACAACCTTGCTGAGGAATTGCAAAGCATGAAGGGAGATAAAGATGAATTAATCCAGCCACTTTGAGTCCTGCTAGGAGAATGATACCCTACTGGTAAGTCCAAATTTCTACCACATATTAGTGGTGGAGCCAGGCACTGGTCATAACCTCTTGCTTTTCCTCCCTTATGAAAACATCCAAAGTTCTCGAGGGCATCAGCTGCTAGTGGCAATGAACTGAACAAGCACAGAGGACAGTGAGTAATGTAGCATGTCCTGGGGGAGGAGATAGAAAGCAAATCAGTGCATCTTCAGATTACAGAAAGCCATCAAGGCTGGGGACAGGGTTCAAAGAGCTGAGAGCATATGTTGTGTGCTAATCCTATTCCTTGCACTGCATGGTACCCTGAGTATTTCTGGGAGTGATGTCCTCCACCCATATGTAGCAATGCACCAAGAGTAGGCCCTCCTTGAGTACTGCTAGGTATAGCTCTAAAATAAAAGAGTAAGAAGGAAGGAAGGAAGGAAGGAAGGAAGGAAGGAAGGAAGGAAGGAAGGAAGGAAGGAAGGAAGGAAGGAAGGAAGGAAGGAAGGAAGGAAGGGAGGGAGGAAGGAAGGAAGGAAGGAAGGGAGGAAGGGATTAAAGAAAGAAAGGAAAGATAAAGAATGAAGAAGAGAGGGGCCGGAGTGGTGCTGCAAGCAGTAGGGCGTTTGCCTTGCATGTACTAACCTAGGATGGACCGCGGTTGGATTCCCTGGTATCCCATATGGTCCTCCAAGCCAGGAGCAATTTCTGAGCGCATAGCCAAGAGTAACCCCTAAGTGTCACCGGGTGTGGCCCAAAAACCAAAAAAAAAAAAAAAAAAAAAGAATGAAGAAAAGAGAGGAAAAGAAGAAAAAAGGAGAAAAAGAAGAATGTGGAGGAGGAGGGAGGGAGGAAGAATGAGGCAAGTACACTCCAAGTCTCTTGACTCAACTTCAACTTCAGAGTCTGTTCTATAGCTGGATTAAGCTGGATGTATGTTCAATTTTGAAAGACAGAGCAGCCTGCCAAAACAAGCAAAGACAGAAATGACAGATGGGAGGGTTCAAAGCCCCAAGTTGCCACTTGCTAACAGATAATTTTAGACAAGTTTTCACTCTCTTGCTGTCTGACTCAATGATCTCATCTATCAAATGGGGCAGTGCTAGAGTTGCAGAGTGTGATTGGAAAGATGACAGGTGGGAGTCACACAAAGAGCTTAGCCTAGGGCTGGTCTATTTGAAAGATACCAACTATGATGACTTCTAAATCTCCACAAACTTGAACTGAGTACCAGGATGGTGTTAAGTGACAGTGCAAAGCTCAGAGAGGGAGGTGGGCATTTTAAGCTGAGATTGTCTCACAAGGTCTCACAGGTAGGTGATAAGAAGCAACTCTTTTTTGTTTCCTTGAATTCCACAGGTTTCTTTGACATAGATATGAAGGGATCTTGAGAACAGATAGCTCTTATTTGACACATGTCCCTTCCAGCTCCTGGGGGAGAGAAGATAGATTGGCCAGGAACAAGATCCCAGCATAACCGAAAGTCAGTCTCTTGCAAATTTCCTTCTGGGGGAAGAGGTGGAAGTCACAGGCTGTCACCTGGGTACAATGAGATCCCCATGGTCAGGTAGAGACACCCCGGGAAGACTCAGCCTCTCGAGGGTTAAGCTTGATTCCCATGGCACATCCATGAGACCATGATTGTCCTTTTATAGACACTCCTATTGAATTTTGACTATAGTGAGAGGTGGGAAAAAATTAAAAAAGAAGAAAGGAGAGAAGAGAAGAAAGAGGCAATCCACTCAGAGTCCCTACCTGAATTAAAACAACCCAGCAGTAGTTTTAAGCTAGGAAAGGTGGTGACTGAACTAGAACATTTTTTGTGATTCCCTGAGGCTCTTTCTGGTTCTCCACTAGAAAATCAAGTCCTGGCTTTTCTGTGGACCCTCCCAACACTCCCTCCCCAGTCCTCCCAGTGTGCTCTGGGCTCCATCAGCATGTGGCATGGTCAACTTGCTCACTGCTTCCTATGCAAGGCAAGTTCTGGCAGGAGCTGACCTAGCTTCTCCTCATTTGAGGCTCTCCTATAAAGAAAACCCAGTTATTTTGCTTCTAGATGCCCCAATAACCACCCTGCTAACCTGACTGGCTCAGAGCTATCATTACAGCAACCACATTTGCTAAACCCATGATCAGAACTTCAGAGCTGATGTCTGGGAAAAGGGAAGAGGCTCCATGAAAGAAAGTCATACCTGGGAAATCAGGGACATGTTGGAGCCAAGAGAAAAAACTGACTTTTGGGAAATGGGGAAGAAAAAATGGATCATTCAAGGAAAGTCAAAAGTAACCTACCAAAAACCTCACTAATGTCAGTCTGGGTGGAAAGTGGGTCTTTGAGCATCAGTCCTCTGAGATTGCTAAAGATATGCCAATGCAAGCTTATTTTAATAAATTAGCCAGATTTTATTCTTTCACTATAATTACAATCCCTATTTATTAAGGATTTAGCATGTGTCAGGTATTGTGTCAAATGCTTTGTTTGGCAAAACTGCCAAATGCCCTTGAATTTTGGTGTAAGATGGTTTATCTATTTTCTGTCTACCCACTTACATACCCACGTATTCATTTATACACCATCCAGCTGCCAATCCATGAATTCAATCACCCACTTACCTATTTAAGCAGCAAGCATTTACTGAGCAAGTACTGGGTTCCTGATGGTACAGTGAATGGGCAGAGGCTTGAATGGAACCCAACTGTTCCAGTAGGATGTGATCATCTAACACCAGCCGATTTTTCCAGGAATCTGCCAAAGGACCCTTCATTCCAACCCCACCTCCCACTTCGAGAGCCAGAAATTAAATCGCATTCATTAATCCCATCTTAAAATCCCAAACAGCTCTCGGCTTCAAGTGGTAATAAATATTTCATGCCCAATTGTGCTGCGTTCCTCACTGTGTTTATTAAATGGAGTTTCTCATAATTCTAGTTATTCATTTTAATAGGTCAGGCCTTGGCTGTGATTTAAACAGACCGCTGAGGAAACAGCCGTGGTTAAACATTGTAACAATATGGATTATTAATTTAATTGGCCAGCTATTACTTGTTTGGACTCAGAGCTAACACATTTAGTTCAGTCTCTGGTGGCCCATAACTACAAAGGTCATGACTTCAGCATTCAGAGGAAGGGGAAAGAGGGATGAGGTGGAGATTAGGAGACAAATGCATGAAACGTGTAGGGAAGGCTGCGAGGAGGAGGTAGACTGGCTGGGGGCAGGGGAGACATAGGCGATTCTTACAAGGGGGTTCTTATTAGCATCCTAGCTTGGCCCTGGCCTGCATCTGGCTCCCATTTGGGAAAGTTGTGGTGAGGGAACACCCCAAAACAAATAAGGCCTCTCTTTTCTTCTGGATATTGGGCGATCAGGCACAGTCATGTGCCATGGAACAGTCAAGAAAGTTTTCCAGCATCCCAATTTCCCAACCTTCTCTAATGCAAAGGGCCCTGTAAACATACTAGATGTCCCCATTGTCTCCAGGAGCTCCAAGAGCCCTGTATTCTAGGTAATATCAACAGGGTCTTCCCTCCAAGACACACCATGACTCAAGACAGTCCCAAAGGTCCTGAGAACCTCCAGGTGTGTGTCCTTTCCAGGGTTGGGTCCCAGCTCCAAAGAGCTATCTCCATAGATACCTGGAAGTGCTCTCCACCCAGATAGATTCACCCATTAACTTCATCTTTTCCTTAATTTTTGCTCTACACATGAGAGTCAAAGGCCAGGGCTGGGGCAGATACATGTCACAAACATTAGGGGGAACATCTTTGCTTATTCAAGGGTTCCCAGGTCCCCTGGCCAAGAGTGTCCCTTGGATGCCCTGCATTTAGGATTTTTCCTATCATGCAGTTGGCCAGATCTGTACCTATGCTCCTCTTGCTCTTTTCTAAGATAGTGGATCTTTTCATTTTAGAGGAGAAAGGGGATTGGGCCATAACTAGGGGTACTCAGGGGCTACTTCTAGTTTTGAACTCAGGAGTGATCCTGAGTACTCAGGAGGTACCCAGGGTACTATGTGTGGTGCTGGTAGTGGAACCAGGGTTGTGACCAAAAGGGCTTCTTACTTTTTGTTTTAGAGCCACACTCAATGGGGTGATATCAACAGCACTACCCACTCTACTATCTCTTCAGCTCAGGGTGATGGTTCTTAATTGGGTGTCCAGGAACTGAGGTGATCTGTGAGATCTGTGTACTTGGATGGGAGGAAGAGATATCTCTTTCATAGTCTCCAAAGGAATCTTTGGAATCCAAAGAAATTTCTCCTGTGAATGTAGGACCATCTGCTGGTGGTAAGAGCCATAACTGGTACAAGTCAGTGACTTTCCCAGGCAACTACAGGTCTTGCAATGACATTGATTCTCACTTGAACATGACTTTAGTTAACAGACTGTCACAGTGATTTTTCTGTAGATACTTCCGAGACATTATTTGCCAGGCATGAGTGACTGAGTATGCCAGAGTGCAATCAGCAAAGAGCGGAGCTGTGTGTTCCCTCTACAGGAGTGGGCACCATGACTCTGCAGCAGGCAGCTGGTTCTTTTAAAGCCCCCTCTGGGCTCTTTAATATGTTTGGAACAATTTATCTTTATGCTAGGATTTTTTTTTTTTTTTTTGGTTTTTGGGTCACACCTGGCAATGCTCAGGGGTTACTCCTGGCTCTATGCTCAGAATTGCTCCTGGCAGGCTCAGGGGACCATATGGGATGCTGGGATTTGAACCACTGACCTTCTGCATGAGAGGCAAATGCCTTACCTCCATGCTATATCTACGGTCCCTATGTTAGGATTTTTTTTTTATTTAAACACCTTGATTACATACATGATTGTGTTTGGGTTTCAGTCATGTAAAGAACACCACCCATCACCAGTGCAACATTCCCATCACCAATGTCCCAAGTCTCCCTCCTCCCCACCCGACCCCCCGCCTGTACTCTAAACAGGCTCTCCATTTCCCTCATACATTCTCATTATTAGGAAAGTTCAAAATGTAGTTATTTCTCTAACTAAACTCATCACTCTTTGTGGTGAGCTTCCTGTGGTGAGCTGGAACTTCCAGCTCTTTTCTCTTTTGTGTCTGAAAATTATTATTGCAAGAATGTCTTTCATTTTTCTTAAAACCCATAGATGAGTGAGACCATTCTGCGTTTTTCTCTCTCTCTCTGACTTATTTCACTCAGCATAATAGATTCCGTGTACATCCATGTATAGGAAAATTTCATGACTTCACCTCTCCTGACAGCTGCATAATATTCCATTGTGTATATGTACCACAGTTTCTTTAGCCATTCATCTGTTGAAGGGCATCTTGGTTGTTTCAAAGGTCTTGCTATGGTAAATAGTGCTGCAATGAATATAGGTGTAAGGAAGGGGTTTTTGTATTGTATTTTTGTGTTCCTAGGGTATATTCCTAGGAATATATAGCTGGATCATATGGGAGCTCGATTTCAAGTTTTTGGAGGAATCTCCATATCGCTTTCCATAAAGGTTGAACTAGACGGCATTCCCACCAGCAGTGGATAAGAGTTCCTTTCTCTCCACATCCCCGCCAACACTGTATATTCTCATTCTTTGTGATGTGTGCCATTCTCTGTGGTGTGAGGTGGTATCTCATCGTTGTTTTGATTTGCATCTCCCTGATGATTAGTGATGTGGAGCACTTTTTCATGTGTCTTTTGGCCATTTTAACCTTTACAATCATCAAAATAAAAACAAAATAAGGTAAAGAAGAGAATGGAACTATCACTGGTGAACTAAAGGTCATCTATACATTTGAGTTTCTATACATGTTGATTTTCAATTTTTGGTTTGGGGGTCATACCAACAGGTCTTAGTCCTGTATACAAGAATTACTTTTGGCAGTGTTTGGGGACCATAGGTGGTGCTGGGGAAAGAACCATAGTGGCAACATCTAAGACAAGTACCTTAACTTTTATACATCCCTCCAGCTCCTACTCATTGTCTTTCAAGGACAGTCATATGAACTTCAGTCATGTTGTATTTCAAAATCACTTCAATGAATGTGAACATTCTACTAGATATATATTGTTCTTTCTAAGTTAAACACAGCCAGGATTAAGTCAATAAATAATAGCCTGGGGCTGGAGAGATAGCATGGAGGCAAGACGTTTGCCTTGCATGCAGAAGGACGATGGTTCAAATCCCAGTATCCCATATGGTCCCCGAGCCTGCCAGGAGCGATTTCTGAGCGTAGAGCTAGGAGTAACCCCTGAGCGCTGCCAGGTGTGACCAAAAGAAAAAAAAAGAAATAATAGCCTTTCCACAAATATATCTTTAAAAAAGTAAAGTCTAGGACTTGAGAGATAGATCAATGGGCTGAATACATGCTTTGCATGCAGAAGGTCCTGTTTCTATTCCCATTACTGTAGTCTCTGAATAGTACCAGAACACCACCACCAGGTGTGACCTGGTGTCTTGTCTGTATTTAATCTTAAATGCTTTGCTTTGTTATATAAATGACTACCACCATTTAAAAGATATTTTGATCACAGCATTCTAATACAATTGGTTTCCCTTTCATCCTATATGTTTTGCTTTATTCATTTATGCATATTAACCTAGAATTAATAGGTTAGTATGGCCTTCAATAGGTATCAATAGGAATTACTAAGAATGTGGTCTTCCTAGTACCAGTGGGACCATTAGCTTTTTTTTTTTTTTGGTTTTTGGGCCACACCTGGCGGTGCTCAGGGGTTACTCCTGGCTGTCTGCTCAGAAATAGCTCCTGGCAGGCACAGGGGACCATATGGGACACTGGGATTCGAACCAACCACCTTTGGTCCTGGATCAGCTGCTTGCAAGGCAAACGCCACTGTGCTATCTCTCCGGGCCCGGACCATTAGCTTTTATGGTGTAAGAACTCCAATATTTTGTCTTTCACATAAAGCAACCTAGCTCCACTCACCTACCCTACCTTAACCCTTGCCAAACTCTGCACCTTCTGTCTATTCTCTTTTCATTTCAGAATCTCATGCTCATTTACTCCCTTAACCCTCACCCTTCTCAGGTTCTGTGTGTTGCTGAAGAGTGCTGCAAAAAGAAGCCCGAGGGAGCACCAGGCCTAAGATCAAGGAATCTCAAGACGCCACCATATTAGCCAGAATGTTTTCAAAATGTAGAACAGACCTCAGCTTCAGAAGCCATGGTTTGTGGGCAAAATATAATGGTGTCAGTTTCCTCGTTTTCTTCCTGCTCCAAGACTTGGCGGCTGTTCCCTTCTCACATTCAGAGGGTGGAGCAAACTGCTGAACTTTGCAATGCCCAGAGCTAGCATGAAATATGAGTAGGAAGACACAACATTGAGTCCTAGTGCAGCCGCCACCTGCCACAGACAGTGCCACCACAGTGCGGAGCCCATAGAAAGGCAAGTGAGGAAAGGAAGAGTTATATAAAGAACTACGCAGAATCCCTAGAATGCAAGGCCCAGTCTCATCCCCTCACATGGTGTGTGACTGTGTCTGTGCATATGTGTGTGAAGTCAGATGACAACATATATCATTGCTTCCCTAGAGGAGGAATGTTCCAGAGAAGACATGCATTGTTGCTTTAAATCCAGACAGAAACCTCAAAGGTCCTTAGTAAACATCGGTGCCAATAGTCTGCTATGGGTTTCTTGCTCCTGGCTCTTTCCTTGCTGTCTGTCCACCCAGCTTAGCCTCAAGGGAGGAAGGCACAGAGACCACCAACCAAGGGACAGTGCTGTCATGAAGGAAACATCTTGGAAAATGCTTTGTTGTGGTGGAAAACATCATCAAATATCATTGCACATTCCTTTACAGGACAGTTTCACATACACCTTGGCTATGTAGGCTATTCTCTGAGATCACTATAGTGGAGGGTAGGTGCTGCCTTCTTTGGGGGATCCTGGCAGGGAGGAGGGGTGCTGAGGGAAGAGAGAGGACTCTTGCTCCAGAAGGGATTGGAGTAGGGGAGGAGAAGAGATGCAGGTAGAGGTACTGGTAGGCACCTTACCTGGATACATGGCCAATAGGGGTTCTGCCAGGGACACAACCTCCAAAGACCCTTGAAAGATGTGTGATGTGGTTCCCATTTCACAAGGGGAACTGCCTTATCATCCCTGAGATCCCAAACAAGTCTCCATGAACTAATTGTACTCTGAGAAAGCCAAATGGATGCTGCTTTCCTTACCCTCACAGGGGCTGTGCTAAACCCTCAGAATCTCTTCAAAGCAGAGCAGCAGTCGAGTTGACAAAAGGAAACTTGCTCAGGGCTTCGATATGGTTCTTCATATTGTTCCCTCAAACTTGGGCTGGGTGTGAGCACACCTGTGTATTCCCAACACTTGGATTTAATTTATTTATTGAATTTTTTGGAGGACCACAACAAGAAGTTCTTACGTCTTATTGCTGGCTCATTGTTCAGGATCACTCATAGGTGTGCTTGAAGGAATCAGGTGGTGTCAAGAATGAACAGGATTAGCAGCATGCAAGGCAATGCTGGGCAAAAAGTTGCTGAGTTTCTGCTCCATGCCAGGCAAATTTGGGGGACACAAAATTTTATAGAATTGCTCCCAGGTGAATCCCAAACCCAGGTAGTTTTGGCCTAAGCTCTGTCAACAAAGAAATTTCATTTTTCGGGGGGGGGGTGGCGGGACACATTCAGTGGTGCTGAGGGGTTATTCCTGGCCTGCATTCAGAAATTACTCCTGCAGGCTCAGGGGACCATATGGAATGCTGGGGATTAAGCCTGGGTCTGTGGTGTACAAGATAAATGTCCTATCCATTGTGATAGCACTCCAGCCTAATAGAGAGGAATTTGTTTTCTTTTCCCTCTCTCTTCTTTCTTTCTTTCTTTCTTTCTTTCTTTCTTTCTTTCTTTCTTTCTTTCTTTCTTTCTTTCTCTTTCTTTCTTTCTTTCTTTCTTTCTTTCTTTCTTCTTTCTTCTTCCTTCCTTCCTTCCTTCCTTCCTTCCTTCCTTCCTTCCTTCCTTCCTTCCTTCCTTCCTTCCTTCCTTCCTTCCTTCCTTCCTTCCTTTCTTTCTTTCTTTTTTGTGTATATTCTTTTTTGTCATTACCTGTTTTTTCTTTCCTTTTTTTTTTTTTTGTTTTTTTTGTTTTTTGGGCCACACCCGGCGTTGCTCAGGGATTACTCCTGGCTGTCTGCTCAGAAATAGCTCCTGGCAGGCACGGGGAACCATGTGGGACACTGGGATTTGAACCAACCACCTTTGGTCCTGGATCGGCTGCTTGCAAGGCAAACGCCACTGTGCTATCTCTCTGAGCCCCATTACCTGTTTTTTCATTTAAATTATATTTATTTAAAAAAAACTTTATTAGTGCAATATTCCCATCACCAATGTCCCAAGTGTCCCTCCTCCCCACCCCACACAGGTCTGTGCTCTAGACAGGCTTTCTATTTCCCTCATTCAGTCACATTTTGTTATGATGGTTCTCAGTGTAATTATTTCTCTAACTACACCCATCTCTCTCTGTGGTGAGCTTCAAGTTGTGAGCTGGACCTTCCAGTCCTCCTCTCTTTTGTCTCTGAAAATCATTACACAAATGTCTTTTATTTTTCTCAAAACTCATACATGAGTGAGACCATTTTGTGTCTATCTCTTTCCCTCTGACTTATTTCACTCAGCATAATAGATTCCATGTATAGGAAAATTTCATGACTTCATCTCTTCTGACGGCTGCATAATTTCATTGTATATACGCACCACAGTTTCTTTAGCCATTCATCTATTGAGGGGCATCTAGGCTGTTTCCAGAGTTTGGCTATTGTAAACAGCACTTCAATGAATATAGATGTGAGAAAGAGATTTTTGTATTGAATTTTTGTGTTCCTAGGGTATATCCCTAGGAGTGGTATAGCTGGATCATATGGGAGCTCAACTTCCATCTTTTGGAGGAATCTCCATATCGCTTTCCATAAAGGTTGGACTAGACAGCATTCCCACCAGCAGTGAATAAGAGTTCCTTTCTCTCCACATCTCCGCCAGCACTGCTTGTTCTCCTTTGTGATGTGCGCCAATCTCTGTGGTGTGAGATGGTATACCTAGTAGTGGTTTTGATTTGTATCTCCCTGATGATTAGTGATGTGGAGCATTTTTTCATGTGCTTTTTAGCCATTTGTATTTCTTTTTTGTCAAAGTGTCTGTTCATTTCTTCTCCCCATTTTTTGATGGGGTTAGATGATTTTTTCTTGTAATGTTCTGTCAGTGCCTTGTATATTTTGGATATTAGCCCCTTATATGATGGGTATTGGGTGAATAGTTTTTCTCCCTCCCTCCCTCCTTCCATCCCTCCCTCCCTCCCTTCCTTCCTTCTCTTCTTCCCTCCCTCCCTCCCTCCTTCCTTCCTTCTTTCCTTCCCTCCCTTCCTCCTTCCTTACTTCCTTCCTTCCTTCTTTCCTTCCCTCCCTCCCTCCCTCCTTCCTTCCTTCCTTCCTTCCTTCCTTCCTTCTTTCCTTCCCTCCCTCCCTCCTTCCTTCCTTCCTTCCTTCCTTCCTTCCTTCCTTTCTTTCTTCTCCTTCCTTCCTTCCTTCCTTCCTTCCTTCCTTCCTTCCTTCCTTCCTTCCTTCCTTCCTTCCTTCCTTCCTTTCTTTCTTCTCCTTCCTTCCTTCCTTCCTTCCTTCCTTCCTTCCTTCCTTCCTTCTCTCCTCCTTTTCTTCCTTCCTTCTGCTTCCTTCCTTCCTTCTTTCCTTCCTTCCTTCCTTCCTTGGCCAAACTCAGCAGTGTTCAGTACTTACTACAAGCTCTGCACTCAGGAATCACCCCTAGTAGCACTTGGGGACCCATATGGAAAGCTGGAGATCAAATCTCAATGAACTTAATGCATGGAAAATGCTTTACCTGCTCTACTGTCTCTCCAGTCTCAGGACTTTGATTCTTTGTGTTGCCATTTTGTAATCTTGTCACTTGGTGGCTCTGAGCAAATTGTCCCATGTCCAATGACCTTGCCTATTGGTGTGGCCATGCTAGGCCCCAACCATAGGCTGCAGAAAGATGAGGTTTGGACATCTCCAGGTGTTTATTTGGTTTTTCCTATTGCTTAGTTTTTAATTGATTTCAGATGTGAGTACCCAGTAGAGGCCCTGTATAAATAAAACAGATCATAAAATATGGCCCAGCAGAATGGGTGTGAGTAATCCCAGAGTGCATGGAAACGCACTTCCAGAAAGGCTCATAAATAATGAGGTGGAAACAGTAGTCTATTTTCTCTTTAATGGAAAGCCAATTAGAAACCCTCTGTGGACGGGAGGGAAAGAGGCAGCTTCCTTTGTTGTATGAGAAGGAGAAGAAGCCAGGGTGGGTGAGGGGACTTCTCAGCTTGCCAGAAGAGTGCAGAGAAAATACTGTGGGGTCTGCAGGGTATGATGGAGCAGGAAGAGCTATGTCTGGGCTTCCTCCAGTTTCTCCAACTTCTCTGCAGTGGCAGCGGGAAGATCGAAAAGTGCTAATCCGACGACTCGAGGAACCCACAGGACCATCTGGAAGGCTCAGTGTAAAAACTCCATAGGAACTCTAAGAATTCAGTTGCTCCAGACTCATTATTGGAGACGCTTCCTCAAAGAGGCATGAGGGGGTAGAAAAAGGATCCCAGCTGGCACTACAGCTGGACACATGCCTGCTAGGAGCAGCAGCAAGAGACTGTGCTGGACCAGGGTCTAAATAGATCTCCCCCAAATTATCTTCTTTCACTTTTCTAGTTCCTGGCTCCTCTTTTCAAGTTGTTGCTTCCTTACTCCATACTTTTGTGTCAAAGATGGTTGTGGCCATCACCCGAATGCTTCTGTGTGGAATATTGTAGATGATCCTGCATGGAGTGAGTCCGAGGCAATACCAGGACCTACTTACAGAGAAGAAAAATGCTGATCAGAAAGGAAACGTTTTTCTGAAGCCACTAACTACCAAGCAGCAGTATTTGATATGTCCCCTTCAGTTAGCCTTGATCCTCAAGTGGCTAAGGCCCACTTGCTAAGACCCAGTGACATGAAAGAATATGGGGATTCAGTGACCTTCCCTCTCCCCAGTCCCTGCAAGGACACAGGTATTTAGGTAGATCTGATAAGATTCTTGGCTTAGGCCCTTGGTCAAGTTTCTTAGTTGATTAACCTAAAAAAAGGTGAATGGACTCCGTCTGCACATGTTGGAAAGCAATAAATGACAGGAATTTTGCTGTGTTTTTTTTTTTTTTTTTTTTTTTTTTTTTTTGGTTTTTGGGCCACACCCGGCGGTGCTCAGGAGTTACTCCTGGCTGTCTGCTCAGAAATAGCTCCTGGCAGGCATGGGGGACCATATGGGACACCGGGATTCGAACCAACCACCTTTGGTCTTGGATCAGCTGCTTGCAAGGCAAACACCGCTGTGCTATCTCTCCGGGCCCCTGCTGTGGTTTATTACCTGAAAACATGGTGGTCCAACTGAATGTGACTCACTGTCAGATCTGTCTTCAGGCCTGAGGCAATGAGTTCAATGCCCAGCTCAACCAATCTGATGAGTTGAATCCTTTTGGGATTCCTAGTACCATAATAAGTGTGGAAGACCTCATGTGTATGTATGTGTGTATATGTGTGTATGTGAGAGAGACATTATGCACAGCAACCGTGTGTGTGTGTGTGTGTGTGTGTGTGTGTGTGTGTGTGTGTGTGTGTGTGTAAGAGAGTGAGAGAGAGAGAGAGCACGAGACAGAGAGCAAGAGAGAGTGAGCTTTGATGATTTAACCCTGATCACTTCAAAAATAACAAAAGAAAGGGAGGGGGTAAAGTTGTGGTCAAATTTTTGGACTGGCTACTGGATTTCTGAGACACTGGCTCTGTATTGGGAGGGTGAGCTAGGTATGTTCAGTCACATCCAGCTCCAGGTTCAACTGACCAACAGTTGGCCATCTGCCAGCAGGTCTTCTTGGAAAATCAGGCTCACCAAGAGGGAAGCACGATCACAACAGGAGGCCCCTCAAATTCTAATGGGCACTTTCTCCAAAAACACAGTTGGCCACAGGACTGTAGAGAGAGGGATCCACAGAATAGAAAGGCTTAGCTCTGCAAAAATCTGGACCAGGGGGCCCAGAGAGATAGCACAGCGGTGTTTGCCTTGCAAGCAGCCGATCCAGGACCAAAGGTGGTTGGTTCGAATCCCGGTGTCCCATATGGTCCCCCGTGCCTGCCAGGAGCTATTTTCTGAGCAGACAGCCAGGAGTAACCCCTGAGCACCGCCGGGTGTGACCCAAAAACAAAACAAAAAAAAAATTCTGGACCAGGGCTCTTGACAAAGGGCTTCCCTGAGACCATCATCACTCCTGCTGAGCTGCTTTTTAGACGATCCCTGCCCCCATCCCCCCAAGTGTAAGTCACAGCTCACACCTCAGGGAGCCCGGGGATTCTTCGAAAGCAGAGATCCTAAAGAAGGTCATAACATGCAAGCGTTACCATTGATGTTTGCCACCAAGGGGGCAGCAGGGAGGCAACCCCACCTTTCCCAGGTCACCTGCTTAGCAGAGCAGAGAGGAAGTGTGCAGATGTGGTGACACTCCCATGATAAAATAAGCACTCCAGCCTCCTTCAGCCCCTGACATATTTTCAGTAGCCAGAGGGGCATTTGGGCCTCCAGAAATAACCTAACTCACACAGGGCCAGGCTCTGCATGATGCAGTGGTGGTTGTATGGTCACAGAAGCTTATCCTTCAAATTTCAGGGTCTTCAGAGCATAGGATGGCACAAGGAAGAGGGTGAGCAGATGTAGGCTGGGAGGGAGAAGAAGCTAGAGACATGGGCCATGGCAGGCAAATGAAGGAATGGCCACTTGTCATTCCACGCAAGTGTACCCTCTCAGGAAGAGGTAGTTCCCTGGGGTTTGGTCCAGGCAGTCAGTGCCTTGGGCAGCAGTTCCATCCAGACTCCATACTGTAGGAGAAGAGTTACTGCTAGAGAAAAGTTGGGGTGCTCTTCCCAAGAACAAGTTCTGAGTTAGGGAGCTGGGAAGGGCTGCCATGATGTACATTGATGAGAGCAGGGCAGTGACCCCAAGACCCTGAAAACCCCTGACCTGGCAGAGTGACTGCCCACCTGCAGTGGCCTTTACTTCTCCATGCAGATTATGGCCTTCCTCTTCACAGGCCCTGTGATGCTGGCACAGCCTGGGAGGGTTCATGCCTTGCTAGATAGGAAATCTTCAAGGAGGGGAGTGGAAGGGGAAGTGAAAGAGATACAGCAACAATTGAAGAATAAGAGAGTGCCATGGAGAAGTAGAAAGAGCCTGTGGCTTTTTCAATGTGGGAAAAAAATGTTACATTGCTAGGAAGTTTTGTGGGGGAAGAACAGACAGGGACCCAATGTGAAGAAGAGTCAGGACTGTTCAATATTAAAATGCAGACTCTATCTGATCCTCAGATATGGAGGTGTCATATTATAAAATATTTCAGGGAGCCAGAGAGAGTAAAGAGTGAAGACGCTTGCCTTGCATGTTGTTGAGCCTGTTTGGATCCCCAGTACCACATAGTCCCCTAAGCTCTGCCAGGGATGACTGTGAGAGTGACTTCAATCACCCCAAATCACACCAAATCCTAAATCTTTCACCCGTGAGAGGAGTTAACCAGAACTTGAGGCTGGAAAGGCATGAAGGAGATGGCATGTATCTGGAAAGACTGAAATTTTAGCTCAGGACTTTCTGGCTGTTATAAAAAGGGAAATACAATTATATGGGTTAGATTATTTTCATGGTCTCATATAAGGAAGTGAATCTGCAAGTCAGAAAATATATTTTTCTATAGTGTACGAAGAAATGAGTGATGGAATGTGAACTTACCAGGGACTGGCTTCCTGTACTGAGCCTTATTTTTCGGCTCTTTTCCTGGAAACACTTTGGAAAGTAGGAGAATTCCTACAGAGGACACTGAGGCGGAAAGCTGACTTACCGTGAGTCTATTTCCCCTGCTTTTCCATGGAGCCAAGGACACAGTTCAGTGCTTGGCTTGATCTTCCCCTGCTTTGTGACATTTGGAGGGGCTGGTGCCCCCTTTGATTGCATCTCTTAGGACCTTTTACCCCCCTGACTTCTCGATGAAAGCCCTAAACAGGGAATAATGTCAAAAAGAATGTTTCTCTCTGTCCATTCTGCTGTGGTCAGAGGCTCTCGGATACCATTCTGCTAGGTCTCAGCATCTTGGGACCTCAGATGGAGGCGGAGCCCCACAGAACCAACCTCATTCTGGCAATTCACCTCTCCTGTGTCCTTCCCATCAAGGGACCTGGTGACTTGCCACACTGGTCACTGGGTTGACATCTGCCTTTCACATCTCCAGCAAAACTTATTGGTGCATTAAAATGCTCTGTTGTCGGTTAGTTTCTGTGCTTTCTCGCCAGACGCTTGCCTGGCGCACTCACAAATGGCTGTCCAGGCTCAACCCAAACGTTTATCTAGGACCGGGCTCTCCTTTCAGAAGTCTGGCCAGTGTTACCGAGAGGTGGGCATGTGGCAAGAACGCGGATTAAAGAAGGGACTAGGGATAGAGTTCTGGGGATCAGAAGCAACATCTAAAGGTTTGTTGCTTGCATTGCCCATGGTAAGTCAGAACTATGCACTTGGTGTCTTTGGAGCATGCACACAAGTAGTCAGCTGTGCTCAGCTGATGGTCAGAGTAGCGAGGCACAGACTTAGAAGCTCATGCTCCGTGGCATGAAGGGCAAGGGTTCCACTGTTTTAAAGAGGAGAGCGTGGGGTGCACGCTTTCCAGGACCACTTGGAACTGGTTCTATCCAAACCTCTGGGCCTTTTCAAGATGCTGTTGCCGCCTCATCCCTTAAAGGGGCAGAGTGTTGGTCTTCTGTGACTCTGTAGATGCGGCCATTCATCTGGTCTTTCTTTCTTTCTTTCTTTCTTTCTTTCTTTCTTCTTTCTTTCTTTCTTTCTTTCTTTCTTTCTTTCTTTCTTTCTTTCTTTCTTTCTTTCTTTCTTTCTTTCTTTCTTCTTTCTTTCGTTCTTTCTTTCGTTCTTTCCTTCCCTCCCTCCCTCTTTCTTTCTTTCTTTCTTTCTTTATTTCTTCTTTCTTTCGTTCTTTCTTTCGTTCTTTCCTTCCCTCCCTCCCTCTTTCTTTCTTTCTTTCTTTCTTTCTTTCTTTCTTTCTTTCTTTCTTTCTTTCTTTCTTTCTTTCTTTCTTTCTATCTTCTTTTCTTTCTTTCCTTCTATCTTCTTTTCTTTCCTTCCTTTTCCCTCCCTCCCTCTTTCTTTCTTTCTTTCTTTCTTTCTTTCTTTCTTTCTTTCTTTCTTTCTTTCTTTCTTTCTTTCATTTCTTTGTTTCTCTCTTTCTTTCCTTCCCTCCCTCCCTCTTTCTTTCTTTCTTTCTTTCTTTCTTTCTTTCTTTCTTTCTTTCTTTCTTTCTTTCTTTCTTTCTTTCTTTCTTTCTTTCTTTCTTTCTTTCTTTTTTTCTTTCTTTCTTTCCTTCCCTCCCTCCCTCCCTCTTTCTTTCTTTCCTTCCCTCCCTCCCTCCCTCTTTCTTTCTTTCTTTCTTTCTTTCTTTCTTTCTTTCTTTCTTTCTTTCTTTCTTTCTTTCTTTCTTTCTTTCTTTCTTTCTTTCTTTCTTTCTTTCTTTCTTTCTTTCTTTCTTTCTTTCTTTTTCTTCTTTCTTTCCTTCCCTCCCTCCCTCCCTCCCTCTTTCTTTCTTTCTTTCTTTCTTTCTTTCTTTCTTTCTTTCTTTCTTTCTTTCTTTCTTTCTTTCTTTCTTTCTTCCTTCCTTCCTTCCTTCCTTCCTTCCTTCCTTCCTTCCTTCCTTCCTTCCTTCCTTCCGTCCTTCCTTCCTTACTTCCTTCCTTTCTTTCTTTCTTTCTTTCTTTTTTTTTGGGCCACACTTGTTTGATGCTCAGGGGTTACTCTTGGCTAAGCACTCAGAAATTGCCCGTGGCTTGGGGGCACCATGTGGGACGCCGGGGATCGAACCGCAGCCCTTCCTTGGCTAGCGCTTGCAACCTTACCTCTAGTGCCACCTCTCCGGCCCCGTGGCCATTCATCTAAAGACCAGTCTGCCAGACAAAAGATGGGGTACAGGAACCTAGTCCTATGTCGGGAGGAGCCTGAGGTCTGGAGCTCTGAGGTTGACTGGCCTGACTCACCAGCATGAAGGCAATCCTCAGGGCAGGTGGGGTTCACTGGATTCTATTGACATTTCTCTGCCAAGTTGAAGATAGGCAGTGCTGTTTGTGGAGGGTGTCAGGCTGGAAGACTTGTATCTGTCATAGATCCTGCTCAGGCATACTGAGCTCATGCCAACAGCTTTATGGAGGTGCTGGTGAGATTGAATCTAGGGCCTTACACACGCAAGGCACTTAGTGGTCTTGAATTTAGCTTCATCCCTGCCCTTCCATCTTGAAATGCTCCTTTTGTTTTGTTTTATTTGTTTGTTTTGAGGGGGGAACCACAGCCAGTAGTATTCAGGTCTTACTTTCAGTTCTACACTCAAAAATCACTCCTGATAGGCATGGGGGATCATATGGAATGCTGGGGACCAAACCTTAAGGGACCATTCACATTTTGTGTTTGGCTCTGCAGCCTGTCCCACATAAACCTTAACATCATTGAAGATGGAAGTGTGTGGGATGGTGATGGGGTGTCCCTAACTGTAAAAATGAAACAAAATGGGGCCCGGAGAGATAGCACAGCAGCGTTTGCCTTGCAAGCAGCCGATCCAGGACCAAAGGTGGTTGGTTCGAATCCCGGTGTCCCATATGGTCCCCCGTGCCTGCCAAGAGCTATTTCTGAGCAGACAGCCAGGAGTGACCCCTGAGCACTGCCGAGTGTGGCCCAAAAACAACAACAATAAAAAAAAAAGAAACAAAATGGAACGGGAGATGAAGCTCTTCAGGCAGAGGCATATGGCCTGGGCAGCATCTCTGTGCCCTAGCATTGAACCATCTGGCCAATTTGGAGGAGTTATAGCCAGGCCAATAAACACTGGAAAGTGTCGCTCCTCAAACAAAGAACCCATGCGAAATTATAGAAATCAGACGAAGTACCAAGCTCAGGAGTGAGCCGGAGAAAAGTAAGTTTCATTAGCTTAAGAACCTCCCTTTAACCTGGGGGTGGGTGGGTTCCAATGACCTTCAGAGCTCTAGTTGCTTTTGGGAGAGTTATTGGGAATAGGGGGCTGGGGAGTTAAGTGGTCTCATCCTTGCTTCTCTCATCTTACTGTTGTGTTTTTGGTTTGGACCACACCTGGCTTTGCTCAGGGTGGTAATTGACTTTGTGCTTTGAGTTTCTCCCAGTGGAGCTTGATGATGGGGATTGAACTGGGGGCTCCTCCCTCATGCAAAGCATGTGCTCCAGTGCTGTGGTATCATCTCCGGGCCCTTGTATCTGTCATAGCTCTGGCCAGAGGACCTCCACTTTGTTCTGAATTAAGAATTAAGCCTCATGCTGCCTTTATTTATTTAAAAAAAGGATCCCGTGACTCACATCGTTGGAAAACCACTAGTTAGACAAACCACATCACACCAGGCTTTGTGTTGTAGGGAATTGTCTTATTTCAGAAGGCCCCAGGTGACCTGCTGACCAGGATGTCGCCCAAAGCAGGTAATAATAGGCTGCACTCTAATCTAAGTAGACGCTGCTGTATTTACACAGAGCTTTGAAATGTTCTGGGAATAAAAGCTGATCAGATGTACATGGTATTATACTCATGGAGAGAAAAACCCTCCCAACTCTTTATAAAATGGACTACTCTAGTTTCTAAGGGCTGCAGGTTTGTGTGTCTTAATCCCACTCTTTACTCCTGAGTCTCCACTTTCCTCCTTTGTTTCCAGGATCTTCGACTTCATGGGTGTGGGACAGGACACTTTCCTGGTGAACCCCCACCCAGTTACCCCTGACACCCAGTGTCCCCTAAGTTACCCTTGGCCTTGCTCCAACCCCACTAGGCATACTCACCATGTCTGCTAGGCTGGTGGGAAATTCAAACAAAATATGGCAAAACCATATGTTCAGTTCCTCTGAGCAGTGTTGGATGCGCTGTTGTCTACTTGTTCTATCAAGACTTAGGAAATGACTATCATTGTGACTGGTTGATCCCACCAATGCTGGTGATTTTAAGCTTACTTCATGTTGGTGCTCTGGGTGTTACTATCTCTAGAGATGATAAGTTTAGGCGCTCATCTCTAATCGCCATCAGATCAATGTCTTACTATTGGAAGCAGTGTGGATAATGTTATTTCTTTAGTATTAAGTGAGTAGATGAAGCCACTAAGCCATGGTTTTCACTTATTAATGATGAAACTTTATTCTTTGCTGTGATGACTGAACTCCAATTTACTCTTCAAAGCCCATTGCACTGATCAACTTCCTTTAAGCCTTTCTAAATACCCCCCAAAATTTATCCTTTCCTTTATCTCTAGATAAGTATGTTTCTGCCCTTACCATATGGGCCCATAGTCACTTCTTTGTTTTCATAATTTGCCTTGCTGGGTTTGATAACAAGACTGTAAAACTTGCTTGCTAAGTTAAATTCATGATTTTCTTCTTAACTGAATAAGGTAAATTTTTCCACAGTCAGTGTATGCTTTCCTCTACTAGGAGTTTTTGTCTAGCCAGGCACTAAGCATGGCCACATATTTTGTTTCTCAGGTATTTCTCATGGCACTCCCCATCTATTGGAAATACCCCTTGAGGCCTTTCTTCCCCCTAGAAGGAAGATCTGAGGAAAGTCTTTTTACCCAATATCCTGAATTCTTCAAGTTTACTTCTCTAAACTCTGGATGACTTCTCTTACCTTTCCTATCCATTATTTTACTAGAGACCTTCCAGATAAATCAGGGAACATTAAGAGCTGAAGTCCTCAAAGGGAAGTAGTTGGGGACCTTGGTTTTCTTTCCAGAAAGTCTTTCAGTTCTGGAGCTAATTTTTCTCCTTTGCTCCAGCATCCCACCCTCATACCAAGAGCTGTGGTATGGGAAGGCATGACCTTTGAATGTCACACTATGTTCCATCTCTCTTTCGTGATGGTTGATGATGTCTATCTGACTTAATATCATGCCTCTCAAAGACTGATTTTGGAAGTATAAATCTTGCTCATGATGACTTATTGGTTGCTACCACATTGTTAATCCAAGACAAGTGGGTTTGGCCTCTTTCTTCAAAGAACTGGTCCTTTCATGTGGGGGAAAGCACCTGAAAGGAAAGCACCAGCACTTTCAGCTTCTCCCTGCCTCACCCAGTCTTAGCAATCTTGAGGTCATCTGCTCCTTGGAGCCTATGAATATGACAAGATTCTTTGGCCTATCAATTTTTGGAATGAGTAGCTCAGTCATTATGGCCTCTCCTGTGTGAAGTGGAGCTCTATGTTAGGAATTACCCCAGAGTATGCTTGCCCAACCCTTCATGGCTCCAGCCCCAAGAACTCTTCACCAAAAGAGGGAACTATCAATAGCACCTCTTGTCTAAAGCCTATGAATGGCTAATTAATTAATTGACTATTTCTAACCACATGAAGAACTGGTTCAGCAGGTGCTTTTGCTTTCACCACTGGTAGTGAGCATATGAGGATCAGGAGGGCTGGGCCAGCCACAGTTTGTTGAAAGACAAAGGCAAGGCTTCCATTTTCACAAGGGGACTGGGGCTAGCATTGTTTTGGTTGTTTATGGCTGCACAAACAGACCTAAAATGTAGCTTATTAGTGCAACACATTTATTTATATTTTGGTTCAGTAATCTGCTTGGGTTGTTAGATTTTTCTTCTCTTCTCTTCTCTTCTCTTCTCTTCTCTTCTCTTCTCTTCTCTTCTCTTCTCTTCTCCTCTCTTCTCCTCTCCTCTCCTCTCCTCTCCTCTCCTCTCCTCTCCTCTCCTCTCCTCTCCTCTCCTCTCCTCTTCTCTCTCTCTCTCTCTCTCTCTCTCTCTCTCTCTCTCTCTCTCTCTCTCTGCTAGATCCTTCAAAACAGTTTCTCAACCCATAGTTCCCAATATCCCAGGTCGGTGATGCTTCTTCAAAAACTAATCACTGTACCTGGTACCCAGAAAATTGTATGAAAATGGTCAGTGATAGAATGAATAATGAGGTGTAGATAACATTTTGGGATATTTAAAAGAGGAAAGAGAAAATGGCTATCCTGTTTGGATGAATAGGCTGTTGACTTGATGAATGGCGAAAGTGGGTGTTGATTGTTGGTATAGAAGGATCTCAGAAGGGCCCGGAGAGATAGCACAGTGGCGTTTGCCTTGCAAGCAGCCGATCTAGGACCAAAGGTGGTTGGTTCGAATCCCGGTGTCCCATATGGTCCCCTGTGCCTGCCAGGAGCTATTTCTGAGCAGACAGCCAGGAGTAACCCCTGAGCACCACCAGGTGTGACTCAAAAGCCAAAAAAAAAAAAAAAAAAAAAAAAAAAAAGAAGGATCTCAGAAGAATCAGGAAAGTTGCTTCTAGAGGCTATTGCAGTGAGATCATCTAGCCTCTGGCATCTGCTTTGATTGTAAGAATAGGAGCAGAGGGAATCAGAGGCTCTTGCCAAAGTAAGATCCTCTATGATCTGGCTTCCTGGTTGGAATCAGGAATTTTCTTCTTATTCTTGCTTGAGATTTTGATTTTGTTTCTTGGATTTTTGAGGTAATGGAGGTGAAGAGATGACATAGAAGAGAATGGAAAAATTAGAAGCTAAGGAAGAGCTCTGAGGAGGCGTGGTTTTCCAGGAAGAATTTGTTTCCTTGTTTTGCCTGCCTTTCAGACATTGCCCACCTTCCTTGGCTCATGGCCATTTGCATCAACCTTTCAGCCTCTTCTTTCCTTCATCTTGTCTCCTACCACTGACTCTGAGCCTCTGACCTATTTCTAAGGGTCTTTTTTTTGTTTTGTTTTGTTTTGTTGTTTTTGTTTTTTTGGGCCACACCCGGCGGTGTTCAGGGGTTTCTCCTAGCTGTCTGCTCAGAAATAGCTCCTGGCAGGCACGGGGGACCATATGGGACACCAGGATTCGAACCAACCACCTTTGGTCCTGGATCAGCTGCTTGCAAGGCAAATGCCGCTGTGCTATCTCTCCGGGCCCTATTTCAAGAATGTTAATTTACACCTGCAGAGTCCCTTTTAGCACACAACTAACATATTCACAGGTTTTGGGGGCAGCATTTAGATACAGGGGTCATTATTCTGCCTCTCTCAGCTTGACAAAGCTAAGATGGCACTATGAAAATTGTCAGCCCCTGAACCTGAGTAAAACTCAGAAGATGGCTAGTGGGGTATCAAGATGCAGGAATATGAGGCAAGTTCCCATCCAATTAAACCCTGTATCAAGTCTTCTTCTAGCTTCCCTTTGTACATGCTGCCTCAAGGGGGAGTCACACCTGGTTGTACCAGGTGCTACTCCAAACAGTGCTCAGGGGACCATGCTGTGGCATAAATCAAACTCCCGCACCTTCTTGTAATATGAGCTCCAGCTCTTTCAGCCATTCCCCTGGCCCAGACCTCTTCTTTCCAGAATGAGCTCTTCATGCAAACTCATGAAGCTTTTCTTCCTGGGGAAATCTGGACAGAGGCCAGAGGGGATCAACCTTGACAGTCTCCTTCTCCAACTCAGGTAACTTCTCTGGGCTCTCAGGATTCTCCAACTCCCAAGATCTATCTCTAGGAACTCTCAGAAAGACCAACCCACACTCTACTGCACGGCAGTCACAGTGCCTTCTGGGAGAGGGCTGCTGAAGTGTAAGTCAATCTGGAAAGCTTTTTCCCAGAGTCAGGCATTGGGAAGTCCAGGCAAGTCCTTTCTTTTGGCAGGGCTATTGGGATCTTCTCTTCTGGCTCTACCTGTTAGGACCACCCAATAGGAGGAAGCTCCGCTTCTCAGCCAATCAGCAGACAAGTTGTCACATGCTCCAACTCAGCTTGATTGGGAACTTTGAGTCAGTATCAAACTAGGATCTAAGAACTTCAGTAGTAGGTGGGAACTACCTGGCAGTATCAAACCAGGATCCAAGAGCTTCAGTAGTAGGTGGGAACTACCTGGCAGGACACACAGATGGGTGGTGGGATTCCAGCCACTTCTGAACTAAGTTCAAGGTGCAGGAGGATATGTGGAGCAGGGGAAAATGTCGGGGAGGTGTCTCCCTCCACCCCTCATCAAACATATGCCCTCAGCGAATCTGCCCCTTTTCCCCCTTTGGGCAGAGAATAGGGAGAATGAACTTGTCATTTTCCTGAATGGACATATTTTATGGCTGACTCGGATTCTTCTCGAGTCAGTACTAAGGGAATGAAGTGAAACTACTGCAGGAAGAGGAACTCAAGGTTTTTTTTTTCTCTAAGATGGAACTCCAGAGAACATTTTGAACAGAAAAATCTATTTGAGTGTTCTTCCTGCTTTACACACACACACACACACACACACACACACACACACACACCAACAGAAACCAAAGTCATTATAGTGTCATTAAAAATAACAACAAGGAGAGCTCACTGGATATTTAATTTGATATTTCTTTCTGTATTGATGTGGTGTTTCAATTAGCTTTTTCATGTCCTCGCTCAAACTGAGGTTGAAAGCCTCTAAAGGTCTCCACCATTTTTAGCTTACTTGATTTTTTAATTTGATTTTTTAATTTTTCCTTATTTCTTATTTTTTCTTATTTTTTTTTACTCCATGCTATTGCTTTTCTTTTCTTCAAACAAAACCATATAATTCGAATTATCGAGCTCCACCTCTCAAATAGAGGGAGAAACAAGGGAGGGTACCAGAATCAAACAGATATATGATCACTAATAGTAAGCTAGACAAAAAGGAGACCATCTACTCTAGCAGCCCGGGGGGTGATGGTGGGGGATATGGCTGCAAGAAGGGAATGGGGATGGGGGAGGACAAATTTGGTGATGGGTATTCCCCTGATTCAATGTTAATATATACCTAAAATACTACTGTGCAAGATATGTAACCCATTATGATCAAAATAAAAATTAAAAAATAACATCAAGGGGCTGGAGAGATAGCATGGAGGTAGGGCATTTGCCTTGCATGCAGAAGGACTGTGGTTCAAATCCCAGCATCCCATATGGTCCCCTGAGCCTGCCAGGTGCGATTTCTGAGCATGGAGCCAGGAGTGACCCTTGAGCGATGCTGGGTGTGACCCAAAAACCAAAATAATAATAATAATAATAATAATAATAATATAATAACATCAATAGGGGCACAGTGGTAGAGCATTTGCCTTGCATGCTGCCAACATAAAACAGATTCCCCGCATACCATATGGTCCCCCAGCCTTCCAGGAGTGATTTCTGAGTGCAGAGCCAGGAGTAATTCCAGAGCACAGCAGACTGTGGCCTCAAAACCAAAACAACCAACCAAGCAAACAAATAGAAAGCAATAGCTCAAAGCAGCTTGTTCCTATTTCTGGACTTTTGCAATATACAGTGGGAGGAGAAGGAAAAGGCCTTTTGACGCCAGGATATCAGGTTGGATTTTTGGGATTATTTTTGGTTTCTGAAACAAAATCGAGCAACCCCAGATTTTTGGAAAATGAAAAATTACATATTGATTTACTTTCTCCGTCTCCTCTACTGTGACCTCATACTGACAAGAACTAAGTCCTTATATTCAGTTTGTATATAAACATTAAGAGGGAGGAAGCCTTATGCTATTAACTTACAAAATGTTAAATGCAAAGGGAACAAAATGCAACATTTGGATTGGGTGCAAGTAAATGAGAAATAAGGTGGGCAAGGGAAAAAGAAGAAACTGGTGTTGGCTGAGGCCAAAAAAAGCCCCAACAGCACCAGGGAATGTGCCAGGAAAGAGATTCAGGCAGGGATTCTCTTTTTCCTCTCTCTCCCCTCTCCTCATCTATGTATGTCTGAGGTCTCTGTATATCTAACAACCAGCTGTTTACCATTTATCAATCTAATTTATCCATCCCTCCAATCACATATCCTATTTATCATCAAGCTACTTAAGAAACAGACCACTCCATCCTTCACTCTTTTCTCAAATTAACCCTAAGCCAATGTCTAATTAAATTTAAGAGCTATTGCTCCGGCCCCTTTTATTCTAATTTTTATAAAACTTCAAGCATGGGGCTGGAGAGATAGCATGGAGGTAAGGTGTTACCTTTCATGCAGAAGGTCGGTGGTTCAAATCCCGGCATCCCATATGGTCCCCTGAGCCTGCCAGGAGCGACTTCTGAGTATTGAGTCAGGAGTAACCCCTGAGTGCTGCTGGGTGTGACCCAAAAAAAATTTTTTTTAACTCTGTGCCTATATATTTTAGTATATGTGCTGCCGAAGTGAGCACAACTCTGTGCCTATGTATAAAGTAATTCTCTCTCTGTTCTTCTTCTTCTTTTTTTTTTTTTTTGGATCACACCTGGTGATTCTCAGAGGTTACTCCTAGCTATGCACTCAGAAATCACTCCTGGCTTGGGGGGACCATATGGTATGCTGGGGGGATTGAACCGCGGTCCGTCCTAGCTAGCGCTTGCAAAGCAGACGCCTTACCTCTAGCGCCACTGCTCCGGCCCCTAAAGTAATTCTCTTGAATAGGAATAAAATAAACACAAAGAAATTATTTTATAATTACTTTATTATGAAGTAATCTAATGATTTGTCTATTTGTGAGCCAAAGCCGCATATTATGGATGAAATTGGAATTTTTCCCATGGCACACCAGACAATATCTCACGGCACACTAGGTGCTGCAGCACAGTGGTTGAAAAACGCTGACCTAGATGACAACCCTCTCCAATGGCGGTTGGACTGGGACATGCCCCCTGTAACTGACAACTGCCCCAAGTATTAAAAAAAAAAAAAGAGCCTGGCAATTATTGGGGTGGGGAGGGAAAAGACTGGAGCCTGCTGGCTCGTGGGAGGTCCTGGATAAAGCATCAGCGAGATGCTGCCTGCTTTGCTTCTATCCTCCTCGCTCAAACCTGGACCTACAGCCTCCCCCGGCTCTCTCTGACAGATAAATCACCTATCACTGTCTCAGAATCCCCCCCTCACTTTAGGCTGGCCACTCTGTTTCCAAGGCTGCGTGGGTGGCTGACCCAATTCGCAATCTTTCGGGGTCCCTGGATGGGCACCTCACCCCACCTGGCAGCCAGGTCCCCAGGCTCTTGTAGCCTTGCAGCTTTGCAGCGTTTGAGAAGGATTTTGGAATGAATGTTTCCATAAAATTGCATACCAAAAGCCTAGCAGAGGCAGAAATTCAGAAGTGAAGTGAGCTGCAGGGGCAGAGTATGAACAGGAGCTGACTCTAAGATGGCCATGAGGTGTGTGACACGTGGATTGCGCTGAGCAGGGTTCTGGGAGTCTGGAAACCTACCAGCTCCCTATGTCCTTTCCTTGCTCATCGCTGTCTGCTTCGTTCCAGTGCTCCTCTTGAGCTGGGATTTTTAGTGTGATTGCACACACTTAAGATGGTCACACCTTACACATTTTAAGTGTATGTGCGTATGTGTGTGATCAGGTGGGTGGGTGAGGAAAACAAGTATAAATGACCATCTTTTTGTCTTAGAAAGTCCTTCTGTCATTAGTTTAGAGCAGTGTTTCTCAACTTTTTCCAACGGTGGACTCCTTCTGACCTGGTTTGTGATTCCTCTGTCCTGCTAGTTGGTCCCCTGTACTAAAGTGTGGCTTCTATTTACAATATACTTTTTTTTTTGTTAGTTTTTGGGTCACACCTGGCAATGCTCAGGGGTTACTCCTGGCTCTAGGCTCAGAAATTATCCCTGGCAGGCACAGGGGAACATATGGGATGCCCGGATTTGAACCACCATCATTCTGCATGAAAGGCAAACATCTTACCTCCATGCTATCTCTCCAGCCCCACAAGATACTTTTTTTTATGCACATGGCCTTCTTAAAATTTTCTGGATAACCACAGGGTGTCATATAGCCCCAGTTGAGAAACAACAGCTTAGAGCACCATGGCTAACGTGAAGCATACAATTCCCCATTCTTTTTCTATACTGATGCAGACATTGCTAATCAATCATAGCATCTTTCATGCTGAGCATAAATAGAGTCTCAAAATTACTGTCAGCACAGCACAGCACTCTAGGGAGCCACCACCAATTAGTCAAGTGATGCTTCTTGGGATTAAGCCTCTTTGGTCTTCTAGGATTGTAGTGGTGAAGTGAGAACATCCTTGTCCCATTAACGATGGTCACATATTTGGTAGCCTGCACCCCAGAGAAGCCTGGTGCTGCATCTCTCAGAATTTCTTCCTCTGACTCACAGCTCTGAGTTAGGTAAATCCACAGAGAACACAGGGAATGCTTGCAATGCTTGCTTTCCCTGGTGGTATTGGCAGTTAGGTGCCGTAGCAAAAATCACTTATGTGACTTCTGGCTGCTGAAGTGTGTGTGTGTGTGTGTGTGTGTGTGTGTGTGTGTGTGTGTGTGAGGGCCTGCGGATATTTCAGGGTCCTTGGCAGCTTCCAACTAAACTCCTGCAAATCAGGGAGGCTGGGGTAAACACATGGTAACCTCCATAGTGTTAAGTCTGAAAGCTGGCTTCCTTTCACTGCTTTCTCTTGTTCCTGACTTTTCTCTCCTTTCTGTGGTCCACCTACACAGAATGCAGTAAAGGACACCCTGGGATGGAGAGCTCAAAGAGATAGAATAATGGCATCAGAGAATCTGGAGCTAGAGGGATCTTCCCACAGAAACAGTTATTTCCTTTTGTGGGCAAAAACAGGTCTAGAGAGGAGCATGACAGCCAGTGGGTCCCTGGCTATCCCAGACTGGTGGCTTGGAGCCAAGCTGCTGACTGGCTTGCTGGACCAGTTCTTATCCTTGGCCCTCAGGGTATCAAACAAGGAGATTCCTATGAGCTTGCAAGTAAGGTACAGCCAAATGGAAATCTATCCCCTAGTAGAGGACTTGGTGGTGGGACTGGCTGTCATGGGGAAGCCAAGTGAGTGAACTGGAAGGAGGTGAGTGCTTGGCTCTGCCCAGTGGAGTATGTCTCAGGGCTGCCCAGGTCCATGAAAACCATATTGCCCTGATGCCACCAGGGAAGCCCCAGGGTGGTTCAGTCTCTTACCATTTCTTAACCTTTAGTCTCTTAACCAGCTCATCACAAAAAGCCTTATTTCTGCATGGAATTGTTGGAAAACATGTCATGGCATTCCAATTGAACCTTGCAACATTCTTGTTTTGGGGGGAGCAACATCAGTGGTGCTTGTAGGCTCTTTCTGACCAATTTGCTTGGTGGAGGGAGGTTGGGGATTCTCCCAAAAGTGTCCTTAGCCTTGCCTCTGCCCAGGAGTAAAAATTGCCAGGAATTCAAACCTTAGCTGCAATAGATGTGGCAGCATGCACAGTTCAACTCTGGCTCACAGCCCCCCAGGCTAGTGTTCCTAAAACCAATAGGTTTCCAGGGCACAGGCCTGACTGAGCAGGGTTAATACTGGGGAGAGTGAGCAGGAGGCTATGTGGCTAGTGGGCCTCTTAGTGGGTAGACTGGTCAGGATAGAGCCTTTCTCCTGCCAGAAGGTTGGGGAGTGGGTAGTGTCAGGAGCAACTGTGTTGGGTCCTTGGGAAAAAGGCACCAAGCCAACAGGAAGGGGAGAGGTGCCATAGTGGGAGGCTCCCAATAGAAGCCACAGTCCCTGGCTGGTAGGTGAGCAGAGATGGCAGAGATGGGTCCAGGAGGGAAAGGTGCGCCCCCAAAGCTAAGTTGGTTGGCTAAGGTTGCACATTCACTTTCCCTGGCTGGTCCAGATTGTAAGTAGGAAGGGACTTGGGATCAGTGCTGTGATTGAGGGTACCTTGGCCTTCTGGGACACTTACTGTGGACACTCTTGTTGAGCACCTGCCTTGGCACTGGAGATAGTGATCTGACTTCCTGTGAGGACAAGCAGCAGCAGTCTGGCTTCCGGGCTGGTTCCTGGAGATAAGACTTGGCAGGGCTGCAGTCAGACTTGCTCTCTACTGAAACTTCCCTTTGCTGATGTTGTTGCCAAGATGGGGGTTGCACACAGGTTTGGCTGTCTTACCTGCTGGGGGTGGCACAGCAAGGTGGCCAGAGGTGGTGCTGGGCCAGGTGTGGAACCTTTGTTCCACCATGTGCTAGTGCACATGATTGGAGCACATACCAGGCTGTGGTGTTCTCGAGGATATCCCATGGACCTGGCGGATCCCCAACAGCACCTCTCCAGGACAGGACTTGACTCATGTGGTGGAACCAAGGAATAAAATTGTGGCCTCATGACTTGGCCACTGAGCCATCCAGGGACCCAGAGTTTTCTATCAGGTCTGTTCTTGGTCCTTTGATGCTGTTGGTCTCTCAGCACTAAGTTCCCGCAGCAGCCCTTTCTACACATGAGGAAACTAAGGCAGCTTGTCTGAGCTGTGTGTCTGTGTGTGTGCGTGCGTGCGCGCACATGCACACTCATGTGAATGTATCCTGTCTGATTCTCCTTTAGTCCACACAGAGCAGCCTGGGGTCCTCTCAACCCCAAAGCACCCTTCCCTGACTGAAGGCCTCCAGTGATGCTTTCATTTTCTCAGCCTGTCTCTGAGACCCACGAGCCTGCAGAATCAGCCCCCTTCACCTTTGGGGACTTAGCTCCTCCTGGGATTCTCAGGCACCTCATTGTACCCTGACACCCTGCTTCTGCCTACCCCAAGGGGCTTGTGATGCTGCCCCTCTCCCTGGAGCTCCTTTCCTGGCCCTGCACACAGCTGGGCCACCATCTTCTCCAGCCACAGTGCTTCTTGACCTCCAGTCATTTTTCTGTCTCCTGGGGATTTTCTGGTATATCCCCTTGCAGAGGGTGAGCATAATGAAAAGCTGGTCTTCTGGGTCCTGTCCTGTGTAGATACTTAGGAATATCATGTTGGTGCAGATCCAAGTATTCAGTGCCCAGCTACACTTCACTTCCTCAAGGACTCCTGCCTCTTCCTCCTCAGTAAGCAGCCAGCTTCATCCTAAAACAGCCTCCCCCATTTGGGGCAAGCTGGGCAGAGACTAAACCCTCTTCGGGTGCTTCCAGCAGCAGATGCTCAAAGTAGTTGGGGGTCAGATGCAACAGAGAGCCTGGGCCACTTCCTGACCTGCCTGGTGCTCGTCACAGATCTTCAGTGCCCCTTGACCATCACCCACATGTTACAGGCTACAGAGCAAAATCAGGCAGCTGTGGATATGTCTGAGCCCCCAACAAGAGAAGGGCAGAAAGAGCTGAAGCTTGGCCCAGACCAGACTGTGTACAGAGCCACAAGCCCTGCCAGCTGCCCATTGCCAGGACACCTGTTCCCCGACCATTCCAGGGCTCAGGGCCTGGCTTCTCCCAGGCCAAGGTCTCTGAGACCCACTACCCTAACGTGTGCGCCCCCTTTCCTTAATCCAGCTTGGAGGTGCTTCAAAGGCAAAATAGAAACCTGGACCAGAGATTGTACAGTGGGCAAAGTGTTTGCCTTGCATGCAGCTGATGTGGGTTTCATTCCTGGCACTGCCTATAGTCCCTAAGCCCAGCCAAGAGTGATCCTTGCATAAGGAGTGAAGAATAAAACCTAACCACTGCCAGATGAGATGAGGCCCTCAAATTGAAACCCAAAACTCAAATCAAGAAAATTCCCTGCAAATTTCCCAACTCTGACCTCTGTGTGACCTGGCTGGACATGATTTGTCTGTCTCCAGAACAGCTACCGCACAGCTGCGTGTGCTGCAGCCCTGAGCGAGACCAGCAGCTGCTGGCTAGGATCTGATGCAGGCCAGACCCTCCCATTCTGCAGATCAGCCTAGAGAGAGGCAGAGGGAAAGGAGCATTCACAGGGTTAAGGGGCTGGGACAGAGCCAGGAGCGGAATCTGGGGTTTCTGAGACCCCAGGGATGCCCTCTGCACACTTGTGGGTAACTGATTTAGGAGTGGAGGGTGGGTGGGTTCCTCTAGGAAAGCCAGCAGCAGAAGGACTTGGTTAGAGCTGGAAAGAAGAATAATTAGGTCTTTGGGGAAAATGTTCTCCTTCTGCCCTCTCCCCCAAACCCTGATCTCCCACGACTCCTGCAGCTCTTCTCCCCCAGGGCTGCAGAGAAGAGCTTGAAGCATGTGCTCTGTCTCCCTAGGGAGACAGTCAGGATGGGGGTGGAGCCCCTGAACCAGCCAAAACTGCTAATTCGGCCCCTTCCTGGTCTGGATGCTCCATCTGGTCAAAATCAAGGGCGCTTCACTGTTACCGAACTTGGCCTCCCCTCGGAGCTGGCCATAGGAAGGGCCACATTCAAGGCCCGCTCCGTGCGGCCTGATTCCAACCCCTGAGGCGTGGTTTGCACGGATGTCCAAAAGCCACAGCCTGCCCCGAAACTACAACAGAAAGGAGGGGGTGGGGTGGGAAAAGGCTCTGTGGGGTGAGAAGAGGAAAGAGGAAGTTCCGCTTCATGATTCTTGGGAGGAGAGCACCAGGGCACGGGACCCAGTGGAGGAATTGCTGTTCTATTCTCGGCTCCGTATTTAGCTTGCTGTGTGCCCTTTCCGAGGTCACTTCTCCTCTCTGATGCTGTTTCCTCATTTTCTCAAGATCACTGGAACCTCTCTCAAGTGCTTCAGTTATATAGAGCCCTGGCTTCTAGCTAACTTGGTCTCTGGCTCTGAATGAAGAAATCAGAGACTTGCTTTTGTTCATGACTGCGGGCTCCACAGCACTGCTGAGTTGGTGCTGAGAACAGTATCAGGCAACTTCTAACCAAGCGAATCTGAGTTTCATGGAGGTGGCACAGCCGTGGTTGTTGGACTTGTTGGACTTGGTTGGTGGTTGGTTGACTCCAGACTCCCAGACATTACAGGGATGTCAGTTCCACCAACTGAGGGCTGCAACTGGAAACCAGGCCTGCAGAGGTTTTATTCCACTGGCAGGCAGCTTTTAGAAGTTCCCTAAAACTTCCATAGTTTTGTCTTGATGGTGGTGGGGGAGTTCCCAGACAATGATCAATGGCCTGAGGGCCTTTTCCAAAGGTACTTGGCTAACTGGATTAGATGGTACAAAGCTTGGTCAAACCCAGAGATGCTATGGACCACCCTAGAAGCATTTGAGAACCTCCCAGACTCTACCCAGTAGTGCTGAAAGCACTGTGTGGAACAAAGGGTTGAACTGGGGTTCTTGTTTGTGCAGAGCAAGTTCTCCAACCATTTGAGCTCTCTCCCTGTCCCCTCCACCTATAATCAATGAAAAATGGTGAGAGCATCATGATAGTGCTTAATGGCTGGCAATGCCATTCACTTGTGCCTCTTTTTGTTTGTTTGTTTTTTGGCCACATCCGGTGGTGTTCAGGAGTTACTCCTGGCTCTGACTCAGAAATCACTCCTGGCAGGCTCAAGGGAACATAGGGTACCAGGAATCGAACCGGGGTCTGTCCTGTGTTGGCCCATGTGCAAGGTAAATGCCCTACCACTGTGCTATCTCTCCGGCCCCTCACTTGTGACTCTTAATTCACTTGATTGACTCCAACTGGAATGATACCTTCACCTGAACTACAAGATACATCTCTCCTCCACCACATCAGTTCATCTGAGGAAATTTCTCCCTTTAATGAAGTATCAAAAGGCCATATGATACTTTTATCTCATTGAAGACATTTGATGCTTATTAAACTATTATTGCTTTAAGGCTTTTTTAAAATTTTTTTTCATTTGTTAGTTTTTGTTGATTGTTTTACCCAAGAATGAATACAGGCTTGCTACTTAGATAATAACAAAGAAACCTTAAACATGACAAAAAGCACATGAAAGGTAATATGTTTCCAATTGGTGTCCATATCATTTCTCTGGGATTACTGCTTTCCAAATATAGCATTAGTTTAAAAATAAAAATTCGCTTACAGTAATGGGACACTTGCTACCTCTCAGCAGCTTATGGGCCTTCAGAGGCCTGCATGGAAGCTTCATTAGGTGAGGGCTTCAAGGGGAGCTAGTGAACTTCCCCCAGAATGACTCCTCAAAGTCTTTACCACCACACACACTAGCCACTTAACTTGGCCCAAGGCCCATGCCTAACATACCTCTAATTCCACCCCCAGAAATGTTTTCTCATGCATTTCTTCTTCTAGAGATGAAAATGTCTTTGGAAGTTGACAAACTACCTATAGTCAGCCACCCAAGAGTACATCCTAGTACTCTGCATCCTAATCTGGAGAGCTATAGAGTGGGGGTTGCCCACCAGACCTGGGGTTTCTTCTGTTCTGGGACCTCTGTTCTTTTCTGGGGTGGCCAGTTCCTGATCGGCAGGGTATTTAGGGTTTATTGAACCCAGACATGGGATTCAGGGGTCAAATGAGCACTTATGTTAGAGAGGCAGTTGTGGACACAGAAGAGCTCTCTCCATGCAGTGAGGGCTGCTTCCTTTTGCTCTCATAGATGGGCAAGGGAGCATCTACTGGAACCTGCCAGCTTGCTAAGGGCCCCTGAAGAGGTTCGTGTTGCACATTTGCTATTTTGGTGCAACAATGCAGGCCCCTTCCGGTTGTGGGAGCCAGACTCCTGGCACTCGTGGAGTGTCCAGTGCCCAGAGGCCTCAGGAGGGCCAGTCAGCCTGCTTCCGGCCCAGAGGGGGTCAGAGTCTCTCCTGGCTTGAGATCTCCACCACATGCCAGCCATATCTTGTTGTCAGCAGAAGGGGGAGAATGAGGAGAGCCATGGGAGAGAATGGACAGGTGGTATTGAACATGAGCTAACACTGCCCTGAAGCTCTCATTGTCCCCCAGGCTGGTGCCATTGTTCATTCCTCCTGGGACCTGCTTTGTCTTCAGCATGGTCTCCTTGTGTGCAGTCAGTTAAGGATGTGTCAGAGACCTCCAAGATATCCTTTTGGTCTTTTAGGTTTGGGACCCAGTAGTTTGGCCTAGTGATGCTCCTGATGGTTGAAATTCCTCCAACAGGCCAAGAATGGCTCATGCTTTCTAGCCCAGTGACCAGCATGGAACAGGTGGCCTTGGTAGAAATAAACCATGAAAACACTAAGTGGGAGCCAGTCTTGAGCTCTTCTGACATGTCTCCATGACTCCTACCTTTTAGTCCTTGTACTCCTGCCCTAATGGCTGGTGTCCTTATAGCTGACTTTGTGGGTGTCCTTGCCAGGCCGGGCAACCTGGTTGCAGACTTGCTTACACTCAAACTTTAACCAGCTACCTGAGCTATAGTCACTAAGCTTTGTTGGCCTCTCCTGGCCTCTCCTCCTGGTTCTCAATTACTATGCAAAGCAAGGGTCACAGATAGAGTGGATCCTCCTTCCTTGAGAGGAACCAGTCCCTGCAATTGAACTTAGAGTCCCCAGAAACTGAGACAGCAGACTGACCCCTAAAACAGAAGTCTTAATCCCACAGGGGCTTGCAGAAATAGAGAGAAAGTGAGGGGCTGGAGAGATAGCATGGAGGTAAGGCGTTTGCCTTTCATGCAGGAGGTCATCGGTTCGAATCCCAGCGTCCCATATGGTCCCCCGTGCCTGCCAGGAGCAATTTCTGAGCATGAAGCCAGGAGTAACCCCTGAGTACTGCCGGGTGTGACCCAAAAAACTACCAAAAAAAAAAAAAAAAAAAGAAGTAGAGAGAAAGTGATGACCAAAGGTGACCTGTCAGGTTCCCAAGCAATTAGTGTCACACAATGAAGGTGCTGAGATGCACCTTCTAGATCTTTCAACAGGGAGGCATGAAGATATCCAAAGTGATCATGGGGCTGGAGTGATAGTATAGCGAGGAGGGCATTTGCCTTGCACAAGGCTGACCCAGGTTTTATACCCAGCATTCCATATGGTCCCCTGAGCTTGACAGGTATAATTTCTAAGCATAAAGCCAGGAGTAACCCCTGAGCATTACCAGTGTGCTCCACCCCCCAAATGTGATCAGGCTCCTTTAGCACCAAGTAGGTACCAGACTCATCCTTGGACTCATTTAGAGGAGAATGGTGGAAGGAAAAGTCCTTTGAGGACATGGAAGATGGAAATAGAGACTCCAAGCAGAGAAGGTGTCTTGAACATGGGGTGGGGGTAACGGTAAATAGGTGTCCCCTTAAGTGCCTCCTTCAGATGTGTAAGAGTTTAGGGAATTCTGGGAGCATTGTGAGACCCATTGAGGCAGAATCAATGAGTTTGTGGACAGGTGTGTGTGTGTGTGTGTGTGTGTGTGTGTGTGTGTATGTGTGTGTGCGTGTTGTGGGAAGCTCCTGTCATCTCCCTGGTATGGGCAGGATGTGCTTAATGGACAGAAGATTTTGCCCTCCTGAAAGATGTGCCTGGGATCCCCAGGGTGGAACTTTCTGTTCCACATCCATGACCATTTTGGGGCAGTTTCCTGCTCACAGACTCATCTGGTGCTTCTCTCAGCACATTTTCCACTTTCTTGCTGGGGCTCACCCCTGCCCAGGTCCTGCTGCTGGCCTGAATGTGTGGTCAGGCTCTGCAGGACTCTGGCCCGACCCAGGCAGGGGAAGAATGTGGCCACAAGCCTTTCAATGGCTCTGGTCACCTGCATTTCAAATGGCTCCCAGGGCCTGGCCGAGTGGCCTCAGGGTTGCTGACTCAGAGCCATTTCCAACCTGTAATGAGGGAGCTGCCTTGGGACAGTGAATGTGAACAGGCTGGATGTGGGGGCTGCCAGGTAAGGCCAGAGGTTGACCTTAAAGTCAAAGGTGATGATTTTCTGTCTCAGCCACGATGCTGAAATATTCAAAACTCCCGAGGCACCAGGTTGGGCCATTCCAACACCAGTACAGGAAAGGCAGCTATGCTCCATCTGGTGTAGCTGAGGACAGACCCGGGAACTCTCTGGCCAAAGTGAATGCGGTGCAGAGTGAAGACTGAGAAGTCAGGGACTTGACGAGACTCAGTAGAGGATAGTTCTATTTGGTCCCCCTTTTGGTGAGGTCACTTCCTAAGAGGTGCTTTGGGGTCCCGGGGTGCTTCCTGGTGATTCTTAGCTAGTGGCTCAATGGAGGGCCTGAAGATGGGGTGCTGCTCGAACCTTGGAATGCTGGGGATTACAGGGTCAACCTGCAATGCTGGGAGACTGTCTGGTATGGGGATCAAACTCAGATCTGGCACATGCAAGCTGTGTATCCTAATTTCTGTACTATCTCCTGGCCTCAATTTTATTTTACAGGGAAAGAATTCTCTCAAGTGATACTCAGGGAGCCTGGGGGCTGCTCTCAGCCAATCAGGTTAGTATTTCAGTGGTGGAGCCTAAGGTTGCAAAGCTGGGCCTTGCAGGATCAGCATCCAACAGGGCCACCCTGGCAGCACTGAGGCTTCCAGGGCTACATACACCCAGTGATCCTTGGCAGGACCATATGGTGCTGGGGATTACTTCCAGGTCAGAAATATGCAGCACATATGTCTAACCCTTATATATAATCCTGGTCACTTGGTCCACTTTGACAAGGAGACCCCTTTGAACCTAAAGCAAGAAAGCAACCAAATGTGGAATGAGTTTTGCCTGGGCCCCTGCTCCTTTCTACATATTCTGTGTTGTAGTTCCTTCTTTTGTGAGTGTGAGTGACCTACCTGTGGGGGAAAATTTGGGGGGGCTATAAACTTTCCCTCCCCCCAAAGAGGAGGCTACCCCAGTCACTCTGTGGAGTGTCCGCAGGCATCTGATTGTCTGGAATACATCAAACTGCCCAGCTTCCCTTGTAAAAGTTTTACAAGAAAATCATTGAAGACCAGCCGAGCAAGCCTTTCCCTCTTCTCCTTCAGTCTCAAACCCAAGACCAGAGTCTTGCTTTCCCCACTTCAGTGCTGGCTGGTCAGATAGTGTGGGGGCTGGCAGGCACACAGCCGCCAAAGCCTCAGCCCCGGGATCATTATACGTGCAGGCCACGGCTTGTGGGATCTAGTGATTTGGACATATTTTATTTAACCAGCTTAGTAAAAGGTAATATTCAGCAGCTGTGATCTATAGCAGAATTACAATTTTCAGGGTCAAGGAGGGATTTTGATATTAGGAGGTTGGGCAGAATTGCTATGAAATCTCCTGAGCTGTCTTTAAAAATAAATGAGAAAATAGGTTATCCAAGAGTCATTGTAAGGGAAAAATCAATAGGCAGTGTCTATTCACTGGGGCTATCAAAATCCTTGAAATTTGAACAAAAGTTTCACGTTTAGTATACTGGAGGTTTTGAAATATCGGCGCTGGAGGCTCGCTGGGTACAAATTCATTGTGCTGTGCATCCGAAAGAGACAAGACTTGAGAAGCAGCTCGGTTCTCGGGTAAGAGAGAGGGTGTCTGATGACCCAATGAGAGGGTGGAAGAAGGTTATAGAGAAAAAGCTTTTAGCCTAGGTCCGGGGTTTTCCCCAGAAACACTTGAAATGTGGACGCTGTGCCACATAACCTTCAGTCCTGTTCAGCAACATGATGGATCCACATTCCTACAATCCCCGGTACCTTGGCCTTTGGATGGAAACATATGATCATTAACACATGGCTGGGGATACAACTCATCAAGTAGTGAGGTTATGCCTAAGCAGGTCATTTGGAAGATGGAATTATGTCTCATTCATTCATTCAATAGTAATCTACTGCTGCTATAGGGCCATGCTCAAATCTGGCACTATACAGAACCATAAAATAGACCACTATATAGTCTAGGCAGTATTAAAAAACAAACACAGGGGGAGATTAAAACATGACTGTAACAGAGGGTAAGTAGAAGGAAGAAAATTATGGTGGCTCTAGAGGGTTCTCTGAGCTCACCTTCATTTTCAACAATCATTGCATCTATCCTAAATGTGGAAAATCTATTAAGTGGGAGTGGGAAATTTCTGAGGCTTTGGCAATGACTCGGGTGTTGTGAATGAAGTAAAGGATAGCAGTGAGGGTTCGAGGAACCTGTTTCTCTGTGCTTCCCTCTAACTGACATGAAGCTGGTGGAGTAACCAGTTACCATTATTATTATTATTATTCAGCAGTGGGTCCCTATTTGCTTGAATCTCTGTTGTAGGTTATCTGTTGTCCCATCTTCCAGTGGCAATAGGTTGCTTCCAGAAATATAGCCTCTAGGGCCCACCATTCCATACAACTCAAGCTTGTTTGCATACCCTATGAGCCCCAAATCTTGTTCATATCCCATGATTCAAATGTGCATGGTTGTTAGGGCTGTGAAGCCACTGAAAAGAATTTCATTACAGTATGGACTTCCATTTTTCTCAGTCAATAGACTTCGCTTTTCAGTGTCTCAAACATGCCCTCAAGTCTCCTCAGGACACACACAATATTCTTGGCACAGGGCAGGCTCAGATTGGCCTGAGCTCTTCAGGTCTCTCTGGGGTCCAATTCCTCAGACAGGGGATCTATTGGGTCTCCTTTGGAAGCTCTGGGCAAGGCAAAATATGGTTCAATGGTTTCTTTGTGGTTCAATGGTTTCTGATTCCTGGTACCATGTCTGAATTCAAATAGGATTTAAAAATGTTTGGTGGGGAGGGGTAGCCCCCAAGTAGTTCTCAAGAAGGGGTTCTGAGGGCCTTTCATGGAAATATTAGGCCAATTAGGTTGACATTCCATTGAAAAGGCTCAGGATGTGAGGTTACTTAGGCCTGGTGGTGCTCAGGGGACTGCATACAATGGTATACATATATGGTACATACATGGTTCTGAGGATCAGACCCATGTTGGCTGCATGCCAAGCAAATGCCTTTACCCCATACTATATCTCTGTGTATATGAAGTATGAAGACAAGGATTTATTCCTTTTTGTATTGTTTGTTTCAAACAAAGGAATTAAAAGCTCATTATTATGAGGAATCTTTGAAAAAAAAATAAAACAAAAGGCCTAGGGAACAGTCTTGCACACAACCAACACAGGTTCAATCTCTAGCATCCTATATGGTCCCCTGAATACTACTAGAAATGATCCTTAGTGCAGGGTTTAGAGTAATCCCTGAGCACTGCTAGGAGTGGTCCCCAAATGAAAAATAAACAAAACAAAATAAAAACTCCCAATCTCACCCTGCTGTGATATTTGTCCACCAGTTGTGATGTTTGTTAACCACTTATTTCAGTAAGATGAGCTGTGCGTGAGAGGGCAGGTCTGCCAAATGAGCCTTCTGGTGGGTAGCTGAAGTGAATCTGTCCTTGGGGGTACCTCATAGGAAAGGAAGATGCCCTGAAGATGTAGACTATCCAAACTCACTGCTGAGAAAACCAGAGCTCAAATACATATCTCTAATCATCCCGTGATGTCTTCTCTCAGGACAATTAAAGAAGAAAATAGAAACAACCCCTGTATTCTAAAGCAGTCTTGAACATGATCCTCGCAAGTTTATTTAGAAAAAAAAAATGAGTGTCTATATTCACAGTATTTTAATGAAGACAGTGCTGACCTGCAAATTTAGACCTACCTCTTCAATTAGAAAAATGATTGAGGGGCCGGAGAGATAGGACGATAGGACGTTTGCCTTGCATGTGGCCGACCCCATAGGGCCCAGGTTCAATTCTCGGCATCCCATATATCCCCAGCCTACCAGGGGTGATTTCTGAGTGCAGAGCCAGGAGTAGCCCTGAGTGCCACTGGTGTTGTGGCCCAGAAACCATTCAATCAATCAATAAAAAGTTAAAAAAAAAAGATTAGATAAGGCCAGAGTGATAGCGCAGCAGTAGGACATTTGCCTTGCATGCAGCTGACCCAGGATGGACCTGGTTCGATCCCTGGCATCTTATATGGTTCCCCGAACCCAGGAGTGATTTTTGAGTGCGTAGCCAGGAGTAACCCCTGAGCGTCACTGAGTGTGGCCCAAAAACCAAAACAAAAAAAAAAAGAAAGAAAGAAAGAAAGAAAAGAAAAGGAAAGGAAAGAAAAGGAAAAAACAATTGGAAGATAAACAATTCAGAAGCACAAAATGGGAACATCAGACTTTGGAAATAGGTATTTTATTTTACTCATCAAGTTAGTTCAGGGAACAACAATCAAAATATATTATTTATACTAATGACAGAGAAAACCAAGTTTCCAAGAAATCTAATGAAAACAAATGCCAGAAATAAATTACTTTATGAAATACAGGAAATAGATTTTTTCACCAACAAAATAACCTATTCATGAACAATAACAACAACAACAACAAAAATGTGAGGTGCTGGGAGGAGGGGGTGAAAGTTAAAACTAATGCTTGATTGAGATGCAAGAGGCAGCGCACACTGATGAAAATTAGCAACGCACCTTCTAAGACTGTCTTCTTCTCATGTCCTGGTGTGAGGACATGATTCTTATGGATGCATGAGACAGGCTTGGAGCACAGCTCTTGACACCCACAGTCTAAATGATCCAGATAATGTAATGGCACCATCATTAGGGACCATGAAATTGCAATTCGCTGAGGAAGGAGAGAGTTCAGTTAGACAGAGAAGAGCGATTAATTAGCAGATCGTGGTTTAAAGAGATGCCGGAAAACATAGGTTCCAACTAATCCCACTCTGGAGCAGATCTCAGGACTAAGGGATGATGTGAAAAAAGTTAAGCTGGAGTAAAAAATGTCACTAAAATTGAAAGAATGTAAAATAAAATAAACTTAAAACAAAACAAAACAAAGAACTCACCAACCTAAACTTTAACATGGGAGATCACCTACTCTCAAGGAAAAGCTGAACTCATTTAAATCTCTCTTGTGCCTGAATGAAAAGTGTGAGAATACAGTTTCATAGATAGACTCCTTGTGAGGCGACTGGTGGGAAAGAACTCATTGACTTATTCATTCATTCACACTCACTCACTCACTCACTCACTCACTCACTCACTCACTCACTCACTCACTCACTCACTCACTCATTTCCTAAATGTTACCTAAGTGCCATCAAGTAATGACACTTTTCTAGAATATAACAAGTTGCTACTTTAAACCTGTTTACCCTTTAGATAGCTGAGTCTTAAAAGATTTTGCATAAAAGACTGCAGGATGCAAGGCAGCCTTATAATGCTGGAAACCTCTGTAATGCTGTAATTCTGAAATGAAGCCATGTTCTCCCTGGAAATAAACATGGAATCAGGATTTGGCCATTCTCCAGAGGAGGGTCCAGCTCTGGATCCCTTGTGCTGAAATTTAGGAGCACAGGATAAGGAGAAAGGTAAGGACAGGGATCCCTTACTTGTCTCAGCATACCCAGAGCCCAGCTTTGAGTCCTCTAAGGTCTTCCCAAGTGACAATTAGCCCAGCTTCCACAAGCTTCCAGTCTCTCTGTGTCTCTGTCTCTGTCTCTCTCTCGATACTGTCCTATTTCCTGTAATGTGGACAGGGTGATTTCAGAATGGAACATCTGCTCTAGAATTAAATTCTGACCTAGAACTTGCAGTCTGGAACTGACTAGACCATGGTGGTTAAATTTACATGAAGAGAGAAGGGTTGTATGAAGCTCGGTGCCCACACACTGGGCACTGAATCTCATGTGTTTATCTGGATAAGTGTGAGCAAGGGAAGGAAAAGCACCACAAAAGCAGCCCAGACTTCCTGAGAAGGAAACGAGGTGCCCAGGAGAGGAAATGACTCCACCAGACAAGCCTGGCTCCATACTTTCCCAGAGGCAAAACATAACAAACACACAGAGCCCTTGTTCAAAAAGCGGGAGCTAAAGCCTTTTCCTTTCTGCCGGAATCTGTCTGTGTCATCTTGCCATCGTTATCAGCTATTTAGTTAATATCTTTTCAAGTCTAATCAAACATTTAATCATCAGTAGGAATTTCACGGGCCATTTCCATATCATGCCAGGCCAGTTTGAAATGCAAGTTTGGAACTCACCAATGGGACAGATTGTATTCCAGTCAGATCTCAGTCGGGTGACTGGAGCCAGCCAGAGGTGACAAGCCAGAGTGAGGAAGGTTGGAAGGACTTGGGGGTTCCCGAGATGGGGCTTGCCAACAGGCACTCCTTCATACACTGATAATTCCCTTGGGGTAGCGCCCTACCTTGCCCTGGAGTGTGGCAGTCAAGTCCCTTTTAATCAGCTCCTGCTAGGGACACCTCAGAACAGGAGTAAAATCAGCATCTCCCCTTTCTGTGGGCCTCCTGCCCCCCCTTCCAGTACCCAGGCAACCCCCAGGAGCTCTGCAGCATTGGTTACAGGAAGTACCAAATGCACTAGAGACCCAGATGGCACTGGTAGAAGCATCTTCCCATTGGGTTGCAGTTATGGTATTAATGTTGGCAGACTAGAGGGGGGGGGGTAGAACCACTACACCCTCCCCAGGCCTATGCCCAGGTTTAAGGACATGTTGATGGTGGTTTCTGGTTGGAGTGGGACAGGAAAAAGCCAAGTGGAAGTGAATTCCCTGAAATGGCCAGAGCAGGGACCAGCTGGGACTCAGAAACAGGAGTTGGTCGAGACAGAGGTAAGCTAAGGCCTCCTCCACTGTCTGGACTCAGAGAGGTAAATGGAGCCGCTAATTAGGTTTGAACTTTGAGGGCTCACTTCCAGGTGGAGTCTTTTTGGGAGATTATAACTTCCTCACAGTGGCTATGTAGGCAGGCCAGCAACGTGCTGCTAATCTAGGGGCCACCTGGGCCACTTTCAGCAATGAGTGGAGGCAGGTATGATAGTGGTGTCAAACTTGGGGCCTTTGCATGACATCCAGATGATCCACCTTTGCCCAGCCCTGTGAGGACTTTTATTTAACACATCTGTAGGATCCTATTCATGGATTCAACCTACACCAATGAGAAACTTGTGGGTCAGAAGGTTGACTAGGTTGCTTAGGGGTTTCCAACTGGCTGAGTTCTGAGCCCTACTTCCCCATTCAAGTCAACTGCATTCTGATTTTCAAGGGGCTGGGGTGTGATTCAGTGGCACCACAGTGTTTCTCATGCATAAGACCCTGCTACAGTTCTCCGCAAAAGAGAATTTGAGGATAGCAAACCCAACTGTGCCTTAGTATTATCGCACAACAGCAGCCCTGCATTCAAGACAGACCATGCAGGAGTTCAGCAGGCCAGGTTTCTTGTTCTTTGAGAAGCTTCTTCTCACCAGGAGCTGTCTTCTGACCTGAAGCCCTAAGCCATTGCTCTGTCAAAATATCCTTTTTGCTGCTGTCATCCCAAGGCTGTTCAGCACAATACCTCTGATTTTTTGGGTGAGGAACCAAAGGCTAGAGAGGGACCAACATGGGCACTCTCACTTGGGTTAGTGGCTCTGCAAGGCCCAGAGTCCCTCTAGGTGAGGTTGTTCAACAGGGAGGAGCCTGACTCTGAGGGAAGATCAAAGCACATGGGGTCTTTCCCACACCCTAGGGAGGTCTTGTATGAGGTCTTGTGTGAGAGTGCACCCACTAAGGAAAATGGGGGGCAAGGACAGGAGGGTGGTAGGGCAACAGGAGGAGGAGCAAGAACAGGAGTGGGAGGATAAGGAGGGTCAGAAGCATACACAGGACAGACCCAGACCTTCCTCAGCTTAGACAACAGCTCCAGCCCCAGCAGCTCTGCTCTTTCCGACCCCAGTCCCCAGATCTGTTGGGTGCAGCCTCTGGCCAGTGTGAAGCTGCTCACCAGCTTTGTGAGGGAGGGGCAGCAAAGTGGGGATGAGAGGAGGGCTGAAGGTCTGAGAAGTTTTCCCCAGGTGGCATCAGCAGCTCAGCTTTTGGCAGGGTTCCCCTACCAGTTCCTCCAAGAAGGGAAAAAAATGATTGTAGCCAACAGAATGGAGCTGGGCTCATCTGCACACATGGGTTTGAGCAGCACGTCTAAAGTGGTTGTCCTGAAGGGTGGGGTACCCCGCAGCTGAGGTACAGTACCTTTGGAGCCTCTCCTCCCATTGCCTGTGCCAGTCTTAGGCCCTCTCAGCCTGTCTCTCTCCCCTTCTGTAAGCAGGTCTGCTGGGAAGACCCTGAAAGCTGGCAAGGCCCTACATTTCAGTGGACTTGTAGGTTCTGCCTGTTGGCTTGTGTCATGGCCACTGGATGGCCACTGGATGGCCACTGAGGTGACCTGCAGGGAGCTCAAGATTTCCCAGTTTCTGTTTATTTCTTTGTTTTGGGGGCCACACCTGGCAGTGCTCAAAGGTTACTCCTGGCTCTATGCTCAAATTACTCCTGGCAAGGTGGGAGGACCATATGGGTTGCCAGGGATTCAACCTGGGTCAGCCACATGCAAGGCAAACACCCTACCCGCTGTGCTATTGCCCCTCTCCCTCAATCCTGTTTTGCCTATTTCAAATCCCTGTGGTTCTCCTGCCTCTCTCTGCTCCATGGCGGCTCAGAGACCAGCCTTGCAGCTGCCTTTGCTGGGACATCCAGCGCCTCCTGTCCCTGGGTGACACATGCCCAGACATCAAAGTCCTTCCACTGTCTGGGAAGGGGGGTGTCAGGGGGTGACCAAACCCGCCACTTAGCCAAACCTGGATTCCGCTTCTATTTCCCCCCTTTCTGCATGGGGGACAAAGAGAGAAGAAGGAAAGAGAAGCCTTTGAAACAAAACATCTCCTGCCCCATTCGACACGCAGCTTACCTCGCGTGGAGCCCAGCCACACTCCTGCCGTGCACCTCAGCCACACGGCAACTTTACCCCTTTCATGATATTTTGGGTTTCTGATTTCCTGCCAAGTCAAACTTTTATCATTTAATAAGCATAAAAATGTCTCTGAGTTCATCTCACTCTAAAAGATTCTCATTCTTATCCCTGGTCTCTTTTTCCTGCCTGGGCTGGTCCTGGGTCCAGGGACGATGCTGATAGGGAATAGAACCAAAGAGGACTGTAAGCAAGTGTTAGCCTTGCTTATCCTTCAATGGGTAAATGAATTGCAAATGTGGGCAGGGTGACTGCACCGTGAAAGGGCCCAGAACCGGGGGAGGGCTTTGCCCACCTGTTTGTGGAGAGGGCAGCATTAACCCCACTGTGGTGGAGATGGATAGGGGCATCTAGCTGTGCAGGTGACTGGCCAGACAGCAGAGCAGAGCAGACTGCACTCTGGGAGGCAAAGAGCTTTTTGACTTGGGCAGGCCCGCAGGACACTGTTTGGTTCTCTGTACTATCTTTCATGCCATGTCTTTGGGGTCCAGGACAGAGCAGGGATTGACCCCATAAACATCTGTTGGCATACTGGCTAGCTGACCACACCCCTGCAGTGTCCACAGGGAAAGAGCAAATTATTTGCAAGTCTTGCTGGGACAATGCTGAGTTCTGAATGCCATCAGGGCCTTAGGGTGTTCTTGGGTAAGGGTGGACTTGGATGATGACAGGAAATGGAAGCTAGAGGTTAGAGCTGATGGTCCCAATGTCCCAGCTGTGCGGGCAGCAGAGGGAGAGTCTGCTCAGGCACAGGCCCTCTTGGGGTTCTGCCCCAAATGCTACCTTGTGGGTCATAGCAGTCTAGGCCCCTGATGCTCAGCAGGAAGGTACATGGGGGGCAGCCCCCTTCAGGGGAGCAGCTGGCTGACTGCCCCACCCTGGTCTCCCTACAGCCTGCCTTGCTGTGGGGAGCATTGAGGGAGGCCCCCGGTTAGACTCTTCCTCAGGTCTTCCATGTCTGCCCCTGTGGGTCTCATGGTCAAGGCTTCGTCCTCTGTGTTCCTATCCACCACGCTCAGAAGTCTCCAGACCTCAGAAGCTGGTCTCAGAGGCTGCAGGCCCCATTCATGTTCCCTTCTCCCACTTTGCCCAAAGACCATTCACTGCCAGTGATCCTGCCTGGTGGGCATCTTCCCTGGGCTCAAGGTCAGAAGCCAAAAAAGTGAATCTTTTTGTTTGTTTTTGGGTCATGCCTGGCAGTGCTCAGGGCTTATTTTAGGCGCTGTGCTCAGGGGACCATATGGGATGTCAGGGATTGAACCTGTATTGATACCTACAAGGCAAACACCCTCCCTGCTGTGCTAACCCTTTGCCCCCCCCCCCAAGAAAAGAATCTTTAAAGTGGGGGAGCTTCAAAGGGCCAGAGAGAGATCACATTGGGGAAGACACTTGCCTTGTATGTGGCCAGCCCAGGTTCCATCCCCTGTACCCCATTGACTACCCTGAACTCCACTAGGAATGATCCCTGAGAACAGAGCCTGGAGCAAGTCTTGGCTCAAAAACAATAAAATCTCCCCAAAAACAAAATAGAAAGGTGGGTATGAGGTCTACCAACCAGCACGAGGTTGAGGGCCTAGCAGACCCACTTCCTGGTGTCCAGAGGAAAAGCAGATGAGGGCATGAATATTGTGGAGTCACAGTCGCCCCCCCCCCCCCCAGTGAGGTGTAGGCATCTCAGGCAGATCCAGTGTCTTATTCTCCTTGGGAACCAGTTATATTCCCCCACCCCCGTCCCCCACCCCAGCTGCCAGCCCAGCACCTCTCCAGCCATAGGTCGGTCAAGAAAGCATGAAGGAGGGCCGGAGAGATAGCATGGAGGGAGGGCTTTTGCCTTGCATGCAGAAGGAAGGTGAGGTTCGAATCCAGGCATCCCAGACGGTCCCCCGAGCTTGCCAGGTATGATTTCTGAGCATAGAGCCACGAGTGACTCCTGAATGCTTCCGGGTGTGACCCAAAAACCAAACCAAAAAAAAAGAAAGAAAGCAACAGGGAGAAATGATGAGTGTCCCACACTCCAAGCATTACTAGGGTACTTGGAGTCTACCAGAATCTTCGGGGAGAACCTAGAGTCTGAGGATGTATTTTTTTTCCTTCAAATTTGTGGGGCTTCATCATGCCATAAAATAAATTCTCTTCAGTTCATTCACTTTTCCTGGCAAAACAAGTTAAAAACCAACAAGTTGCAAAAAGAGGCAGCCCTGAGTGGGAGAAGGGCCTCACCCACCCCATCCTGTCCTTTCCTGCATACCCTGGGGGAGGCTCAGGTGGGGGTGGGTTGGGTATGCTGTCAGGCCCCCAGGAAATGCCTGGGCTTTGGGGGCGCTGAGCGAGGGGCTTCATGTGGAGCTGATCAATATGGGCTGCAGGCCGCTGAGCTATTATTTACGCCGAAGGGCCTTGTTTAGATGAAGGAAAGGCGGGGTGCAGGAGTTCACAGACTCACCATCCACAGCTCTGCTTCCTGGTGCACCCCCACCCCTGCCTTTGTTATTCACAGTGCTGGGAGCAGGTGATGCCCAAAGAGGGGGCACGCCTTCAGCTGGGAGCCCCAGGAGGCAGCCACAGGGGTGCTGTGTGACACAGGAGAAACCCACCCTGCATTTTCTCTCCTCTTGAGTCTTTCTGGAGAGAGGTACTGATGAGCCCAAAGTGGTACAAAGTGGGGTATATTGTTTCTCCCTTTTGTCTACTCCCTGAATGAGCTCCCACTAACCAATTTATAACCTGGGGATTTCATTTGTTACCCATTGTTTGCATCAAACCTCCCATCATTCCCAACCCACCTGTCCTGTATCTTGGGTTGGGTTGGGTTGGCTCTGCCAACTGGTTTTTCTTCCTCTGTCTCTGGAACATTCACCTTGTTATATCCTTGAATCTTTATGGAGAAATGGCGTCACCCACAATACTCCCTGACACTGGACAGGGACCCTTGCTCCCTTATCCATCTGTTTTTATTTTGAGGCTACACCCAGCAGTGCTCAGGGTTTACTCCTGGTTCTGTGCTCAGGAGTCATTCCTGGAAGTACTTGAGGGACCATATGGGATGTCAGGGATAGAATCTAGGTTAGTTACATGTGAAACAAATGCCCTATCTTGTACTATCACTCTGCTCCCTCCTCCATTTCTGGACCCCATATCCAACCTTGCTCTAAATCATAGGTCCTGTGTTCCTGTCTGGGGTTGGTTGTTCCTGGGGATCCTTCAACATCTCCCTTCTCACACCCTAGGTGAACACCACTCACCTAGGGTGTGAGAAACTTTCTTAACTTTTCCACAGTCACAAACTCCATTCTAGAAAAGCTTGGCATGGTATTTAGAAGCCACCATGTGGTTGGAGCTCACCAGCCTGCAGGTAAAAGAAAACCATATAAATAAAGTTTCCTGGGGTCTAGCTTCAGCTAGAGGGTTACAACATAGGGCCATGTTAAGTTGAAGGATTGGTTTCTAGTCTCAGGCAGTATCTCGACCACTATCTCTTAGAGTTAGTCCAGGGAAGCTCACCAGCAAGCTTCCATCTTTCTGGAAAGAGGTCTGTGATGCATGGAGGCTACCCCTGAGATGGCCAGCTGTCATATGGCTGAGTAGACTGAGTCAGTTTCACGTAGCTCGTGAAGTAGATTGAAGTGGGTGACTGAGAGATATCCTACTCCTCCCCACCATGTCTACAATTCCGGAGGCCTAGCTTCCTCTTTGGGAGACCTCTGTGGAATCCTCTGCCTTGGAAAGATGGAGCAAGAAACACGCACATCTCTTTCCTTCACTCTGAACTCTCTGAGGACAAGGACAGGGAGGAATTACTCTCTGGATAAATTATATCCTCATTTCTTGCTATTGGCCAGACCATCCAACCTAGCGTGCTCTTGGGTCAGGCCTCTGAGAGCAGTTTCCATGGTCTAATATCCTTAAATCAAACAGGATGGCCAGACACAAATGGAGAATCCATTGACTTCAGACTGGGGTGGTGATGAAAACCATGAACATTTCCCAATGAAGCACATCATTCTCCAAGTCCATAGTCACCCATGGTGAGTAACAGGAAGGAGAAAAGGCAGAAAGTGCATCCTCACACCGTCTGGGAAAGGAGCACTGTTGGTAGTGAGCTAGCTGTTGACAGAAGTCCCAGACACCCCCGTCACAGCTTCCCCTCACCAGTTGTTGGGACATTAGGGTGAAGAAGTCCCTTATAGACTCTTCCTTCCCACCCAGGTCATCGAGACACAGCCTCAACTAATGGCGTTGGGGGTGGGAGCAAACAGGAGCCTCACAGCGGTTCCTTTGAATCCAGTCCCAGTCCCAGCCACCAATCAAGGGTCCATGCGCTGCATATGCCTCACTCCCAGAAAATCCATCTCTACTCACGAGCACTGAGGACCCAGTGGGCCAATGGTTTATACCAAAGTAACGAGACCATCATTGCTTGTAGTTTGTTCTCAGCAATGTAGAAAACAGCTATATTTATGCTGAGAAACTTCATTATTAAAAAAAAAAAATTGACTCTAAATTTCCAGCCAACTCCAGGCTAAAACGCCTACCGAACAGGTTGCAAATTAAGAACAATTATTTTTCTCTTCCGCATTTGAATCGAACTTACTGCTAAAGTCATTTAAAGGGGTTAACATCAACCTTAATTAAATATTAAAGTGTGCCTGTACCTGCTGCTATTGTTGCCCCTTCGAATAAGATATAACCTATTTTTGACAAGTTTTCATCTTTCTCTGTGGAAGACGCTACATGAAACCAAATCAGTGGCAAAGAGGAGAGTAATGAATAATCTATTTCATATTCCAACAGTACCCAGAGCTCGGAGTGGAAAAATATTCAGTCAGATGATGGCAAGAGACTGCTGGGGTAACACATGACATAGCTAATGTTTAAATAATAATAATAATAAAAAAGCGATAAACAAATCATTAGCCCCTAACAGTTGTTTAATGCAATTTGTTAATGAACGTAATGGTGGGGACTCATAATGAAAGAAAATAAAAACGTCTAAACAGGCGCCAAGTTGCTGGCGATGCGCAATTATTTCCTTGTCAAGTTTTTATGATTTAATGAGCTCCTTTGGGACTGACGGCTGTCAGTCAGCTGTGACTTTTTGACACCATTACAACTTCAAATACAGCAGCAGGCAGGCTGTTTTCCTCGGATTTGAAATACTGAAATGATCTGACAGTTTTAAAGAAAAGATGTGCAAAAAAAAAAAAAAAGGAGAAAGAGAGAGATAGTGTGTGCATGTGTGTGTGTGTGTGTGTGTGTGTGTGTGTGTGTGTGTGTGTGTGTGTGTGTGTGTTGGTTTCCCTTTCTTTCTTCCCTTCCTCCCTCCCTTCTTCTAGGGGGCACATAATCTCTGGATGCTGTTTGGTAATGAAAACCCAATCACTGAGGTCATTATCTGATGAGGTTTGGGGAGCAGACAGACTTTTCCCCCCTTCTTTATTTCTTTACTTAATGATAACCCTCCATGGGCCTGCCCCGCATGGGACGGCCAGAGCCGCACAATTTTGTTCACCATTAATTTCAGCCTTTGAAGCTCAGGGCTCAGAAGCAGTAGCAAAGCAAACCCCCCACCAAGCTGGTTCCAAAATAAGACAATCAATCCAGCTTGCCTGAAACAGAATAGCAAATGGCCTCCCGGCCCAGGCTGGCCACTGACGTCAAGCCCGCTACATCTGCAGGCATTCGGCTCCACCATAGAACATTTAAAACTCTTTGGCCAGGGAAGAGGATTTAATTAAATTGCTTTTGATTCTGGGGCAGGGTAGCACCACTTTATTTATTCTGCAGGGGAAATGGTGATGTCAGCGGAAATTTTGGGAGGCAAGGATGCTTCCCTTCTTTATGTCTTCATATCTCCTCCCACCCCGACTTCCAACAACCACCATTTTTGATAAAGTCTCCCCCACCAGACATTCCATCTTGTCATCTGTGGAGTACTCCTGTCCTGAGAACCTTCCCCAGATGGAGGTGTGGGTGCACTTCCCTGCTTTGAGGCTTGTTTAAGGAGGGAGAACTATTTGCTGGACTTGGGGTCCCACTGGGTCTCTCCTGCAGCTTCTGGGAGGGCCAGAGAGAGGCTCAAGGACCCCAAGGTAGGAATGGGTTAGATGGAGCAGCCAGGCCAAAAGCAACCAGCTTAGCTGCTGTTCCCCAGGCTGCAGTGGGGCAAACAAACAAACAACAAAACAAAAAACTCAAAAAACTACCAAACTCAGGCCCATCCATACAAACACAGAAACTGCAATAAAAGGCCCTTGGGGGCTGGAGTGATAGTCTAATGGGGAGAGTGTTTGCCTTGCATGAAGCCAACCCAGGTTCTATCCCAGGCAACCCATATGGTTGGCCACCAGGAGTGCTTCTTGAGCTCAGAGCTGGAAGTAAGCCCTAAGCCTAGCTCAATGTGGCCCCAAACCATCATCCCCACAAATGAAAAGGCCCCTGGGGTGGTGAGCAGAAGGCTTGTTTCCCTTTTATGAGAATGGGTTTTCAGTGAGCTCTTGGAATCAGGTGGGTCTGGTTCTTTAGGTGGCCTTGGGTTCTCCAGCAGCTGCTGGTGTGGCCGGCTAACTGTTTCCACACTTGGGGCCACTCTGCCACGGCTTGAAGGCCAGCAGAGAGGTGGGAAAGGCCGTCCCCATCAAATGCATCTCGGAACAAAAAGGTGGTACATTCCTTTGCCTGTTGATGGTTTCTCCGATCTGTCCAGTGTGCCCAGAAGCCTGTTACCCAAATGAAAGCTTCAGGCTGAGCAGACCCTTTAAGCTGATAGGAAACCAGCCCCGCTTCCCAGTCTGCTGCCCTACTTAGCTCAGCCCAAATCCCACACCGGCCACGTGAAGGAAAGGCCGCAGCTTTATTTACACAATACTAAATGATTTATCTGAACCCACGCAGGCCCCGGCCTGTTTCGAGAAGAACCATTTCTCTGGTGGGTTTTGCCAACCCGCCTTTCCAAACCATAGTGGCTTCCCTCCTGATTGAGGGGTTGGAGGGAATCAAACGCTACATCCAGGTATTGGGATGCCCTCGAGTTGGCGCATAGGCAGTTAGCATTCTTAATGAGCAGAAGGTTTTCGTCGCCAGAAGTGAAAACATTCAATTAACTCCAAATGATAGAACAGGACAGTAAGCACCTACGAACTCTTAAGAAATATCTATTTTGCTTTGTGAGTGAGGGGTAAGGCGGGGAACGTGACCTCAGCGGACTCATTAAGGAACTGGTTTTGAACACAATTCTCTGTTACCGTGGACAGAAAGAAACCAAAAGAAATCACAAAGCATGGGAGAGGTTTGAACACACAGGGCATTCAGGAAGGCCGTGCTAACACTTGTTAAGTTAAAAAAGAAAAACAAAACCCAAATCCTTTTATATAATGCCTCTTCTCCTTTTTTAAATGAGGTTAGTGAAGCATTTTCCACAAAGTTTATTTCGAGTAGCTCATCCTTAGGACTTGGCCATATTTATAATCATATCTGGAATCTCACACAGACAAGTCATGTTCTTGCAGGTGCTGAAATATTCATGTTCTCTTTACATACTGGGGTGGATGTGGAGAGACCCCGTCAGACCTTTCGCGTGTAGGAGGGCTGCTTTTGGCAGCACAGATACTAAAACTGAGAGGATACAGAAATGCTTACACAGGCCGGGGGACAGGAGGTCACCACGAAATGCCAGGGCTCACTTTGCCAGAGAATTCTGGGGAGCAGGGGGCTTGGGGAAAGGCAAACCATGATTTCTTACAGCCAGTAATCAAAGTTGTAAAAAGTAGATAGATATTGGGAAGACTCAGGTGAGGAATAGTCATGGGTTAATATACATAAACAGTGCCTTCTCAGAGAAACAGGGCCAGGGCTAAATCTGCTTCCTGAGTAACTGGTAGGAAGCACCCAAGATGGTACTCAGGCAAGGAGACATTATCCATTTGGTCTGGGTAGGAATGGGGTTTGGTATGCTGGAGCTAATAGCTGGCTCTAGGCCTCAGTTTAGTCTGTGTTTTTTGTTTTAATCCTTGGCCATCACACAAGGACAATTTGGTGATAAATTGCAAACAGAATCGCTGCTTAGATGCCCTGTGACTGGTTCCCCAGGGCCTCTCCCAGATGTTGGCCCAGCATGTCTAAGGGACAAGGAAGGTTATCAAGGCCACTTGGGCCAGTAGAAGACATTACCAGAAAAGGAAAAAAATAGTCACCTTCCTCCTCTCAAAGACAAATGTGGACCAAAACAAGCCTAGGAAAGGAAAGCACTCCCCATCTGTGCAGGAAGAGGATCTGTGCGGCTGCTGTGTGCACCAGCGGAGCCGCAGGGAGGGAGAGAAAGAGAGAGGGTCACTCAGGGCCTGTCATCGCCTGGGATGATTCATGTGACCATTTTGTCTTAATTACTCAGAACAAGCCTTTGATGCTGTTTATCAAGGAAGAGCTGATACATCAGTGACTTCGGAGAGAAAGAGTGATGGCCGTCAAAATGGTGATGACCAGAATGGTACCCAAGATGACAAGCAGGATGCGATTCTGGATGATTCTAGAAGAGAGCAGAGGAGAGAAGAGATTATATATCGGGACTCAGAACATCCTGACAAACATCAGCTCAGACCATTTTGGCTTTTCGAAGGAGAGCTCTGAGGGGATTACAGTAAGTAGTGTGTGCTTACACGTATGGTACATGTTGTGGCACATGAGCATATATATACACATGTATTTCATACATGTACATGCATGTGAGCTGTATGCATATGTAGGTGATCACACAGAATTTGAGTTCCATAAACAACTTCACAGAATTTGTCTTGTTGCCTCAAGAGATGCTGACAGTCAGGCAAAAGCCAATTGAAAGGCTTGCAAGGAAGTTCGGAGCCCTGTATTGTACCTGTAAGTGATCAAGGGCCCCATGCAAACTTCTCTTTTTAATTTAAAAGATGAGATATGCCTTAATTTTTTTTCTCATTGTTTCCTGGTAAAGTAAAAGACTCCATGCAAATATATGTCAGTAAAATACTTACCTGTACAAAAAATACCCCAGGAAAAGTAACAGAGACTCAGAAAGAGAAGGACAGGATTAAAAAGCAAGTGTCAAACTTGCCATTCAGGCTGTGAAATTGTCATCTGTCAGTGATTAAGGCTCACGTTTGGTAATGCCAGGAGGAAATATTACATTTGCTCTGGAGAAAAATAACATCCCCTTTTCCAAAGAAGCCAGGATGGAAATGAGAAGGAATAGAAAGTACCCAGGGGGGCCAACACCCACTCTACCAAATGCTGATGGGAGCAGGGAATAAGGAAGGAACAACGAAGGCCCTGGAGATCCTGTTCCAAGCCGCGCCCCCCCCCCCCCCAAGCCCTCCACCTCGCTGAGGAGCTGATGAAGTCCTTTCGGCATGTGTCCCTTATTCTGAACATTAGACAGCCTATAGAGAGCCTTGCAGAGAGCGTCTACATTAAGTTGATTTTCCCACACTGTGCTCTAGCAGGGGCTGCATAGGAGTAGAAACAGCAGCTGGCCCGACCCCTTGGTATCGTCCAAGCACAAGGCCAAGGTCTAGTCAGGGGCACTGCAGGATAAATGGGTGGGGTGGGGCGGAGGGGGGGTCTAGGAAGAAGCTGGTGGAGTTGGGAAGTCCCAGCCCTAACAGAGCCCCAGCCCAATCCCCAATCTTGGTGAAGAAATCTTTGCAAGGTGTCTGCAGCTTCCTTGGCAAGATGGCGACACCCCACGGTTTCTGTTAGATTCCTCCTGCTCCTCCAAACCACAACAGATTGCTGGAGATGGTCCCCACAGAGAAGCCCACTCCCTCATGGGGCCCTTGGAAGGACCTGCTCCCTCTGCTCCTGACAGGTTACAAAATGATCGCATTTGCTGACACGTCTTCCGCAAAAATGCTTTAGTGCCTGCGTCCACTTGGCTGGAAGGAGATGAATGGTCCACCCGGCCCTCATTTATCACGGAGGCTCCACGGAGATCTGTCTGCTGATTTCTTCCCTTCCTCACTAGAAAGGCTGCGCCCCAACATTAATTCTTCTGCGATGACAGCTAATTCGGATTTAACAGGCCCTATTTACTCAGTAGGTGGGGAGGGTCTCTGTCCCCCCCAAATAAATAAATAAGTACAGGGACTTCACAGCTTGTTAAAGTGAGGCTAATTATGAACACTGATCGGAGGTTCTCGCTGGCTCAATTTAAAACCCGAATTGATTTTCCTCTCCCCACCCAACCCCCCTTTCCTCTGGAAGGGCACGCGGCTTCAGAACAGAACAGTCCCTCCGCATCCCTTCTGCCCAAGACACTGTCAAAATCTCTATTTACCACATCATCTGCATCAGGCTTGCAAAGGGAATCAGCAAAATTGAAACTCAGCAGCAAAACAGATTAAAAGCATAAAAAAACTCTTTAAAATTCTGCCGCCAGTAATATACGGCAGTGGGTCTCTGGGTTGACAACCATTTTATTTGTGGGTTGAGGGCCCCAAGGCATCCATGATGCTAATTTATGAAGGATTAACTGTGGGTGTTGCTTGTTTAATCTGAGGCACTTAGAGAAAGGAAAGCGAAGACTTCGGGAACCTCAGCCCTCCCTAGGGTCTCTTCACAGGGAATTCCAAGGCAAAGAGGAATGGACCCCCATTCCTGGTCCTTCCAAGGAGCTCACACAGGCCAGTCATGCCCTTTGAGTTCATGTGTACAACATGTGCAAACACAGACACATATAGTCCAACTCTAGGCCTCCCTGCACTGTGGATTAGACACCCAACTCCCATCTCTCAAGGGTCACTGCAGAGCCTGCAGTCTTTGCTTCTTCAGCCCCAGGACAGTGGAGGGGAGAGCTGTCATCTTGCTGCCAAAGCCCTCCCCTAAAAAAAAAAACAAACAACAACAACAAAAATCCCAAACCTAAAAACAACCTTCTTGGGAGAAGAACCTTGAGCAGCAGAGATCATTTGTAGGAAAATCTCCAGGAATCTGCACGTCCCAAGTTAAAAGGTGAAAGGAACCTTGCACCTTGGGACCTTGCACCAAGGCATCTCTGGAGTGTGGCTGGTGGAGAAAGGGCCCTGTCAGAAGTGGAGAGGAGTTTGCTGGAGGCTTTTCTCCTGGTTTCACTGGCAGATGTTTGGGACAAAGGGAAGTCAAATGGAAGTTAAGTTTGATGTTGCAAGCCCAGCAACCCAGTTTTGGACCCCAAATGTGTTGGGCAGACATAGCCCCTCTGAGGACCAGATAAGAGAGTTGCTGGGGCTTGGAATGGAGGAGAGGACGGAGCCAGCCGGAGGGAAACAAAGGCTGGCAGTGGGGGGGCCCATCTGTGAGGAGGCCTGGATGCTGCCACAGCCAGGGCAGGTACTGCTTTAGGCAAAGCAGAAAAGAATGCAGAGCTTGGAGAGAATGCGAAAAGACCAGGAAGAACGATGCCCAGCCAGGGAGCCCACCCAGTGGAGAAAAGTTGGGGGCCAGTCCAAAGTAACTTCCCCCTAACTTGGGGCTGGGAGGGCTTTGAGTTCAAGCGCAAAGGTCTGCATCTAGCGAGCTTAATCTCCCTTTTGAAAATGCAAAGTGTGTTTACCCAGTAAATAATTTAAGAAAGAATATACACTTGAAAGAAGACATCCATTGACACAGCGGGCTAAATCGCCTCCAGGCAGAAACTTGCGCATTTGCATGCTGCATTCTATTAGGCAAGCCACTGTGGCTTTAAAAGAATGCAGAGCCAAATTAAAAGGAATGCGAGCCCGAAACATCAAGGATTCTCCAAGTTTACATTATAAATCACAGTGCTGTTGATACAAGATGAATTAACCATTTACTTTGAGGCTGAACTCACGAAGTATTGTTGAAAATACTGATTCCAGCCTGGAACCCTGGGAATGGGGATCTTGTCACTGCCAGCCTCCCCACCTCTGGATACAAGCTCCAGAGTGTGGCGGGTGGGAATTTAGGCCAGGAATCTTAGAGACTAGGGCCGGGTGGCAGTCAAGTGTGGCATCTGGCAGTGCTCTTTGTGTGTGCCGGTGGAGCCTGGTGGGGCAGGTGCTCTCTCCTGGTCTCCAGGATCCAGTAGTCTCAGGTTGCCCTTCTCTGTCCTTGGTGTTCATTAGAAAGAATCAGGAGATCTTTTTGGGTCAGGGATGCATAAGCCAAAAGGTTGGTTGTCGCTCCCTGGGGGAGGCATATGGTTGACTCCATGGCTGGCATCTGGGAACAGTATGCGCAAGGTACAGGAGGGTGGGGATTGTCCGAAATCCTGACATCAGGGTGATCCCTGAGTCATCCCGAGCAGGGCCCTAATTCCCTATAGAAGGATTCTCTGGACTCCCAGTAGTCCTGTCTGCAGCCAGTGGGATTTAGGACTTGCTCTTCACTGCAGCAGAAGCTCAGCCATCAAGATGAATGCACCATCACCTGCAACTCTGGCAAGAAGGAGCACCTGGACACACTCCACAGTCCAGGTGTGAAATCAGTTGGCTGGGCGTTCTTTCTTTCAAGAATAGCAGGTTTCTTTGTCATTGTGGTTTTCAAAAGCTGGGATCCTCTTTGGTGCATTTCTTGCTGAATACTCAGGAGCTGAAGACTGACTCTCTCTCTCTCTCTCTCTCTCTTTTTGGTTTTTGGGCCACACCCAGCAGCGCTCAGGGGTTATTCCTGGCTATCTGCTCAGAAATAGCTCCTGGCAGGCACAGGGGACCATATGGGACACCGGGATTCAAACCAACCACCTTAGGTCCTGGATCGGCTGCTTGCAAGACAAATACCGCTGTGCTATCTCTCCGCCTCCCCCTCTCTCCCCCCATATCTCTCTCCCCCCATATTTCCCCCCCCCCTCTCTCAACCTACTGCAGCCATTTATGTTCCCATAAGGAAAGCTAGTCTAAGAAAGAACCTGTTCAGGGGTTAGAGTGATAGCATAGCAGGTAGGACATTTGTCTTGCATGGGGAGGACCTGGGCTCAATCCCCGAATCCCACATGGTCCCTCTGAGTCTGCCAAGAGTGACCTCTGAGGATTCTGGGTGTGGTTCAAAAATCCAAAAAAAAAAAAAAAAAAAAAAAAAAAAAGAACATGTTTCCCTGATTCCCCGAGGAACAGCAGAATCCAAGAATATCAGAAAAAAGGGAACATAATCTTGAAAATACCACGGACCTCTGTGTAGTGGTTTTCAACCTTTACCTACCTGAGAAATGGTATATATCATGAGGTCAAACTTTTGTACTCTATCAGAATACCCTTCCTTCGAACTTATAAATTATACAACAGAAATTAACTTTACATTTCCAAGTCAGTTTGAGTTGTCTTTTTCAGGTTGATTTTTAGGTTGAGTTTTCCCTGATTCTAAATTCTCCCTACCTCTTCCAAGAATTTCTGAGCATGGCTCTCTCCTTCCCCCAATCTTTCTGGTTTGTTTTGGTTTTTGGAGTCACACTTGCCCATGTCAGGGCTTATTCCTGGCTCTTTACTCAAGGGGCCAAACAGTAATCAGCCACATCATCCAGCACTGACCCATCATCGCCCTGCACTTTGCTGTCCTTCCTTCCTTCCTTCCTTCCTTCCTTCCTTCCTTCCTTCCTTCCTTCCTTCCTTCCTTCCTTCCTTCCTTCCTTCCTTCCTTCCTTCCTTCCTTCCTTCCTTCCTTCCTTCCTTCCTTCCTCCCTCCCTCCCTCCCTCCCTCCCTCCCTCCCTCCCCCTCCTCCTCCCTCCCTCCCTCCCTCCCCCCCTCTTTCCTCCCTCCCTCCTCCCTCCCTCCCTCCCTCCCCCCCTCTTTCCTCCCTCCCTCCCTCCCTCCCTCCCCCCCTCTTTCCTCCCTCCCTCCCTTCCTCCCTCCCCCTCCCCCCTCCCCCTCCCTCCCTCCTCCCTCCTTCCTCCCTCCCCCTCCTTCCTCCCCCCTCCCTCCCTCCCTCCCCCTTCCTTCCTTCCTTCCTTCCTTCCTTCCTTCCTTCCTTCCTTCCTTCCTTCCTTCCTTCCTTCCTTCCTTCCTTTTCCCTTTTCCCTTCCTTCCCTTCCCTTCCTTCCCTTCCTTCCCTTCCTTCACATGGTGTTGGTACTCATAGGGAGTGATTGCAGTGCCCACATCTGGTCATGGTGCCCACTGGGGTTGCATACTTTAGCTGCAGGGTTTGCATATGTGCTCTCTGAGGATAACATCACCCCCCAGGGTGTTGCTTTTCTTTTCAACTGTGGCTATCATTGGGGAAGGTGTCCTTTAGTTGCAGTGCTCATGCATACCATGCCACAATGCCATCTGAAATCATGGGTGGTGCTAGGGATCCCAGTCAGCAGATTTGCCAGCACCATACTCGGCATACATGGGGACTGTGACTTCATGATTGCAAGGCAGGTGCTATGGCCACTGAACTCTTTTCTGGCCCCTAACTGTGCCTCTTTCTGATCACAACAGTCACTATAGGCTTTTATGGTGTCCTCTTCCGGTGCAGATTTATCCAATTAAGAGTGGAGCTTTCCAGGGTCTCTAGTCCTTTGTCTTTTATATTTTATGACAGAGCCTGGCACAGAGAGTCTCCATTAGCCTCTTGCTGAGTGCCTGGAGGAGAGGCTCCCATGAAGGCTCGGAGTACTGGTCGACCTGGTTTCCAAGGGCAGCTTGTAGACAAGCACAAGCACTGGAGCTGGCTCTGAGCATTCTCCCATTAAGGATGCCGACTGTGTCTCTTCCCTTTTACAAGCCTGCATTCATTAGCCAGAGAGTGCACGACACTCTACAGGTTCACTGCCCCATCCTGCCTGGCTGCCTAGGCCTGAATAATGATGCCCCACCTTTGGGGTCTTACAGAACAGACACAACTGGCAGGACAATTAGCAACCCTGAGAGTACCAGGTAAACTGTGCAAAAGAGCCTACACTCAGGGGTCTCTCTGGGAACCTTCCCAAAACAAGGGCCAGGGAAAAGTTCTCCAGATTAGAGACTGAACACAACATGGGTATGGAAGGGGAGGGCACATTGGGGAGGGAAGAGGGCTCAGCGTGCTCAGTCTTGAGCACACGTTGGAAGGAGGAAAAATTATTTCCAAAATTGACTGCATGGTCAGTTCTGAGGCAGAGCTGTGTGATGGGGATGCTGCTGCCTCTGTCCGCAGGTTGCCCAGTCCTCCTGAGGGATAGGGTAAGGTACCCATTGCCAAACCCCAGGCTTTCATTCAGGTGGTCACTGCTCTCTGACAGCACCAGTGGCCTTGGTAGGCCAGGCCTACTAGCTCCCTAGCACCAAAGTTTGTGCGGAAACTGGTGTATCACCCAAGCTAGAGGATTGATGCTCCCTCAGAAATCAAGAGAAAGATGACATGTAAAGGGATTGACTGGGCATGACTGTGGGAACATTGGGAGCCTGAAGTTACTGAGCATCAGAGAGAAGCCTCTAGAGTGAAAGGGAGCCAAGAGCAAGACTGACAGATGGGGTCTGAACATGTCATTTGAAGCCCTGGATCCCACTATGTACCTGAGAGGGGACAAGTCCCATTTAACTTTCCCAAACCTTCCTTCACTTCTACCATCCTCATTGGACTAAGACAGGGAGTAATTTCCACAGGGAACCTCAGAAGGTGACATTTGAAAAGGGGGCATTTGCAGCTGCTATTTGTTAAAGATCTGGAGATAAATCCTGGGGCGGGGTTTAGCAGGGTCGAGCAAAAGACAATATGGATGTCTTTTTTTTTGGGGGGGGGGGTCACACCCGGCAGTGCTCAGGGGTTATTCCTGGCTCCAGGCTCAGAAATTGCTCCTGGCAGGCACAGGGGACCATATGGGACGCTGGGATTCGAACCGATGACCTCCTGCATGAAAGGCAAACGCCTTACCTCCATGCTATCTCTCCGGCCCCCAATATGGATGTCTTAAACAAGTAGAGACACCGGAAAAGGCCACATGAGGTCCAAAGCAAAGATTGGTATAATGCTTGTCACAAGCCAAGGAAGGAATGCCGGGAGCTATCAGGAGCTGGAAGAGGTAAGTTGAACACTCCTGCCCCAGCATCTTTGGAGGGAACTCTGTTTAGCTGATTACAGAGGAGCTTAGACTACAAGTCTCCAGAACCATGTGAGAACTCATTTCTGTGTCTTTAAGCCTTCCCGGTGAAGATCAGTGCCACAACTTGGAGCTGGGCAGCCCACCTGATCTGCCATGACCAGGAGGGTGCTCTGTGTCTCTATGCCTGGCCTGTCCAGAGCCCATGTTTCCAGGCCTGGGTCTGATCCTGGAATCCTGCGGAAATGGGTCCTGGGTTGGGATGGGGCTGAGGTGAGCTGGAGAAGTTTTGGTGGCCCCACACTTTCCAGAGGAGTAAGGAGACAGGTGCCAGGAGGTCTAGGTCAGCAGCAGCAAGGATAAGTCACTACCTCATTTCCCAATTTCCAAAGGTCAAAAGGTATTACCAAACCTCTTCTAGAAAAGAAAGGTGAGAGAGTAAATGCCTGAGTGTGAGGAGCTTCTGAGCCAAGTACCACAAAGTGAGAGAAACTGCTTTGGATCCTGGGTCCTGGAAGACTGGGGCCAAGGAGGTGGAGTGGGGAACTGTTCACTCTTTCACAAGTTTTGGGTCCAATGCCCTTTTTTTTAATGGTGTAGGCTTTCTCCCCCACTGTCCTAATCTGGATGTTGGAGATAAATGTCTTCTCTCCATGGAAGTCACTCTTGGCAAAATAAAAAGTGGACAAGCCCTCTGGGTTAGTCTTCCAGTTAATGAGAATGTCCCATGCTGAACACTGATCTAGTTTGCTGATCCTCTCTGATCCAGCTGTCCTCTCTGGGTCTGGCTCAGCAGCCCTATAACAGGAAACCAGGGAGATGATGGCAGCAGTGGAAGCAGACATGAACAGTCATGCCACAGTCACTGCAGCTCATGGCAACTGGGCATTTGCTATATCAGATGCCATTTTCCCCTTTTATACCTTAATCTGTTGAACATGGAGTTACCCTATGAACATACCCTATGAACCTGCTGCCACTTCTAATTTTACAGAGGATGGGCCACAGGTCACCCACCTCAGCAGTCCACAGTTCCACCCTGTGAAACATACGTAATACATACATTTGCACCAGCATTTCCCAGCCTGTTTGAAGAATAGACAACTTTGATATCTATATCTCCATCTCCTTCAAAGACTCAGTTACTGAGTCTATAGGTTCATTCTTTGTTGACTATCTGGAGTGATGATGCTCCTCGGTACTGATCACCTGAACACAAAGTAGGTGATTCTGATCAAGCTCACCACTCTGCACAGATAGCTGTCACCTGTGCTCTCGAGCCTTGGGTACATTGGCTGTTATGCTTGTAGGTCAATGCATGATCACCTGACACTTCCCCAGGCTAGGGAGCAGAAATGATGGTAACTGTCCTCCATGGGATTCATGTCCAGTGAGTGTCCCTGGTCCACATGTTAATTTGCTCTACATCGCTGACAGCATTGAGGGGGTGCACATTAGAAAGATGGTGAGTGGCCAAGGATGGCAGTAAACATATGTGTTATAAACAACTGCTGGGGGCAGGGAGGAATCATCTAGCTGCACAGTGGCATTATGGGAAAGAACTAAAGGCCTGACTAAAATTTCAAGTGTGAAGAGAAAAAACTTGATGGGGGTGGGAGCAATAGTACAGCAAGTGGGGCACTTGCCTTGCATGCAGTATACTCAGGTTCCCATGGTGTCCCCCAATCCTGCCAGGAGTGATTCCTGAGTGCAGAGCCAGATATAACCCCTGAACATTGCCAGGTGTGACTCCAAAACAAAAAACAAACAAAAAAAATTCAATGGGTTGTAGAGAGGACACATCATAAAACAACTCCACCCAACAACGAGGAATGGGCAGTCTGGAGGAAAGAGGGGCCTCCTGTTGGTGCTCAGCTTGGGCACAGTGTGTACTGGTTCCTCTCAGATATGTGGTCCACACCCCACAAAGCTATATTCACCACTTTGCAGCAGGCAAACCCCCGAGAAGGCCTCCACGGACTGGAAGAAGGAAACAGGTCAATTGGCATTTCCTGAGAGGGAAGGGTGGGGTGGGTGAGAGAATGAAGTCCCCAGGCATATGCAGGGCAAGCCACATCTTCTGCTGGGGGTCATTGCCACTGGTCAGGGAAATAGAAGGAGCTGGTCAGGAGTAGGGCCTAAGAGGGATAAGTAATGGGTGGCCATTCTTCAAGGGCACTAGGAAAGGCCACTCCCCATGGCCATGGAGGCTCCAAATAAGGTCAATTCACAATTTTTCCATCAATTCATAACTGTGTCTACCCGAGAAAATGCCCACCTTTACACCTGGGCTTCCAAGAATTTCAGAAACTTGGTTATCAAACAAAGGGCATTTCTGTGTGGCCACTGACTGTGATCTCTGACTCAGGATCAGGAAGCGGGTAAAGTAGGCACTCCCCTTTCCCCAGAGTGGAGAAATTCAGGTGAGATGAGCCTTGGCCTTCTGGTCCTACCCACATCTGAGGTCCAGCCTTGGCCCAAACATCATTCAACCAGGATCTTCTACAAGGGCAAATCTCTTAGTCCATAACTAATGTATTGTAAAGGGCCAGGGAGAGGGCACTGAAGCCACAAAAAGGAAAGAGAAGGAAGGAAGGAAGGAAGGAAGGAAGGAAGGAAGGAAGGAAGGAAGGAAGGAAGGAAGGAAGGAAGGAAGGAAGGAAGGAAGAAAGGAAGGAAGGGAAGGAAGGAAAGGAGGGAGGGAGGGAGGAAAGGGAAGGAAGAAAGGGAGGGAGGGAGGGAAGGAGGAAGGGAGGTAAGGAAGGAAGCATGGAAGGAAGGGAGGAAAGGAGGGAGGGAGGGAGGAAAGGGAGGGAAGGAAGGAAGCATGGAAGGAAGGGAGGGAGGGAGGGAAGAAGTAAGGGAGGAAAGGAAGGAAGCATGGAAGGAAGTAAGGGAGGAAAGGAAGGAAGCATGGAAGGAAGTAAGGGAGGAAAGGAAGGAAGCATGGAAGGAAGGAATGAAGGAGGAAGGAAGGAAGGAAGGAAGGAAGGAAAGAAGGAAGGAAGGAAGGAAGGAAGGAAGGAAGGAAGGAAGGAAGGAAGGAAGGAAAAAAACAGAAAAAACCTGAACTGGAGGGATTGTCCATGGAACCCATTTTTGAGCCATGGAGAAATCCAAGGTAGAGGTACCATTCCTTGCCCATCTCTGGATATTCTGCCCTCCAGTTTCCTGGTCTTCACAGAAGATAGTAAAAATTTGATCTCCTAACTGGCTACTAAAGGTGGCCCTAATCACTAACAGAAGGCAAGTACCTTGTGAGCTAGCCAATGGCTGTGATGCTGGTGAGGATACTTTTTGTTTGTTTGTTTGGGGGCCACACCTGGGGACACTCAAGGTTACTCCTGGCTCTGCACTCTGAAATTGCTTCTGGTTGGCTCAAGAAACCACATGGAATGCAGGGGATTGAACCCGGGTTGGCTGCACGCAAGGCAAACACCTACTTGCTGTGCTTTTGCTCTGGCCCTCAGTGTGAGGATGCTCTGAATTTGAGGTCCAGCACCGGGTGCAGTGTGTGTTCTGGCCATGAGGTGCCAAAAGATGGTGAGCAGTTGCCAGGAAAGGGAAAAAGTTGGGTGGGTCTGGTAGATCCTGACTTGCCCAGTAGATACCCTTCTCCCTCCCAATGCCCAGAGAATAGATCAAGGTTCACCCCTTAGAATGAGGGCTCTTCCCCAGGTAGTGCCTGAATCTCCTTCCCAACTTCACTTAATATTTAAAAAACCTCCAAGTGTGTCTATTTAGGTGAATTGCCACGAGTTCCCTTTGGGGACCAACATGGACTGATACCCAGGCAGAGCCAAGAAAACCTCACGACCTGGCAACCTTTTCATGCCCCCCTCCCCACAATGTGGAACCAACTATGCCATGCATAGAGGGCGAATGTGCAAGTTCCTTCCAAACAATAGGATATTTCCATCCCACTCATTTCTTTGTAGCCAATGTGGGGAGGCTTCCAAACTTAGGGCTTGGTGCCCCTGGGTTGCTCCCACAGCCAAACGCAGTGGATGGAGGGCAGAAGGGCCCACTTTGTTCGAGGGAAGAATTTTTACACAGAGCCTTCTTTTGTGAAAGCGGAGGTAGGTCCAGCAAATGTGCCCAAATGTGACCCAGGTCTCAGCTCTCCCTGCAGCAATCCAGAGCCTATTTCTTTCTGTATACATTTGGTTTTTCAACTGCTTTCATGCCTAGAAAACAATCATAGCGGAGGCCATTTCTGAGATGGCACTAAAAGAACCTACTTGGAGACAGATAAAAATAATGAGAGGCTTGCTGTCAGGAAAGATTTAGAAAATATCACTGGCATTATTAAAATTTAATTTTTACTCGGCTTTTTGGTTCCCCTCTCCAGTGATAATGAGCAGGACTGCACACCTCTGCCTTGCTAGTACTTGTTTTGTGCAATAAATTCAGCCTTCCAGTCTGAAGACATTTCAGACCACAGTTTTGACTGCTATAGGCTTATTTTTTTGCCCTGTGCTGTGGCTTTGAGGCTTCCTATAAAAACCAGTTCATGAGATAATTTTCCACAAGGCCAGTGGAACTAATAAAAATCAATTTTGCCCAACTGGTTCAGAGAAAGCTTGGGAATAACCAAGGCAGAACTGGACAAAAAAAAAAAAAAAGGTAGGAAAAGAAAAAAAAATATCAATGTACTCAATAATGGTTTACTTGATAGAGAACTATCAAATTAACTGACAGGGGACTCCAGATGGTAGAACTTACTGTCTGGTTGAAAGAGACCATCTCTTAAAGGTCCAGGAAGAGACCAGCTCTTTAAGACCTTTAAGGTCCCGACTAGTGGCCCAACCTATTGGGGTGCAAGATTTTATCAAGAAGTTTCCCAAACTGCTCCAAGAGGCTTGTCCAGACCCTTTCTTGTCCCAAAAGCTGCTTCTGTGAATGGCTGGTCTGACCACAGGATTTGGGGCTTAGAGACTCATCACTGTCTCCCCAGGTACTAATTTCCTTCCTTGCCCTCCTCAACAATGGTCTGTATGACCCCATATTTGGGCTTTCTTGAAATGGAAGGAGGATTCCAAGGTGACACCTGTTTTATAATCTGGAAGTCAGAGCAGAGGCTGGTGGCATGCAGAGTGTCACACACATTGTACCACTGAGATTCTGCCATTTTAAGCAAGTGGACATGTCTCTAGACAAATGGCAAAGTTCTACACAGAAAGGAAGAAAAGGCTGGAAAAGATAGCACCAAAGTGCTACAATGGAACTCAGGAAGAGGGGCATGTTCTTCCTCTCTTTATGCTTTTCTATGTTTCCTTGAATATAGTCTTTATTATCATAAAAATTACATTTTGGAGGGGAGGGGTTGGGTCACACCCAGTTGTTATTCAGGAATTACTCCTGACTCAGTGCCCAGGGATCCCTCCTGGCAGTATTCAGGAGACCACAGGGCTTCCAGGGATCAAACACAGGTCAGCTGTGTGCAAGGCAAATGCCCTATCTGCTGTACAACTAGCCCAGTCCTAAGAATTAAAATAATGTTAAATAAAGAAATGACTATAGTGGGGGAAAAGCATATCTTAGATGAGTTGCATGTTTAGCTCCAGGCCACTTTACTAAAGTAAGCTCATGTTTTCCCGCATACATGTGACAATTATGTCTACTAAGTGCTCTATAACATTAGTTCAAAACAAAAACCCTAAAGTACAGGGGTGGGAGAGATAGTGGCTGACCCAGGTTTAATTCCCAGCACCCTGTATAGTGCCCTGAGCCCTTCAGGTGTGATCCCTGAGTACAGAGCCTAGAGTAAAATGTAAGTATCATGAAAGTGGACCAAACCTCCTCTCCAACTGTACAGAAAATAATTAAAGAACACTCTCTTGGTCTGGAGCAATAGAGCAGTGGTAGGGCATTTGCCTTGAACATGGCTGACCCAAAACGAACCTGGGTTCGATCCCTGGCATTCCATATGGTCTCCCAAGTCAGGAGCAATTTCTGAGCACATAGCCAGGAGTAATCCCTGAGCATCACTGGGTGTACACCCCCCCCCAAAAAAAAGAACACTATTTTGTTCAAAAATGATAACTATTATCTGAGCTTCAGGAACTTGTCATCCTTCTGTTGTATGTCTTAGAAAACATACAGTACGTGCCCGGAGAGATAGCACAGTGGTGTTTGCCTTGCAAGCAGCCAATCCAGAACCAAAGGTGGTTGGTTCGAATCCCGGTGTCCCATATGGCCCTCGTGCCTGCCAGGAGCTATTTCTGAGTAGACAGCCAGGAGTCACCCCTGAGCACCGCTGGGTGTGGCCAACAAAAAAGAAAAAAGAAAACATACAGTACCTGTGAAGCACAATACAGTGACATGTAATAAAATAAGTAATGACTGCAATCGGTTACATATATGAAAGCAAAAGGAAATGTGCGAGGAAAAGAAATAATATTAAAAATTAAGTTATAGGAGGCCGGAGAGGTGGCACTAGAGGTAAGGTGTCTGCCTTGCAAGTGCTAGCCAAGGAAGGACCACGGTTCGATTCCCCGGCGTCCCATATGGTCCCCCCAAGCCAGGGGTGATTTCTGAGCGCTTAGCTAGGAGTAACCCCTGAGCATTAAATGGGTGTGGCCCAAACCCCCCCCAAATTAAGTTATATATATTTTTGTCCTGAGTATTTCACATAGATTATTCAGTCTTCATAACAAACATGAAACCTAGTTCACAGCACTCCCATTTTCCAGAGGAGGAGACTCAAGTATTAGGAATCCCTTTGTCCAAGATTATGTAGATTATATAGATAGTCAGTGCAATGTAAGGATTTAAACTCAGGTCTGGTTTGAAGGCCACAGGCTGTGCATACAAGTGTATGAGCTGCGTGATGGTACAATTTTCGTTCTAATTCATTTGGCACTTGTCAAAATAAATCATGAATATCCATATTTGCTCTTTCTTTTTCCCTTAATGTTGTAGATTCTTTGATGTTTAAGTTAGATGACACAGATTACAAGAGAAAAAAAAAGAAAGTTGGTATAGTTCAGAGGAATGCAGTAACACGATACTGTCTCATATAAAATGGATGCGTTGAGTGATTCCAGGAATCCAATAATATATCAATATCACTATCTGATTTGATATTTGATAATTTTCAAAGAGAAATTCACTAAAATGGAATTAATATGCAGAAGATCCTGAACAAACTTGTTCCTAAAGATTCAGAGGTGATTTTTATTCATCCTACTCAGCATCAAGACAGCCAATTGCTTACCCAAATAAATGAAATTAAAAATAAAAAGTCAAAAGTTGTAAACAGCATGGATGTCAGTAAACCAATTTTACAAAAAGAAAAATATACACATAAACCTAAAAGAGCTGGGAGAGACATGTATTAAGAGGATAATAATGACTGAGTCTAGCTATTATGATCATAGTGATTAAAAAAAAAGCAGCAAATCACAATGGTTTCAATAAAAAATTGATGAAGAAAGCTGATTTGCCACACTTTTCAACTTGGGGTAATGAAATATGAATTAATTTTACAATCTGAATAAAAAGCCACAATTACATACAACAGTCACCAAAACATCACCTTTTTTCTTGCATAAGATGACAAAGTAAAGTCTGAGCTTTGTGGATGCTTGAATTCTGGTGAAATAAAATGCTTATTTAAACTGGCTTTCAATTCTGAATTGATGAGTATAATTACTTCTTTAAATAAATTGGGTTCAGGCTGTTAAGGGGTTCTTATGTAACTTGTCTGCAAGTATCAGAGGTCAAGAAACAGCTACTACACAAATTATTTGGAGAGGGGGAAAACTCCCCCAAACCCAAACCAAAAACCACAATACCCAAGACTGTTAAGATGCTGGAAAGACAACAGTACCTGGTCAGACTGCTAGAATGAGCCAGTGGCCTCTGAAGCTGACCCCATGCACACACAATCAGCAGCTTAGCAGAAAAGTGCCATTCTGTTTTCAAAAAACAAAGCCAGTTCGGATTTCAAGCAGTGCTACCAAAGCAGCTATTTTTAAGTATCTAATTGCATGTGCAGCATCTGGCATTTTGTACACTCCATTTTTGTGATTTTTGCATGATCCATGTTCCACCAGACAAACAAACACAAGGGATTAAGTGTGCGGCCTTGGACTCCTGTCGAATATTCTCAGTTTAGAAATAGTATCATATGCCCAAGAGATTATTCCAGGGCCAAATAAAATATTACCCAATGGACAGCCCTTCAGAGGGGGGACTCCTTGGCAATCGACGAGTGTGGGGATTTACTTCATTTATTAAGCCAGTACACAGCCTCAGATGCGAACAGGCACCGATAGGAAATGACAACATTTCAACTTAAATCAAGTCTGGAGTCCTTAACGTCGACACTCTGCCTTTCAGCAGAAGATCACAAAAAAGCACAAATCTGGGTTTCTTGTACTAATTGGAGAGGTTTTCTAATTTGCTTATGATATCTGCCTCATGTTGGAATCATCCTTACGCTGTCTGAAATGATCCATTTATTTCTGCTCTGTCCACAGTACTTTGGATCAAATAACCCTTTGCTTCCTGGCCCAGCTGTTGCCAAAGGCAGCCCAGCCCTGGGCCACGAAGTTCCTGAGAGTCCCACAGTGAGGGCAACTCTATCTACAGAGAGAAGCCAGCCAGGGGATCAGGAGACCTCAAGGATTCAGAAGCAGCGAGAAAGGATGAAACAGGGCTAAGCAGTACTAACAAACGAAAGCGTCAGTTGAGAGCCGTTTTTGAAAAGACAATTCTGCTTTCCCAGACAGGCAGGCAAAATATTTCTGGGCGTAACCAGCCTATGTCATGATTACTATCAGAATCCAAACTTGGCTCAAAGAAATTTTTTCTTCTAAATTCAGTACCTCCCTTTAGTCTCCCATCCCATCCTTTTTAAAGCTCCACATAAATATTTCTTATTTACAGCAAGAAGGTTTAACTGGCCACATTGGGCAAGGCCATGTTAGTGAAATTACAGATGTATCTTCACTCAGTTTTAACATGCTAAATTCAAAACAGCAACAACATTTCCTTTTGCAGAAGGAAATGCTTTTTAAATCCTGATGCTTATGATTGAGGATGCTGGAAATTGAGGGGATGACCATATCACCCAAAAGCAATATTGGGTAGTGGTGCTATGGGGGTTGAGTGCTGGGCTTTGTGACACAGGCAGAACAAACTCTCAGTCTGACTGACTTTCCACAGACCCTGGAGTGCACGACTGCAGAACCGCCCATGGAGACTCCTTCACTAACTTAAAATAGTTCACATTAAGGTTTCCTTCCTTCCTTCCTTCCTTCCTTCCTTCCTTCCTTCCTTCCTTCCTTCCTTCCTTCCTTCCTTCCTTCCTCCCTCCCTCCCTCCCTCCCTCCCTCCCTCCCTCCCTCCCTCCCTCCCTTCCTTCCTTCCTTCCTTCCTTCCTTCTTTCCTTCCTTCCTTCCTTCCTTCCTCCTCCCTCCTCCTCCCTCTCTCCCTCCCTCCATTCCTTCCTTCCTCCTTGCCTTTCCTTCCCTTTCTCTTTCCTTCCTCTTTCCTTCATTTCTTCCTTCCTTCCCTCCCTCCTACCTTCCCTCCTTCCTTCCCCCTTCCTTCCTTCCCTCCCTCTCTCCTTCCTTCCCTCCCTCTCTCCTTCTTTCCCTCCCTCCCTCCCTCTCTCCTTCCTTCCCTCCCTCCTTCCTTCCTTCCCTCCTGCTTTCCCTCCTTCCTACCCTCCCTCCCTCCTCCCTTCCCTTCCTTCTTCCCTCCTTCCTTCCTTCCCTCCCTCCTTCCTTCCTTCCTTCCTTCCTTCCTTCCTTCCTTCCTTCCTTCCTTCCTTCCTTCCTTTCCTCCCTCCCCCCCTTCTTGCCTTTCCTTCCCTTTCTCTTTCCTTCATTCCTTCCTTCCCCCTCTCCTTCCCCTCCCAACAGCTGGCTGTGGTCAGGACTTACTTCTGGCTCTGCACTCTCGGAGCTCTCCTGGTGGGGCTCACAGAACCATGGGATCATGGGATCTAACCCAGGTCAGTTATGTGCAAGCCCTGTTTTACTATGTCTCTGGTCCATTTTTCTCTCCCATCTAAAGCAACAACCTAGCCTCTCTTTTCCCCTTTTATGCAACATATGATATTTGAAAACATTTCTCTCACATTGCAGAGGTTGCTGAACGGAGGGGGAAAGTATCTTGTTTAATCTTACTTTATAGGAGTTTGCTATCTTATTAGTGAACAGACCCAGAACAGTGATCAGAACAGTCTTCGTGCCCAAGTGGGGGGTGGGAGGGGCGGGGTGGTGGAAGAAAGAGGCTGCCTTCAAGCACCCTGTGGAAATGTCTAAAACAAGCAGAGAGATAGTCCTTTGCCAAACACCATCATAAATTTTTTATTTGGCAGCTAACGTTCTCACTAGTTTTCTTGGCAGCAATTGGGACCTTTAGCAAGAAAGGTGCAGGAGAAAAATACCTTGTTTAGAGATGTTTTCAACACTTTCTGGGATTTTTCAGAACTTCCGCCTGCAGCACATTCTTACAACTCCTGTCTCCAATCACCTGATGAGGAGGTGGTGGGGTTTAAACTTTTTTCTTAAAAAAAAAATAAAAATTTCTATCTCCCTCTACCATATAGTTGTGAAAAGAAGGGGTGGGAATGGGGGAAGAAAGCAAAGAGGCAGAACCCCCTCCCTGAGACCTCTTTCTTCTCTCCTGATCTTATTTCTGATATCCACAGGCCTAGCCTTCTCTGTCTACACAGAAACCAAAAACATAGCAAGTACCTTTGGTGGGGTCCCAATACTACCCATGTTATTTTCCCAGATGATAGTACTAAATGCATGTGAAAGAAGTTGATGATGGGGCCTATTTTTTTTTTTCCAATCGTCCTGCACCAAACAGTTTCCATTGCCTTGGGGCCAGTTAGTGGGCTGACCTGGGATGGACGTTGAGATCAGCACATCCAGATATGGCCTGTGCAGGCAAACTCTCAATGGTAGGGTGAGATCAGGGGAAGAGCTCATAGTTACCCATCTCAGGGGAACCCCAGGCTCTGAGAGTACTTTGAAGAAGGAGGACTTGGAATTCTGGGAAACAAGTGGCTCAGATCCTCAGGGAGTCGAGGAAGAGATCTTTTATTGCAACCACATTCTCAAGACTTGCTACAGCACTTTATACAGACAAGCAAAACTCCTTCTACTGGGGGACTTCCAGCAGTGAGTGATGAGGCTGGCAAATGCAGCCTCCCACCATCAACCCCCCCACAAAAAAAAAACCCAAGCATAAAACTGAACAATTGTTAAGACAATCCAGTTCAGGGCTCTGGATAATGACCAAAGGCCAAAAACAAAGTAAGAAGTGTTTATTCATAGAAAGCTGGCACAAGTTCATGTGGAAATATCCCCACCTCAGCCCCTAGCTGAGTTGGCTAGTATGCTGATTGTACCAGGGTGGGGCTGCCAGAGAAGGCTGACGTGACATGGAACATGGGGCAAACCCATGCCAGTAGCATGTGAGAAGAAGAGAAATACAGTTCTGCTCATCAGAGGTTGTCGTTCTGGTTGGGGCAAGGGACAGTTCAACCCAAATGCCTGGAAATAAGAGAGTCACGGCAGAGCCAGAGAAGTTTTCTAAACAACTCCTGTTGATTGGGCAAGTAGGTATCTGTGCTGAGACCTGAGAAACCCTAGTGAAAAGTGGATGCCAAGGCTGACTTAAGAACTGGCTGAACTTTTTATGTGTTCCTCAACCCATATATAAGTCATTTGGCAGAAGGTGGAAGCCTTACCATTCAAAATTTTTGCATACAACTTCTGCTGGTATGGTCAATAAGTTATATACACAAGGGGGCATTTTAGGAAGTCAGGTTCATAAAATAAAGGAATAACAAGGACAAAAACAATAACTCAGCAGGCTGTAGAGGAGAGAGCTCCCCTAGGTAAGTTACTTACCAAATATCAATTTTTTTGTTTTTTTTTTTTTGGCCACACCTGGTGACACTTAGGGGTTACTCCTGGCTCTATGCTCAGAAATCGCTCCTGGCTTGGGGACCATATGGGATGCTGGGGGATCAACCATGGTCTGTCCTAGGCTAGAACATGCAAGGCAGACACCTTATACCCTGTGCCATTGCTCTGACCCCTCCAATATCAATTTTTATTTGATATTTAATATCAAAACCTTGATATCAAAACCCTAGATGTCCGGTTTTAGACAAAATGTTATGACTTGCCGAAAGAAAGTATAACTTGTACCTAGAGGAGGAGGGTCAGTAGACAGAGAATCACGAAGAGTGGCTCTCATGTTGGACTTAGCTGTCAGAGATTTGAAGGTGGCTATTATAAAAATATTCAAGAAAATAAAAGGACATGGCTATTTTAAAAGTATATTGTCTTGGGGCCAGAGCGATAGTGCAGTGGTAGGGCATTTGCCTTGCACACAGCTGACCTAGGACGGACCTTGCTCGGTTTGATCCCCACTATCCTATATAGTCCCCCAAGTCAGGAGCGATTTCTGAGCTTAGAGCCAGAAGTAACCCCTGAGTGTCACTGGATGTGGCCCAAATCCCCCTCCCCCCCAAAAAAAAGAAAAAAGAAAAAGAAAAGTATGATGCTTCAATAATCTCAACAGATAAGGTAAAACTGTAGACAATTCTAGAGTTGAAAAAATACCAAAAATTCCAGTGAACATCAACTGTTGTCAATGGGTATTATTAAGTCTGAAGAAGACAAAGAAAAATGATTGAAGAATAAAGCCTTAGAGACCCATGTTCTCAAACAAGCATACCAACACATATGTACATGGGAGTTCTAGAAGGAATAGGGAGATAGCAAGTGGCAGGCAAATGCATTTGAAAAAATCATGGTTAAATGATAAAAATCTTGAAAGTAGCAAGACATAAACAAGTCCAGTGCACAGGCAAAATCACTATGATTAATGGCTAAATTTTCATCAGAAACAACAGAGAGGGGCTGGAGAGATAGCACAGCAGTAGGGTGTTTGTCTTGCAAGCGGTTATCCTAGGACCAATGGTGGTTCAAATCCTGGCATCCCATATGGTCCCCTATGCCTGCCAGGAGCAACTTCTGAGCAGAGAGACAGGTGTAACCCCTGAGTGCCACTGGGTGTGGCCCAAAAACCCCCCAAAACAAACAAACAAACAAACAAAAACCGAAAACCAACAAGGAGAGAGATGATAATGGAACAAAATATTCAAAGACATGAAAGATTAGAAGTGGGGCAACCTGTCCACCAAGAATTCTATATCTACTAATACTGTGTGTCAAAAATGAAGATGACATTCTTTGCTAACAAAGAATGAGAGAAATTTTTGTTAGTAAACTTGCCTTACAAAAAATACTATATAGGCTTAGTAGAGGAGCTGGGAAATTTTTCTGCTGGGAAGATTGTAGGTGTTGGAGGAGGCTGCTGGATTTTTCAGTGGTGGTGGTGGTGGTGGTGGTGGTGGTATGTGTGTGTGCGTGCGTGTGCGCTTGCATGCGTGCGTGCGTGTGTGTGTGTGTGTGTGTGTGTGTGTGTGTGTGTGTATGTATGGAAAGGATACTCAGTCCACACCCTTTTTGAGAATATCCCAGATTTTTCAGCTCTATGAGCTCCAAAATAAAATAATGGCTACTGAATCTTCCCAGGTAGTCTGGTCCAGGCTGACACCTCTGTTTGTTTCAGAATGAATGGGGGCAGATTCCCCTTCCTGCATAAACCACAGCAACCCAGCACCACACCCAACACCCTCCTGCAGAAACAACCCAGCTTTGCAATTGAACACAAATAATATGAGCAGTTGAACCTTCTCAGGTAGGACCACTTAATTTTGGGCTGAAAACCATAGGATATTTTTGAGGGTGGCATTTCACAATTTCATATTAGTGTCAGTCCAGTAGTATCAGAGAAAATCTGATGGGGAAGTTCCATAGAAATCTACCAAACTCAGTGAGCCTAAATAGTAACACAGAAGGCTCAGCTAGCATCAATCATAGCCTAGCAAATCCTTAGATACTGAGTTTAGTAACACCATGGAGAGATAGGACAATTATTTCAAATTGACCTTTTGGATTTAAGTTTTCATAATTACATTTCCCTTTGTGTTAAACAAACAATACGAAGTACATTTGTTTGTGCTTGCAAGGGGACAAGCTAAGGTGCTGGGTAGGAAACTGGGGACACTGGTAAAAAAGTGCTGGTGGTGGGATTGGCATTTGAAAATGCAATGGCTGAAATGACTGTCTTATTAACAACTTGCTAAATCACAGTGTTTGAATAAAAATTTAAAAAATACTAAGTAAAATCCTCCAGGCAGAGAGGAAATGATAACAGATAATTCAAACCCACAAAAATATAGCAAAAATATAGACATAGTAAACAGAGAAGCAAATATTAAAGATAATATAACTATATTTTTCTTTCTTCTTTTAATTTCTTTATAAAAACATAAAGGTTGCACAAGTAGTATTTATAATTTGATCCTCGTGGGTTAAAAAATAAACAGGCCAAAAAAATTTTTTGGGGGGCCCAGAGAGATAGCACAGTGGCGTTTGCCTTGCAAGCAGCCGATCCAGGACCAAAGGTGGTTGGTTCGAATCCCGGTGTCCCATATGGTCCCCCGTGCCTGCCAAGAGCTATTTCTGAGCAGACAGCCAGGAATAACCCCTGACACCGCTGGGTGTGGCCCCAAACCCCCCCCCCCAAAAAAAAAGACAGGGAAAACACATACGAAGGAAGAAGGAAGAGGCTGGCCCTGCTTTTATTTTTAAAAAAAGACAAAACACAAGAATGTAGTCAAAGAAAACAAGATATTAATTTTGAAAGAATTGCTTTCAAAAAGAAAGCCAGTAATAATGATGGCATAAAGGGGAGCATTCTGAGAGGCTGTTGGGACCCTCCCCGCAACAGAAGCTGCATCAAGAACAGAATGAAAGAGAGAAGTGAATCCCTAGCATGGTCCTTCTGAGAAGATTCCATTTGCACAAGTCTCTGCTGTGGGATCAGGAAGAGCAGAACTGACTGCGGAGGCAGAACACATCATGGAGTCAGGTCACTGGGCTCCAGAGGGAAGTGTCTGTGGCAGTGGAGGTAGTAGTGGGTCAGAGGATGGCAGTGACCATGGAGATAGGAAAGGCACCCCATCCTAGGAACAAATTTCTGCTGTAAGTCTTGAAGTCACAGCACCCAACGTGGGGTACAGGGAGCACACGGGTTCTCAGAGGCACGGCTGTTTGAACATTGACTGAACTGGGAAGCAAAAGAATGAGAACTGGAGGCATGAGTGGAGCAAGCCTGGGTACTGTCTGTTGTTGCTGGGGCAGTGTCTTGAGTGCACCCCGATCATACCTGGACAACAGCAGAGCAAACTCCCACCTGCATAGTCAAATTAACAGCTATGGCCTTGCAAAGTCCACTGACTGTAAAAAAGCCCACCAGGCCTCTTCAAGTACCTTTAGTTGGCAAGGTGAGGATGCTCAAATCCTTAAATCCAGAGGGTAAGGGGAGAAATGGAAGTACTAGTTATCTACTAAATGGGAGTCACAGCACAGGTCACTGATCCACAGTGACTGAATTGCCTGAATTGCTACCCAGGGCCCAGCATGCACCAAATATTCAGGCACCATGGAGAATGGTTGTTGAAACTTGGGTCCGTAAGGTACACATGACAGTTTCTGGTCAGGTCAGCCAGACATTGACTTCTGTTTGCTGACAGATACCAGTGATACTGGGTCAGAGCCCAGGCCTTCTGGACCTCAGCATTGTAGCTGCTCCAGGATATGTGTGACCACAAGGCCCCAGTAGGCATGCAAGCCCACACAGTCACAGTGCCCTAGGCACTGAATTGGTTTCACAAGTGTGATCATCACTCAGGCCACTTTGTACGCAGGTCTTCATTCCTAACCTTCATGTAGAAAGGTAGAATGAAGAAATGGAAGAATTCATCTAGAAAGGTTTTTAATCATACCAGAAATGTCTAAACTCCTTAATGATGACTCCCATGCAACAACCTTATCACTATTCAATGAAATAAATCAAGGGAAGACACCATCATTAAGACTAGAAGAAGAAGATGAAGAAGAACAAAGAACCCTCCATAGGAACATATGGCAAGAGTATAGTACCTGAATTAAAAAAAAACACACACACAATGGTAGGATTTGACAGAAGAATGGCAGAAGCTGAGAAAGAAATCAGTGATTTTGAGGACGAGGTAAATAAAATCATGAAAAAACAAGAGACATAAAATAAGGTCAGAGAGATAATACTGGGGTTAAAGCACTTGCCTTTCAAGCAGCCAATTCTGGTTTGATCCCTGGCATTGCATATAGACCCCAAGAATGACAGGCGTGACCTCTGATCGCAAAGCCAGGAGTAGTCCCTGAACATTGTTGGGTGTGGACCAAACCACCATCTCCCATTTTAAAAAATGAATAAAACGGGGCCAGAGAGATAGAATGGAGGTAAGGCGTTTGCCTTCCATGCAGAAGGTCATTGGTTCAAATCCTGGCATCCCATATGGTCCCCCGTGCCTGCCAGGAGCGATTTCTGAGTGTGGAGCCAGGAGTAACCCCTGGGCACTACCGGGTGTGACCCAAAAAACCAAAAACCAAACTAAAACAAAACAAAAGAATAAAACGGGCCCGGAGAGATAGCACAGCAGCGTTTGCCTTGCAAGCAGCCGATCCAGGACCAAAGGTGGTTGGTTCGAATCCCGGTGTTCATATGGTCCCCCGTGCCTGCCAGGAGCTATTTCTGAGCAGACAGCCAGGAGTAACCCCTGAGCACCGCCGAGTGTGGCCCAAAAAGAAAAAAAAAAGGAAAAAAAAAAAGAATAAAACAACACAAGAGCTTTCTGAGATATCATTAAGAGGAACACATTTGTATCACAGGGGTTCTGAAGGAGATGAAAAACGAAAGGGGAAAAATTGCTGGTGGAAGAAATAAATGCTCCCAAATTTTCTAATCTGAGGAGGGAGGATAGTCTAGAAAGTCCAAAGAGTTCCAGACAGAAGAACACCAAGATATACTATAATTAAAATGGCAAGAATCAAAGAGAGATACACTAGTAAAAACAGTCAGAGGAAAGCAAAATCTCACATAACTAACACAAATAAACACTGTAAAACTCTAACTGGATTTCTCAAGTCAAACTCTACAGGCCAGAAAAGGAATGTTTTAAGAGAAACAAAGTATTAATGAAAAGTATCTCCAACCAAGAATCTTCTATCCTGCCAGATTATTGCTCAGATTTGAAAAGTAATATATTTTCAGATAAACAACAACTATATCATTTGCTACTCCAAATCAACTCTTCAAGAAATACTAAGCAGTAAGTTACCTAGAAAACATACAATGGGGAAAAGCAAAGTAATAAAGATTTCCAGAAAGAACTTTAGGCTTACTTTGCTTACATTTTAAAAGGGAAATAAGCTTAGAACTTCAGAGTTTACTCTGCAATAACCCCAAAGCAAAAACACTTAGACAAAACTAACAAAAAGAGGAAAAGGAAAGCTGTTCACTACACAAATGGCCAATATCAAAGGGCACATGGAGAAAAAAAAAAGAGAGAGAGAAAGTCAAAGAAACAAAGGCAAACTTAAAGACACAAGAATTCTCATAAAAAAGTAATAAGTTCATTATCAAAATAATTTCTCTAGGTGTCAATGAAAATTTGAACTCCACAAAAAAAGGCCTATACAGAGTGATTGGGTGAATTAGGAAATCAAGTCCAACTTTCTATTGCTCACAGGCAATATCAGACTGTCTCATGAAACTTTTTATTTTGTTTTTTATTTTTGGTTTTTGGTTCACAGCTGGCAGCGCTCAGGGGTTCCTCGTGGCTCTATGCTCAGAAATCACTCCTGGCAGGTTCGGGGGACTATATGGGATGCCGGGATTCAAATCACCATTCTTCTGCATGCAAGGCAAACACCCTACCTCCATGTTCTCTCTCCGGTCCCTGTCTCAAGAAATTTTTAAGAGCCTGAAGAGACAGTATAGGGATTAAGGTGCTTTCTTTGCATGTGCCTGACCTAGATTTGATCCCTGGTACCACATATAGGTCCCCTGAACAATGCTAGTAGTGATTCCTGAGAACAGAGCCAGGAGTAAACCATGAGCACCACTAGATGTGGTTCAAATCACCTAGCCCCCTCTCACCCCACAAAAGAGCATCTTTGAGTTCTCATTATATACACAGGTTTAGAGTAAAAGGCCAGAAAACAATCATACAAAAAAATGGTAGTCTAAACAGGGGAGGAGGAATGAGCTGACGCCACAAATTAGACAAAATTGAATTCAGACTGAAGAAGGTAATATAAGATAGAGATAGGGATATTGATTAAGGGATCAATACATCAAGAGGACTTAACTTTTATCAACATATATGCACCAAGTGAAGGGGTAATAATGTTTTTAAAGTAACTACTAATAGACCTGAGGAAAGAAATCAACAGTAACACAGTAACAGCAGGAGACATTAATACCTCATCTCATCATTGGACAAATCAACCAGACATAAAAATCAATAAGGAAACAATGGTCCTAAATTAGGAATTGGAAGAGCTGGAAAAAATAGGCATATTCTGGGCTCTCCACCTTCAAATGCCTTCCCCAGTGGCATATGGAACTTTCTCCAGGTCAGGCCACATCCTGAGGTCCAAACCAAAGACCACAAAGTTATGAAGTTTCTTTTCAGATCATTAGGCTCCAAAAGGATATATTTATCATAAAATAAAAATAAGGGGAAAATAAGACATTTGGAACCTAAACAACACATGTTGAACAAGGATCAAGGAAGAAATCAAAGTAGAAATAGGTTAGGGATGGGCACACCAATAAAAATTTGATCAATTGATGAACAATGTAGAGAAAGAGGTGAAATATTTGAGTTTCCACTTGAAAATGAGCATTGTGAATATCAGACTGTAAATGTCTTTATTTTGGGACCTTATTCATTAAAAACAAAACAAAACAGGGGCCGGTGGTGAGGTGGCGCTAGAGGTAAGGTGTCTGCCTTGCAAGTGCTAGCCAAGGAAGGACCACGGTTCGATCCCCCTGTGTCCCATATGGTCCCCCAAGCCAGGGGCAATTTCTGAGCGCTTAGCCAGGAGTAACCCCTGAGCATCAAATGGATGTGGCTGAAAAACAAACAAACAAACAAACAAACAAGCCAAAAAAACAAACAACTTCACTTATCCTGTGTGAGGCATTTATGCTTGGTAATGGGGAAATGGGACTAAAAACACCTGGCACATGTACTGAAGAAACATACAGTCCAATTGAAGACAAGACATCCCTTCTGATATAGAAAGAGCATGTGTCAGGGGGGAGGGGCAGAGAGCTAGGTACCTATAAACTCAGAAGTACACAGGAAGCACCACTGAAAGGTAAAGTACTTTGCAGCAGGGGGCATCACCTGATGATTGCATAAGCATTTGTTCCTCCTTTATCAGATCAGCATGGATATGTAAATAGCAGTCAAGTTTAGGACATGGTCCAGAGACCCATGGGAGCCCCACACCTTTTTTATGGGAAAAGTCAACATCATTTTCCTTGTAATAGCAAAATACTATCATTGCTGCTTCTGCTCTATTCTCCTGAGCTTTCCAGAGGAGCCTCACATGAAACATCATAGAAGACTCAATGCAAAAGCATGTATGGAAGTCCAGCTGTACTCCAGGAAGCAAGACATTCAAGAGGTTTGAGTTCTAGAAAACAATGCCCATTTATAATCTAGTTTTGGCGAAAAAAACTCGAATAAAAACATTTATTACAGCGGCCGGAGCGATAGAACAGCAGTAGGGCATTTGTCTTGCATGTGGCTGACCCAGGACGAACCTGGGTTTGATTTTAAGGAGACCACACGGTCTCCTGAGCCTGCCAGGAGAGATTTCTGAGCATAGAGCCAGGAGTAACCCCTGAGCACTGCCAGGTGTGGCCCCAAAACCTAAATAAATAAGTTAATAAATGTTAAAAAGAATTATTACTAAGCCAGAGCTATAGTTATAGAGGTTAAGGCACTTGCCTTGCAAGTGGCTGGCCCAGGTTGGATCCCAGAACTACCTATAGCCCTTCAAGAACTGCCAAGAGTGATCCCTGAGCACAGAATCAGGAATTAGATTTGAGCACTGCCCAATGTGGCCCCAAATGAACAAACTACATATATACATGCTTATATATGCTCACCTTAATAATATTATTTATATAACATATACATATGTTATATATATTATATATACATTATATATACTGCTATATATATTTATGCTCATCATAATCAACTATGATCACTATCTTAAAAGTGATTTTTTTTTGATTCAGCTTCTAATAGGATAAATATTAATAGATGTAATCTATTAAAAATTCTTTGGGGATCTCAACAATTTCTAAGCGTGCCAAGAGGTCCCACAACTGAAGGTTTGAGAACTACTATTTTTGGGAAAACAGATGGGGCTGTGGCTCTTTCATCTGTGGAATCCATTAATATGGACCCAGAAGATACTTAGAGAGTTCAAGGGAAGCCATATGGACCCTAAAGGTGACTGGGATGAGTCCCCCGCAAAGTTCTCAGGCTTGAAGATATTTAAATTTGGCCAAACCTCAGGGCATGATCTGCCAGAGAGTACACAGGCTGGGTTGTCCGTTTGCCCAACCTATTAAAATTGCAAAAAATGGTAGAAATTGCTATATCCCTTTCTAAGCAAAACAGTTTTAGGAAAACAAACTTTTTGAAGTTAGTAAGTTATAACAACAACAACAAAACCTACATACCCAGGGCTAAATATTGGCAAGTAGAAGAGAATGAGACAAAGCAAAAATATTTGGACCCGGTTTTGCTAAAACACAAGAGCAGGCAACCTCCCAAGTGTAGATGACGTAGGATGAGGTCAAGAGTACGAGCCTCAGGCTGGACTGCCAGTATCTGACTCTGCTCTCTGCTACTCTTTAGCTCTGTGACCTCAAACAAAGTCCAAGTTACTCTGGACCTCAGGGTAACACCACCACCAGGATTATATAAGACGAACCATATAAAGTGGTCACTGTCTCTTTTCTCCTCTCATCTCCCTTCCCCACCCTCCTCCTTCTGCTACCCCTCTCCTCTGCTCTTTTGACTCATCATCTTCCCCTCCCCTCCCTCCCCTCCTCTCCCTTTCTCTCCGGTCTCCTGCCTCTCCTCTCCCCTCCTCTTTCCTGTAGTGGTAGGTATCAAATCTATGTCTCAAGCATGCAACGCATGTATTTTGTTACTGAGTCATATCCTCAGTACTCAAGTGAGTTCTACCAAAGTGAAGGTTGGAATTATCATTATAATATCTATTGTCCCTACTCCCCCTATTATATGGCTTTGAAGCAGGAGCTTGTCTTTTTTTTTTTTTTTTTTGCTGCTTTTGGGTCACACTTGGTGGTACTCAGTACTTACTCCTGGCTATGTGCTCAGTATCACTGCTGGCCTGGGTAGGAGGACCACATGGGGTGCCAGGGATCAGACCTTGTTGACCTCATGCAAGGTCGTATGTGCTGGACTATTGGATCTTATAAGATCAAGCCTTTGTTAGGAAGGGGCTTCCTTCTATTAAAGACTATTTGGGGTCCCCTAGTGGGTGCCTCATCCTCCTAGGTAGCTCTGGTCAACCTTTGTCCCTCCCTTTTGCAGTGCTCCCAGGTCTTGTTTAGTCACACTTTTGGTATCTGTGAGAAACATTACTGGCTATGCTTACAGTCAGGGTGAGAGACCTTTTTTTCCTGTATAAGTTGATAGTGGGGAACAATGAAAAGTCCATAATTCAGAGGCAACAGGCTTAAGGGATCTGACTACATTTTGGGTTTGGCAGGATGTGGAAACAGGTGGCTGCTTAGTGTAACACGAATGGTCCTGAGACCTCTCGGGGTGAGAACTGTTTTCAGTTCCCCACAAAAGTTGAGGGCAGATCTTTAAAAAATAAAGACAATGACTGGTAAATAAAAATCAAGATAACCTTTCTCAGCCAAGCTTTCCTCACATGTTCCCCCAAACTCCCCAAGTGTCAGCACTGGAGAAATGCATAGCTACAGGGGGAGAGTCCTCTGGCTTCGCTGGAGTCAGGCACTCGGGATGAAGGGCAGGTTTGCCATTTGTAGACAAGAATGAGGGCTTTTGTGAAAAGCCTCTAAGTATACCACAGACTTACTTTAAAAAGTGTCAAAGGCTATTTTAAGAGAACATGTGGTTGGCTATGCCAAATTGAAACATTGACTTATGGCCCAATTTAGCATGAAAACATTGCAGCTTACAATTAAGACTGCTCTGTTTACTCCTGATGAGTTTGTCAACATCCTGCAAATATATTTTTGTATTATCATAATAAAACCGGGAGACTCGAGCTGTATGCACTGAAACTTGAGCTGCTCTATCTCATAGGCAACTTCTCCCCCACACTCCTACCCCAAGAGCTGGGCGTAGTTATATTAGTACATAATAGGTTTATTCTCATTCACAAAACAGGAATTACTTTATGGCTCCAAAGTAAAACTGATGTAAGAAATCTAAGGGTGGATTTGCGACAGATGTGGTCCCTGACACGTACACACAGGGAATCTGCTATTAGTCACATGCTAAGATTTCAGCATTATAAAGTACAAGGCAGACAATCATTGAAGTTCAAGGTCTAAAATGATTAAAAGAGAGAGAGAATGGGTAAAGAATGAGTATGCCAGTGGCCAGCCTTGTGTTGAAAGGATATCATTGTGTGTAAAAGACAGCCTTCGTCCCTTTTCCCATCTTCGCCCCATTTTCTTTCAAGGCCGGTCTGCCTTTTGTTTGCTTCCTCTAGCTTGGACACAGATGACAGTTCTCAGGCGTGGAGTAGCCCTTCAGGAATGTGCTCGATCGGTGCTTGTTAGGGAGGGCCCAGACTCCACGGACTGGGCCGGAGAGCAGAGAGCACGTGTGGGCCCGCTCAGCACCTAGGCCTGGCGGGGCCTTTGTTACCTACCACCTGCCTCCGGGGTGAAGGTGGCCATGGTAATTATGCCAATACCATGCATTATGCTGACAAAGCCATCCATCATATTATTTCTCACAATTTCAATTCGCCCTCAAATTTTCCTTACCTCCAAAGCCAGCTGGATATTATATTACTGAAGCTGTTGAAAGGGTGGAACACTAGCCATGAAGCCAAAGGCCACGGCAACTATGCAATGCATAAATTTTTATTGTTTGCTCAGTATTGAAATCTCATTAGGGTCCATAATTCATCAGAACACTGTGAACATTTACATCTGTTGATCATGAGAACTTAGGAGGAATGTACACCTTTGGCTAACTTGTTTTTGGAGGCGTGTGTGTGTGTGTGCGTGTGTGTGTGCGTGTGCACGCACATACATACTCTCATATGTTCTGAACCCTTCGACAGCTGTGGTTTAAATATCCCTGACTCAAACCAGTTTCCAACCCGAATTTAAATATCCCAACGTTGTTTTCATTTGGCGGCTCTCAGACAAAGACTCAGTTCTCTGGGCGTCCAGCTTAATCAATGTTGGAAAATTCCACTCATTGCACACACATTGGTCCCAGTGCTGATCTGCTGTGTTAATTACATCAGAAGTATCCCAAAGATTACATGCCTTTCATTCAACATATATATGTGATTTTTTTTTTTTTGGTTCTTCACTTAATTATGCCTTCAACTTCTACTGGAAAGAGAAAATAAAATGATCACTACTGGGGGTACCAGGGATATCCACATATTTTGGAGGAACGTGTGTTACCAAGTTTTATTTCTTCAATCTGCCAGTATTTTCATTCACAAGGAAGCCTCTTAGCATTTTCACGAATACTGTATTTGAAGGGGACAGTCATGGGATCACAGATGTGGAATTGGATGGCAAAGAGGCCCCAGGGCCCCCAAAGCCTGGCCAGACCATCTCCTGCACAGGAATCCTCTGATGTAGCCCCAATAAATGGTCCTTCAGAAATGCACCCATTTTTGGAGTGAACTATGGCAGCAGCTATAAGACTCTCAGCCAAGCAGTGCAGGACAAAGCTGAGAGCACTCTGTTCAATGAGAACTCTGGGGGGATTTAGGTGGCTGCATGCTTATTAGTCAGCCTGGCATCTGGAGAGGGCACTGGCTCTAAGGGCCCCACTGCAATTCTCGCTGATGGCAGTGACACCTTCTGATGAGAGTCTTGTCAACTATGAGCTGCTCTTTCATGGGACTTTACTAATCCGCTATGACGGGACAAATAGAATACAGATGTTTTCGCTCCGAAGGCCTCGGAGAAGCTGGAGCAGGGTCTTCTCAGGGAGAAAGGGCTGCTCCTCCATAGACTAAAGGAGCCAGTGGGCTTGTTCCTGAAATCAGTGGGGTCTAGTCTTAGGAAGAGCCTTCCCCTTTGCTCAGCTGGTGGGTGCTGGGGTGCAAGGTGGCCTCTACACAATGCTTTGGTAGTCCTGGGTCTCCAGAGATGGCCACCAGAAAGGGGGTGCTGAACAGGCAGGGCTTCTCAAGTCCCTAATTCAGGAGAGGCCAATGATTTGGCTCCAATTCAAAGCACAAGTCTCTTTCCTCTGAGGTGAAAGGTCCGAGATCTAGGTCTGGGACACAGTGATGAGCAGAACAGAACCAGAACCGCAGTGACGATGGTCTGCGACTCTGGAAAGTGCTACAACAGGAGCAGAGATGATTCAACAAGAGCCTAGGAAACAGGTGTGTGTGTGTGTGTGTGTGTGTGTGTGTGTGTGTGTGTGTGTCTGTCTGTCTGTCTGTCTGTCTGTCTATCTAGGAAAGCAGATGCTAAAAAGAAACAAGTGAAGGCTATGGGGTGTGCACTTATGAATGACAAAATAGAGTAGACAGTTGGGAAGGGTGACCCTCTGACTACTGTCAAGGTCTGAAGTCCGTGAATGCCAAGGGTGGCATGGAGAGGCAGCTTGGCTCACACTGTTGGGGTGACCATGTGTTGGCCAATCCAGATTGAAGGTATGGAGTAAAGATGGCACCAGTCCAGTTGCAAAATTGTACACTAGCCCAGTTGCACACTGGTCACTCAGTGGCTGGGTTGCATGGGAAGGGGATGGCCCTGAGAGGCCCACTTCTAGTAGGAGTTAGGCTTTTAAGCTTGATGGCTGCTCTCCTGAGGCTGTCACTCAACTGTGATTTTCTGGTGTCCCTAACGTGGTGAGATTTGGAGTCAAGGTATGAAAGATGCACTGGGTTAGAAAGTAAGAGCAGCTAAAGAGATAGTGCAGTGGGGAAGGAACCTGCTTTGCATATAACCTGGGTTTAATTTCTGTTACCCCTGAACCTGCAGGAGTGCTCTTAAGCACATAGCCAGGGGTAAGCCCTGAACACTGCCAAGTGTAACTCAAAAATAAAAAGTGAAAGGAGAAAGAAGGATGAGAGCAAGGGAAATGAAATGACTGCAGGCAGGTAACATGGACTGTTCAAAGGTCCTGATTAAGGGCATCACCCAGAAACTGAGAGATGGCAGGGTACTCACAGAGGAAGAAACCAAAAGTTGACTAATCAAAGGCAGGCCACTGAAGAGAGGCAAAGAACAGAGTATGATGGTGCCAACCATGGCAAGGACATTGTTTCTAAGAGCTGGGTAACTTTGAATTGACCAACTTTACTATATATATATTTCCAATATACACAATTACAACTTCTAGGAACAATATTATGTTTCATAAGGTTAATGTGAAAGTGAACTGAGATCAATACATACAGGGCTTTCAATCTCACATCTGGGAACTGGGCATCACTCAGTAAATGTTGGTTCGTACAGAAAAATATCAGCTGCACATGACTTCTGAAAGTAGGCAAAACCAAAGACGAGGGGGAAAAGTGTTTCCAAAAGCTTTAAGCTTTCATTATTTTTTGATCACACTTAGCAGAATTCAGAAATCATTTCTCGTGATGCTGGAATTGAAACTCAGCTACCACTGCAAAGCATCTACTCCAGCCCCTGGTATCACATCCCGGTTCCAAAACATTCCAGTTGTATTTTGGAATGATGTCCATGCTTTTGAACAACGCATAAGCAAAACTACCAAATTATTTTCCCATTCCAATCAAGGTACTATCCGAATTCTCAATGATTCAACTTCCAGGCCTTACAGTAAGTTTAGACTTCAACAATTACTAGCAGCAATTCTGAATAGAGTAAATATTCAAGAGTTTTTAAGAGAGATGGTCCCTTAGAAATCAACAGAGTTGGGGGAGTTCTAAGGTGACCACAGCAAATGAGGCAAAAAGTGACCACCATGCAAGACAGCTCCCACAGAACTGAAATACTGATATCCAACTATTGCTCTCCATTCTTCTCTGTTTGTGGGAGGAATCCTTCTGATACTTAATCCCGTTTATCCCAAACCACAAGATGCAGGAAACAAGAAACCATAAAGAGATGGAAACTATACATGCTGGCTGGAGTTGACAAAACAGATTGGACTGTCAAAGAAAATACTTGCCTAGATAATTATGTTTTTAAAAATTGTGTGGGCATGTGCTCAGAGACTCAGGAATTGGTCCTAAATTCAAGTCCAAATGATGTGAGATGATTGAAAATAAGCCCAGTCCTTCTCCCTGTGGCCCTGTGAGTATGCCTGAGTTTGGAATGACCTGCCTCAAGCAGCAAACAGGGAACAAAGACTCTCTTAGGGAGAGATCTTTAGGAAAGTTTTGATGGGAACGCTTAGAAAAAATCACCAGCCATTTCCCACTTCGAATGCTCCTGCCAGGCTTGTCTCTGTGTCAAATGCAGACTTCCCTGGAGGCAGCCAATCCTAAAATGGCTTTCTTTGAGTTCACAGCATGCAGCCAATACCCAAAGCTCTTGTTTTCAGTGTTTTATCCCTTGGAGGGGTTTTTGCAGCAGAAAGAAGCACATCCTGCACATCCTGGACATTGGGCCTCCCCTTTTGGAAACCATGACAAGGAGATATGGGTGTCTTCACCCAAGAAGAAACCCACACGTGTGCCTTCCTCTGTGCTCTTTCTTGTCAAGCTATGAGAAAACAAACGTGAGGTTTCCACAGCCACCCAGACAAAAACATCTTTGAGAATTCAAAAGTGTTCCACAAATCAACAGATTACCATTATTTTCCCCTCCCCCAGGCTCCTGAACTTTTCTTGCATATTTCTGTCTGTGCCAAAGCTTATCAACACTTAGGTCATCCTAATATGCCAAGAAGCACTTGGATCATCAGGTTGAACCTAAACAGATTGGACAGGGATTTCTTCATCCTGCTAAAAACATGCCTGGGAGAAAGTGACTAGTGACTTTTGTCTCCCAGTGGGGGAGGGTGGGGCACATCTTGGCTCATAAGTTGGACCTTAGAGTTGACTGTGCTTACAGGAGTTTGGGAAAGACTGTGACCCATTGGATAGCTGACAAAGCCTTTATTACAAGACATCAGATTGTAGATAATTTTAAGATTCTCCCTCCCTCTAACCAAAGACTCATTCAATAAAATCAAAGTACAGTGGAAAACCTCTTCATCCTACTCGAAATTTATTAATTTGTTTGCAAACAGAACATTCCTTGAAACATCTATGTTTACTGGAGACTGGCTCACACAGGGGCTGGTGGCAACTGATGTTCATGGTCACCTTTCTTCCCCAGGAGAATGAGCATAACAGTGCAGAACACTCAGAAGAAGAACCTATTCAGGGATCAGAGACACTTGCCTTTCTTGAAGTCACTGCCTGGCTCTTCAGGTCTACTGTAAAAATTATGGCTGTGGTATTAAGACAAAAATCAGTGGCTTCTCCAGGTGACTGGTACTTCCAGGTCACTGGTTGCAAAGGCCCCTTTTCTAAGGTCACTTGAGTAACAAGGCTGCTGTGAGGCCTGCAATCATCCATAGTTCTGTGAAAGTAAAGGACAACATGGGAAGAACCGGCCTTAAATCCAGCTCTGCCAAGGGAAGTAGTCAGAGGACTTGAGTGCTATGGAGACTGGCTGGGGACCTTAGCACTCTCAGGGCTTTGGGACCAAGATGGCTACTCACTCTCTTAGCAGGGAAGCTCTTTTTCTGACTGATGGACCAGCATAGTACCCAAGTGACATAGCACGGCAACCCCACACAGACATACAAAAACCCTTTCAGTTCACTCTGGCTTTCACTTTCTGGCCACAGAGACAGTTCCTTCACCAATGCTCCATCAAGACTCATAGGGCATGTGTCTGTGTAATAAGGAGCTGCCTGTCGCTGTCCCATCCTCTCGCTTTTTTTTAAACATATTTAATTTTTTTGGCCACATCTGATGGTGCTCAGGAGTGACCTTAAATAAGCCTTACTAAAGAGATTACATACAGTGCCAGAGACTGAATCGAGTCTTAGTCAAAAAGGCCTCATGCAAAGCAAGTGCCTCACCTTTCCGAACTCTCTCTCCAGCCTGAAGGTGCTTATTTAATAAGGGCTGATTCAGTACTTAGACTGAAGGCCAAGATGCTGCAGCTGCCAAGAGCTAGCCCCCTCAGTCATTCAAATTTTACACAGACGAGATAGGCCAGCATGAGACAAATGAGGGAACCTGCCGTATGACATTCTAGCTCCCCATGCCCACAAACAGGTTTTTCTCACAAGGTTCTTTTCTTTAAAAAGCAAAAGAGGAACTGGCAGTGATGTGGACATTGTTTTTACTTTCTACAATTAAAAAACTCCTCATTGGGCCTGTGATGGTCAGAGGCCGGGCCAGTTAGGAAAGGAGGCCTTTGAAAGATAAGATTTGCCATCTCTTGCCATTCTGAAAATGTGCTTTGTTATTGCTGTTGCTTTTAGGTTACACCCAGTGATGCTCAGAGGTTATTCCTGGCAGGCCTGGGGGACCATATAGAATGCTGAGGATCAAACCTATGTCAGGTATGTGCAAGGCAAGCACCTTACTCACTGTACTGTTACTCAAAATGGGTTTTAAGATGAAGTCAGTGCCATGGAAGGTTTGGAAGCAAAAAAATCTCAATTCTGTGACTTCCTCTGGGATTACATGTCCTCTCTGTGAAGGTTCCTATTAAATCTGCTCTGGGATTTGGGAAGCTAGAGACAAACTCTGGCCGACACTTCCTGCAGACAGAGATCTGGCTGGATGGCTAGATGGGCAGAGAGCAGCTGCACAAGGAATGACCTCTCATCCACCCGTGTCTGGGACAGACCGGAACAAACTGCTCAGTGCTGAGAGCCAAGGCCCGTAGCTGCATTCCCTTGCACCAGCTCTGCTTCTGAGCTCCCCAAGGTTGCAGCAGATGTTAAAAACTAAAGTCAAAACCTTTAAGCTGTAATGAAGGAGTTCACAGGGTTCATAATCCCAAGACCCCACCCCGATTCTCCAGCGATCTTGCTGAAAAGCTTTCAAACAGTCCTCAGCACTACCCCTGTGCATGCAGTGCTTGTCCAACACACTGATCTGCCCATGATTACCCTGGGCTGCTGTAAAACAATCTCACTCCTCGAGTGAATGCGGGCTGCAGCAACAATGGTGTTATTGACTTGTTGCTCCGGCTCTATTTAGTTATTACCCTCGGGGCCACAATCAATAGACTTTGCACCAAGTCAGCCTAATAAATCCCAGGCTCTCACTGGAGGCTTGCCAGGAACGGCAAGAAATCTATGGCAGGGAAACACTTAGAGTGCAAAGAGAGCAAGCTGCACTGACAGCTGTATAAATTAATTAACAAGGGGCTGTTTATTCTTCTAAAAGATCAGATTGCACATGGATCACCAGTGAAGAAGCCACATATAGATTATCTCAAAATTATCTGGCGAGAGGGGAAAATAATAAGCCCACAAATCGGGACACACACAGAGACACAAAAGAGAGAGACCCATGTTCTATAGCAACTTGTTTCCTTCTTTATTACATTTTCCATTAGGCAACTTAGAAATTTTCCTTCTAAGGATGGGTGCTGCTCAGACTACTCCTTCCAGTTGTATTGAGACAAAAACCGTCGTCTGCCTTTAGTATTCTTTAAACCAAAGGTTGAAATAAAGCAACAAGATAAAACATAAAATGTTCATCATTACCATTATGTTACTCTGGGATTTGTTGGATTTCTTCCCCCTGGTGGTGTGGACTTCAAATCCTGCTTATAATGCAACAGTAGAAGGGAAGTACTGCTGGTGGTAGAAGTATGGAAAGGCTGGTGGAAGGTGATTTCAGATTAAAAAAAAATCTAGAGAAGTTCTTACTTAATAAGCAAAGTTGTGTGTGTGTGTGTGTGTGTGTGTGTGTGTGTGTGAAGGTGATTTCAGATTATAAAAAAATCTAGAGAAGTTCTTACTTAATAAGCAAAGTGTGTGTGTGTGTGTGTGTGTGTGTGTGTGTGTGTGTGTGTGTGTGTGTGTGTGTGTGTGTGCGTGAAGATTTCCAGAAGATGGTCTCCCAGGACCCTATTGCTTAAAGATATCCTGAACTAGGCTTGTGCCAGCTTCAGACTAAGCTGATATTCTATGGATGGGAAACAAATAGAAGAGATCAATGAGGTCTGTAAAATTAATCTGCAGCTCTGCCTTCTTGAATTCTTATACAAAACCTTTTTTTTTGGTCCTAACTCTGTTCTGCTAGTATCAAACCTGGAGCTTGACAGAGCTGGGAAGAATCTTTCAGAATGCTCAATGAATTCAAGTCTAGGAGTGTTAGATTTTTGAACAGGTCCAGCCTTGAATATCAGGCAGCAGCATGGCCTGAATTTGGTGGGTCTATTAGGGACCAGGCAGAGAAATAACCATTGAGCACAGTGACACAGGCGCCATTGTTCTCAGGCGTGGAAAGCTGATTTCATTGCTTTGGTCTAGCCTGGGATATGTCAGACCTGCTATATGTTAACACACTCCTGCAAGCACAAAAGGGCACAGCTATTCCCTCACACAACTACCCTTGACCTTGTCAGGCCTGGGTGGGGGGTGTTGGCTCTATATGCACACATATGTAACCTGTTTTATTGTGGGATTGCTAATTGTGTTGTCCCGGTAATTTATGGCCTCTTATAAATGGTTTCCAGGTAATGAGTTAATGGACTCAAGAAACTTTCATCCCTTGCAATAATATGTTGTGGTGCTTGAGGCCAAGTTCTATTATTCAGGTCAAATGTCTCACCTAAACAGATGCACACACCCAAAATTGGCGGAAATTTGGTTATCACCTCCCAATTTATTTCTGAATATTCACACTAAAATTTTCTGGTCTTCAGATTTCCCATCTTAGGCATGACTGTTCTTCTAGACTTCCAGACTTGCTGACTTCCTGTCTGCTTTGAGTGGAGAAGTCCCAGTCTCAGAGCGGGGAGTTGGTGATCCCTGGAAAGCCCTGAGATCCCAATGAAGAGATCATTTGAGGGCATCAATTTTCCATCTCAGAGACAGTTTAATTCAGACAACTTCAACCTGACAGAGAAGCTGAGATGCTTCTCCTTACCTTTGTGCCTCCTCCTTCTCAGGCAATTTTGGCTTCCTGTTGCCCAAGAAAAGAGCTCTGCCACAGCTCCTCAGGGTCCCTCAAACTCAGCCTGTTTCTGTAACATCCTCACAGGCATGTATCACATGTTTCAGTTCCAGGTTCCAAGGGCACGCACCTTAGACACTGAAGTCCCCTGCAGTTCCCAGTTTTCCATAGACCAAAGCAGGCATTTGAATCTATATTCTCACAGGTCAGGAGCCGGAGTTGCAGAGAAGATTGCTAAGGGCCTTTCCCATCTGCTTTAACATCTTGCAATTGATGCTAAAAGTTTCTTTGGGGGATTCAGGCCTTGCCATGTTCTCACTGCTCTTTTCACTATCCCTGCAGCCTCCACATCCACTCGGTCTTTGCATTGCATACAACCTCCCGGCTCTATCAGGACTGATCCCTAAGTTCAAAACCTTGAGCACCACTGGGTGTGGCGCCCAAAATAAAAAGGAAACTTTAGATAGATTTATAAGGAACTCTTACAACATTTTAATAAAAAGACAACTTAATTTAAAATCAGAAAGGAACTGAATAGACATTTCTGCTAGGAAGATATACAAGTGACCAATAAGCAGAGTTAAAAATGCTACATACCAATATTCAACATAGAAATGCAAACCAAAGGGGCCAGTGAGGTGGCGCTAGAAGTAAGGTGTCTGCCTTGCAAGCGCTAGCCAAGGAAGGACCGAGGTTCGATCCTCAGGCATCCCATATGGTCCCCCCAAGCCAGGGGCGATTTCTGAGCGCTAAGCCAGGAGTAACCCCTGAGCATCAAACAGGTGTGGCCCAAAAATCCAAAAAAAAAAAAAAAAAAAAAAAAAAAAAAAAAGAAAAGAAAAAAGAGGGGCCGGCGAGGTGGCGCTAGAGGTAAGGTGTCTGCCTTGCAAGCGCTAGCCAAGGAAAGGACCACGGTTCGATCCCCCGGTGTCCCATATGGTCCCCCCAAGCCAGGGGCAATTTCTGAGCGCGTAGCCAGGAGTAACCCCTGAGCATCTAACGGGTGTGGCCCGAAAAACCAAAAAAAAAAAAAAAAAAAAAAAAGAAAAGAAAAAAGAAATGCAAACCAAAATCAAAACAAGATGCTACTTCACATTCAAGGGAAGAATGAATGAAAAATCAGTGTTGGTGAGGATGGAGAGAGATCAAGCACCCAACAGCACAAAATGGTACAGGCTCTTCGGAAAATAGTCTGGCAGTTCCCAAAAAAGTTAAACACGAAGTGATCATCTTATTCAGCATTTCTATGCTTATGTATGTGTCTGAGAGAAAGAGAAAAATAGGTCTACACAAAATCTTGTTCCTCAATCACCAAAGCAGCTTTTCACAATAGCCTAAATGTGGAATCTGAGATGTTCATCAACTGATGAGTAAATAAAGAACTTGCGGGACACTTTAAAATATAACTACCTTAAAAACATGCTAAATAAAGTGTTATAAAAGCCACATATTATAGGATTCCATCACTATGGAATGTCTAGAAAAGGAAAATCTGTAGAGAGTCGATTATGGGCAGTGTCCGGATGAAGAGATTGGGCGGTGATAGCTCAAAGTTGGGGCTATCTTTTTGAGACAATAAAAATATCCTAAAACTGACTGTGGTTGCCCATATCTGTGAAAAATGATTGTATTGTGCTCTATGAGTAACAGATTTTAACACATATGAATTATCTTTCAGGAAAGTGTCTTCAACCCTCTCCTCTTCCCCCAAACATGCCTCCCAACTGTACTTGAGGGGTTGCTCTGTAGAGCTGCTCTGCAGGAAGTTGGCACATCTTCCCCTCCATTCATTCCCAGCTCTGAAGGTCATGGAGGCAGTCTACTAACTCTCAAAAGTGCTCTCTTCACCCTCCCTGGGTGAGGACAGGGGCAGGGCACAGGGCTTGAGAACAACTTGCTGCTGTGTGCATGCTTCAGGCCAGGCTCTGTGCTAATTATTGGACAAAAGTAATCTCACTTTTATAACTTTTACTTGCTTTTTTTTTTTTTTTTTTTTGGTTTTTGGGTCACACCTGGCAGTGCTCAGGGGTTACTCCTGGCTCCATGCTCAGAAATCACTCCTGGCAGACTCAGGGGACCATATGGGATGCCGGGATTCGAACCAATGACCTTCTGCATAAAAGGCAAACGCCTTACCTCCATGCTATCTCTCCGGCCCCTCACTTTTATAACTTTTATAACTATTTTCCAAGATAGATCTCGTTCATCTCTTGTTCATGTCCAAGGTTACCCAGCTTTAGGACTGAGCTCAAGTCCATTTGACCCCAGAACTTGAGCAAAGCAGAGCCATGATAAGTGGGTGCTAGGGAGCCTTCCCTTCCCTTGTAAGGGACTGAAGGGGTCTCCATTCTCATCTTTCCAAAGTGCTTCCTGGAAGAGTCAGAAAGTTCCTGAATTGAAGGATCAACTGGAAAATACCAAATGATTCATGGCTGGAGATCTTGCTCCAAGAACTGTTATCACATGCTTGAAGTTGAGAAGGCAGATTGGTGATGTTAAGATTCTTCATGCTGGTTTTTGCTCACTTCCAGAAACAACTGCAGAATCCAGCTCTTGGAGTGTGAAATCTCTCTCAAAAGTGTTTTGTGGCACTTTACAGCATTTCCAGGGTGGGAGAGAGCAAGTTTCTCCCCTCTCCAGCCCCATGTCTCTCTCACACAGCACTGAAAACATTCCATTATTCCACAACAATGGTTTCTCACACTTCTTAAGAAATTTGTTTTGATTATGGAAATCACTTTATTCTCTTTTCAAATAGTTTCAGGGAGCTGTAAGTCAGTGAAGGTCAAAATAGGACATGGAATAGTGGGGTTGGGACTGAGGGGCTGGGCAAGGCTTGGTTTCATCCTAAAGGTCCCCCTTCCCTAAGGGGTTGGAGAGGGAAGAAACTGGGCACACAGGTTCCAGGAAAGGCCTGCGGTGCAAAAAGGAAGTGATCTGAGGGCTGTTTTGAGGGCAAAGCACACAGTTTGGTATCTATGCTAGGGCAGTGGAGCAGTCAGTGTCCATCTGCCTCTTCCAAGACGCTCTACCATTCTACTCTGTCATGACCTGGGAATGAACTAATGCTTTGCTAGATACAGTCCAAGAGAACCAAGAATCTTTCCTCCTCAGTCACTTTTCCCAAGGTACCTGAGGACAAGGTTGGCAGAAAGGGCAAGGGAGGCATGCCCTGCCCAGGCATTCTGTGTTTTGTGCCAACTTCCCAAGTGTTGGGTAGGGTGAGTGTTTAAAACAGACTGGTTAAATGTCCGATGGTTTGTCAAATAATTATTTAAATTATTATTTTTTATAACTAAGAAAGTTGGGAAGACACAGAAAAATAGAAAGAGTAGACAAAGAGGAAGAAAGGGGCTGGAGAGATAGGACAAGGGTGAAGGCCCTTGTTTTGCAGGTGGCTAATTGGTTATATCCCTGGCACCATGTGTGGTTCCTCAAGTATCAATTAGAAATCTCTGAGCAGGCCCGGAGAGATAGCACAGTGGCGTTTGCCTTGCAAGCAGCTGATCCAGGACCAAAGGTGGTTGGTTCGAATCCCGGTGTCCCATATGGTCCCCCGTGCCTGCCAGGAGCTATTTCTTAGCAGACAGCCAGGAGTAACCCCTGAGCATCACCGGGTGTGGCCCCAAAACAAAACAAAACAAAAAAAGAAATCTCTGAGCATGGGGCTAGAGAGATAGCATGGAGGTAAGGCATTTGCCTTTCATGCTGATGGTCACTGGTTCAAATCCCGGCATCCCATATGGTCCCCCGAGCCTGCCAGGAGTGATTTCTGAGCATGGAGCCAGGAGTAACCCCTGGGCACTGCCAGGTGTGACCCAAAAACTAAAAAAAGAAAGAAAGAAAGAAAGAAATCTCTGAGCACAGAGCTAGGAGTAAACCCTGAGCAATGGTAGGTTAGATGGTGGTTGCAGTTCTTCCTCTACAAAAGGGGAGGGAGTTCATTAGCTGAATATCCCAAAATGAAAAAAATTGAACATTAGAGGATATTTATTTCCAACTGTTAAAGCATTTGCTACACTCATTCATTTATGCGACTTCATTTTCAGGATCAGACAAACATACTGTGCACTGTAAGATGAACCTAGCTAAAATCCTAAACGAATGTGTTCCCCCAAATTCCTATTTCCTTAAACCTCTTCTTTTGAATGTAAAGGCACACCTGGATTACGAGTGCAATCCACCCCACCCTGGTAGATTTGGTTCTGGAGAATAAAGAAAGGAGTTCTGACTTGGGGAGGGTGGGGCTCAGAGACATGGCAGAGAGACCATGAGGCAAAAAGCAGGCTGACTCCAATGAATATCTTTCCTCACGGGCTTGGTATTTTTTCTCTGCTGCTACTCTGCTTCACCAGACCTGTCCATTTAAGGGCTTAGAAACATGGTGCCTGGGGCGGTCTCACCACTCGTGGCTTTTTATTTTATAGTACATCACATTAGAATGGCTTTCTTTTGTACACCAATTTGTTGACTTTATGTCAACACTGCACTGAATGAGGACTTGTGTCTTGTAGGGAACTAAGGTCTGAACCCCAGATCTGCAATGGGATCTGGGTTCACATATTCACATCCCCATTGACTAGGTCTATAACACTATAGTTTTTACCACCTGTAATACAGAACATATAAAAGTACTTCCCCCAGAGAAGGTGCCAAGCACGACAATGTGATGACCTATAAGAAGAGCTAAACGCAATGCTTGGCAAATGTGTATATGTAGCAAGCTAAAACATATCAGATACTATCACACTATTCAAACATAGTTGGGGGTTTGGAAAGCCAGGCTTAAGTCTCTGATGGGGAAGATTTTCCTATTTATAGAATAAAAACTTGAAAGTTTGGGGACTGGAGTGAAAGCACAGCAGGTATGACGTTTGGCTTGCACACAGTCAACCTGGTTCACACTCCAAAATCCCATATGGTCCTTTGAGCCTGCCAGGAGTGATTTTTAAGTACAGAGCCAGGAGTAACCTGTGAGTGCCACTAGGTGTGGCCCAAAAACCAAACCAACCAACGAACCAAACAAAAAAACTTGAAAGTCTAAAATATGCAGTGTATAAACTCTGATTTGAAGGCTATTTAAAGAGCAAAAATGTTTGCTGAGGGGCATTTCCGCTAGTGCTGAAAAAGTCAGAACAAGATTTCGAGACCTAATCTTTCTCCCCAATCCACAACCAGTGTGGATTTTGCCCTGTTTCTTTTTTCCTTTCATGGCTTCAAAGAAAAAACTCCCACGTCATCTATCTGCCATTCAGTCAGTTCCACAGCATCTCTTTAGAGCACAGGAGTGTTCTTCTCCCCATCTAAGGAAATGGCCAACACATAAGCCTCCATGCAGGACGTGGTTTTCTGCACCAGGCAAACTGCCAGAATTACCTCCTGACAGAAATAAGAAAGTCCTGGTCCTCTAGGAGCACTTTTTGTTAATCAAAAGCAAAAACTTTTCTTTCCTCCACTTTTTTTTTTGGGGGGGGGAGAGGAGTGTCACATCCTGTGGTGCTCAGGGCCTACTCCTTGCTCTGTGCTTGGGGGTTGCTCCTGGCAGTGCTCAGGGGATCATGAAGTGCTGGGGACTGAGCCCAAACTTCCAACATGCAGAGCATGTGCTCAGTCCTCTCAGCTAGCTCCCCAACCTCTCGTCTTTGAAGGCCTCTAACGCTTTCTTCCTTCCACAGCAATCTGGGTCCTGGTGCTTTTTTTTTTTCTTTGTTTGTTTCTTAATTTGAATTCAAGAGTTTCCTCTTTGGCTGAAGTTGCCTGGAGCCACCAGCAGGTAAGACTTAGAGACTAATGGCATCTTTCTAACGGTTGGGTCTAAAGTGACATTTGAAGAGAAGTTAGTAAACCAGCCTTTCATGGAATTCAGTAAGGTGTATGGACAGAAATGTTAAGCCACTTGGTAATAACAGTGTTTATCTTTGGAAGTTATTGCTTTTGGGATCAGGGAGATAACACAAAGGGCTAGAGTGTATGCTCTGCATGCTGGGATACTGTCCCATCCTGTAATCCAAACAGACAAACAGACAAAATGAAGCACTAATACCATTATTTATTTCTAGCAATATACTTGGTATCCAGCTTCTTATCCATTTCTTTTTTTTTGGGGGGGGGTTTGGTTTTTGGTTCACACCCAGCAGTGCTGAGGGGTTACTCCCGGCTCTTTTTCTACATTCAAAAGTTGCTCCTGGCAGGCTCAGAGGGCCATATGGGATGCTGGGATTTGAACCACCATCCTTCTGCATATAAACCATAAGCCTTACCTTCATGCTATCTCTCCGGCCCCATCAATTTCTAACTTTAACTTTTGTTTCTTTATAGAAAAGGGCATTACTGCCTGAGATTCCTTTTCTTTCTTTTTTTTTTTTTTTCTTTTGAGGCCACATTTAGCAGTGGTCAGGGATTACTCTTGGCATAGTGCTCACATGTCACTTTGGTGGTACTGGGTTGTTGGCGATGTAGTGTCAGGGTTGAACCTGGATATCCCACCTGCATTCAGGCCTTTAAGCTATTCTCCCTGGCTCCAAGGCTTCCTTTTATGAGTCACCTTGTCAAAATTTCTCACAGAAGTACCATGTCCTACTCTATCTTGATCATCTTGTCCTGACTACTCAAGGTGACTCATCTCAGGCTGGTCTCCTCTTCCTCTTATCTGACACATGGGTCTGAGTGTCTCTAGCTCTTTGCAGATGCCATGCCATGACTTAACTCAAGCATCACTTCCCCCTGTTCACCTCTAGATCTGAGACTATTGAGTCAGAAAGTCTGCAGAAAGGTCTGATAAGTTGATAAGTTCATAAGTTGATTCTGATACCTCCTAATGTTTGAGAATCACTTGCTAATATTGCTTTATGGCCTTCTCCTGGAATTCATGTTTGTTTCCCCCAATCTTTTTGGGGCTCATGCTCCTGTTTCCCACAGGAAGCAGCGCTTATTGCAGAACAGGTCCTCTCCACTCTCTCCTCTCTCCCCTCTTTCTCTTTCTCTCTCTCTTCCCCTTATGCTAGAAATCAAACACAAACCTCCCCTCATGCAAGCTAAGAGCTCTACTGCTGAAATAAGTCATTCATTTTTCACACAAGGGAATAAATGAGCAAATGAAACATTTCAAAATCCACACAGTATAATACAAGAAATGAGTTAAAGAGAAGGACTAATAATTTATAGAGGAAAAAACAGAAGTCGCAGGTATTTTAATATGCTCAACCTCTACTACTCAATATGGTGATAGGCAGTTTCCTTCCCATTTAGCAGGTTAGTGAAGACAAAAGGAATGAAGAGACCCAGCAAGGGCAAGGAAATGCTTCATGTTGGAGGACTGTGTGCTTATACTTCTTTTCTGGATGTGGTTAGGCATTATTCTGAAAACTAAAAAGGACCTATAATATCACCCTTAGTGTTCACTCTACAGATATACTAGCAGGGGTCTTCAAACTACGGCCTGTGGGCCACATATTGATTGTATTTGTTCCCATTTTGTTTCTTCACTTCAAAATAAGATATATGCAGTGTGCATAGGAATTTGCTCATAGTTTTTATTTTCACTATAGTCCGGTCCTTCAACGGTCTGAGGGACAGTGAACTGGCCCCCTGTTTAAAAAGTTTGAGGACAACTGTTAGAGCATGTGGCATGGGTATATAGATTGTGCAGGAGATACTGAAAAACTCTTAGTAACCCTCAGTTTGAATAATGCAAATGTTTGAGAAGAGGCACATGTATAAGCAAACTATGGTAGAGCCATAGCTCTGTGCTAAGTAGCCCCAGTCCCCCCAAAAATGCTAAGATGAATCAGCTAAAACAATCACAAATATTTAGAAAAAAGAAAAAAGCTCAACATAGTTAAAAGATTTTTTTTTCGGGGCTAGAGCAGTGGCACAAGTGGTAAGGTGTCTGTGCTAGACTAGGACAGACAGCGGTTCGATCCCTCAGCGTCTCATCAGGTCCCCCAAGCCAGGAGCGATTTCTGAGCACATAGCCAGGAGTAACCCCTGAGAGTCACCAGGTGTGGTCCCAAAACCAAAAAATATATATACATTTTTTCTCTAGGTATATATCGAGAAAAAGATGGCTAGAAATATATTCAGCAAAACCTCTCTATTGTGTGATTGTTTATGAGTAATCTTAAGTTTTCTCCCAGTCTCCTACAATTTCCTAATTTTTTTCAATACATAACTGTTATGTAAGAGCTTAAAATATCATGCTTTAAAATACCAAGGTCAGGGTAAGGAAAATACAAGAGAGAAAAAGTAAAGCAGTCGGTAAAAACTGAACAGACTAAAGCTAATTCTCCAAATGTGACTCTTTACTTGCTGCTCCCAGGTTGGCATGAACTGGAACACAAGTCTTGGCTCTCACATTCAATCCAGAACAATCTATGGCTGCCTATAATGGCCCATTCCACAGGGGCTACAGCAGTGACTGGAATTAAGTTGCTGGTGGCTGAGAGCACAGGTGCAAACCATTGCTGCACAACGCTGAAAAAATTCCTGGACCCACACAAGGAATGGCTGTGGATACCTTATAAGAGGAGCCTCACCTCGCCCCCAAGACTGCAAGCTAGACCTGTGAGTTTCCCCAAAACCTCTAACTCAGAGAGAAGCGAGAGACACTGACAGTGACAGGTGTGAGGACAGCTAAGAAAAATTACTCCTTCCATCTCTCCTCCTTTCTTTCTTGAAACTAGGTCCATTATTTTATTTAATCTTACTTTTGGTGGGGGGGGCACTTTGACCCCAGGCTCATTCCTAGTGGGTTTGGGATGCCAGGAATCAAACCTGATTCTACCACATATAAGGTAAGCACCCTACCCTCTGGCCACAGCAGGCCCATTTTCTGCATGCTATTTCTCAGAAAGAGCATGAAGGCATGAATCAATCAAATAAACCAATGGAGAGGTGGCCAGCAGTGTGCTGTGCATGTCCTCCAGTAGTGAGAGGCAGTCTTGGGCCAGCAGTGGTAAAAGACCAAACTGGCTGGAGGAATTCAGTAACCTTGTAGAAAGTTTAATACACGAAGATGAGGATAAATGGGCCAGAGAGACAGTATAGGCATTAAGGTGCTTGTTTTGCATGCAGCAGACCTGGTTTGATCCCCAACACTGTATGTTCCCCCAAGCACTACTGGGAGTGACCCTTGAGCACAGAGCTGGGAATAACCCCTGAGCACTACTGGGTATAAAGGCCCTCTAAAGACAAATATAAATTGTAAAAAAAAAAAAAAAGGCAACACAGCACGACTCATACAGAGGGCTCTATGGCTGCATAACAGAGGAAATAAGTATCCTAACTGCTATGTGGGCCTGAAATTCTTTCCTTCAAGCTCCAAAGCTTCAAGGCAGAAAAAGAAGCAAAGTCTGATTCTTATCTGACCACCCTATGGTGCAGGTGGACCATTTGAAATTATGCTTGGATATGAGACTCCTCACAAAGTCCAGAGATGCAGCTCAAGTCTAATGAGCTGAAACCTGCTCAGCTGTTCACTCTCTATGAACCAAAGTAGCACCACTCACTAGCGGGCTTCTAAGCCTGCTGCCAAGAAGTAGTCCCATCTCGGCACCAATGTGCAGTGTCTAAGAGCAGGGCAGTGACTGTGACTCAACTCTCTCTCTCTTCCTCTCTCTTCCTCTCTCTCTCTTCCTCTTCCTCTCTCTCTCTCTCTCTCTCTCTCTCTCTCTCTCTCTCTCTCTCTCTCTCTCTCAGTGAGCCTCCCCCAGATGTTCAGATTGTGATGACCAGGATAGGAGGTACTGAAATACCCTCAGCACGATGTGAGTGAAACCTAAGATTCTATAGCCCAAACTGTCTAGAATTTACTTAATGCCTAGAGCAGCCGGAGCTAAGAGAAGTACCAGTTTCGAGTGAAAAATATTCCTTTTTCTGGCAATGGCAACTTCATATTCATCAACTCTATTCCAGGTAGATGTTAATGAGAAATTGGTATACTGAGAGCTAATGACTGTAGATCCTTTGCGTAATTACAATGACCTCAAGTGCTTTCAAAATGCCAAATTAGCTGGTAAAAAACGAGTCCCGCTGAAGTGAAAATGTATCCTAATTCAAATGTCCTGCCTAAAGATATTTGCAGAAGCCATATTTAAAATGGACTTAAAACTCAAAAGCACTCAGTGGCTATTACAGGGACAAAGACACTTAAAATTCATATTCCAAATTAAAAAGTATCTTCAATATAGCTTCACTTCCAGTGTGGAAGAAACTGTCCTGCAGTGAATTTACAACTTTACCTCTAATTGAATTGTTGGTTCATTTTTGGCCTCCACCATTGGCACATTACAGCTGCAGGGCTGTATCTGAATTTGGTATCATGGGCTCCTGCATGAGCTCAAATGAGAAAATGTGCCTGCAGTCTGGACAGCTACATGTACCCAGACCTGTGGCATCTGTAGCCCACTGGCTGGCTGCCCCTCAACTGCAATCACATAACCTCCCCAGCATGGAAACCCTTCAATGTATTTTACTTAAAGGAGACTTCCAAGGAAACGAGTAACTAAAATTGCAGTGCAACCGTCAACGAATAGTCACTGAACATCTTTGCAGAGGAAGTCAAGAGAAATAATAATACTGTCAAGGTCTGCAGTAAATCAGTCCATTGTAAAAGATTATTGTGAATGGGGGCTGGAGAGATAGCATGGAGGTAAGGCGTTTGCCTTTCATGCAAGAGGTCATCGGTTCGAATCCCAGCGTCCCATATGGTCCCCCGTGCCTGCCAGGAGCAATTTCTGAGCATGGAGCCAGGAGTAACCCCTGAGCACTGCCGGGAGTGACCCAAAAACCACAAAAAAAAAAAAAAAAAAAGATTATTGTGATTACAGGAGACCTACCCAGAAAATGTATTAAGACAGATTCTTATATCATGGGAGAAAATGCTGCATGGGTACAGATACACACATAGAGAGGGATGTGTACACATGGATCCAATCCATTTCATTTATATATATAGAGAAAGATGAAAAAGGAGGAGAAAGAATGGAGAGGGAGTCCATCCATTAATGGCAGTAAATACAGTGATAAAACTAACAATTTCTAAATTCAGTTATGGAGAATTAAACTTATTTTTTTTTGAGCTCATAGGATTAAAACTGGGGTTTCATATAGATGTAACACACTGCACTGAAGAAAAATGTTAGGCTGCCCAAATATTTTTCAGAATATGTGAAGTTATTAGTGAGAGTCATACATAATTGTATGTGTAAGGACAGAAAGCCTTTCCTTGTTCGCTATACAATCATAACTCAATCAGCCCAACAAGGTCTTCCCCATGGCCCCCGCCACCATTAATAATGGGTGTTTGTGTAAGCTCCTTGTCTGCACAAATGCCTGATAATACAGTCTTGAAGAATAATCTAAAGCCATTAGAGAAAAATCAAAATAAATCTCACCAGTAGATCTGGTTTTCAGACAGTTCTATATGAGAGGGCCATGCTGACTACAGAGGAGATCAGTGCCACATGGTATTAGGTGATCACTTTGGCAAAACGGCTGTGGCACTGAAATCCTCCGGCTTTCTCTGACAGGGAACAGAGATCTCACAAAGGCATCGGATTCCTTAAAACTTACAGTCATGGTTCGTGTCAATTTGAGGATGACTTTATTATTATTATTTTTTTGCCTTTAAAAATGGATGCTCACATACACAGTTGGTTTGTTTACAAGCATAGAGTTACAAGCATAGAGTTGGGGTTGGAGATTGGGGGCTGAAGATCTGTGGCAGAGATCTGTGTGCTTGCTCTGTATGTGTGAAATCCTGCGAAAGGAATAAAAAGAAAGGGATGAAGAGAGGGAAGCAGGAAGGGAGGGAAGGAGGAAAGGAAGAAGCAAAGGAGAAAAGGAGGAGAGTAGATAGGAGGAAAGGAGGGAGGAATAAATACACCCCAAGTCTGCTGATTTGGGAAGCCTGGAAGCTCAGGCATAGTGAGGGGCCATGAGTGGTGATAGGGACTTGAGGGTCTGAAGCTGGAGTGAGGACAGGTACAAGCATTTATGGGAGTAAAGCATGCAGTACTTCAGAATCTGCTTCTGGAACCAACTCAACAAAATCCCTTCAGACTTAGTGCAAGTGTTAAGGCTCACAGTGAGGACTCCCTGGCTTCAAATGGCCTTTTGCAAGCTTCAGACTGGAGCAAAGAAACATTTCGAGAAGTGTTTTGCAGCCAAACTGTGCCTGTTGCTTGTTTCCAACAAAAATACCATCTAACCTAGTGTTGCTAAATGCCAGTTCAGCAGTGCATGTGAGCGCACTTAATACACTTGGGGAAATAAGAAATGGATTTTATTAAGTTTATTAGCAGCTGAAAACATGAGACTTCGACAGTGAAAGGAAAATGATCCACCCACACAATTGGGGTGGAACAATCCTTTGGCTTTTACTACAGCAGACCTGAGAAACTGGAAACCTTTTTTCCATCAAAAGACCTTTGGGATGCACTTTGATACTGGTCTGATCAAGCCAGGCAATGGTGTTCAGGTTGGCTCCCCGGACTGGACTGGAGTGCCCTGCTGTTCCTCCACTCACACCTTGGCACATCAGCACTTCCTTGGGCTTATCTTTCCCTCTCACCTTAGCTTGCATTGGCTCCTCACGAATGATGAACTTCGACCAACCAGATTCTAGGGCTCCTCTACTGTGGCTATGACACTTAGCAAGGGAGAGAGCACCCACTGAAAGACTGCCCAGGCTGTGCGGTAGGAGCTCAATGGGGTCATTGATCTATGAGCCCCCCTTTACCAAACACGATCTCCTGGTTGAGCTCAGCTCCAATCAAGGCCAAGGATATGATATGCATGTCAGAACTTGGGAACAGGTTCTCTGAGTACCAGGGAGAGACCCCCGAAACACCACTTACTCCCCTTTTTGTGGTCAGAATAAAGAGATGAAGGCTAAGGAAAAAGGATTCTATGCTGCTAGAATATTAATGAGAAATATGAATGAGAATAATGATAAAAAAAAAACTGCCATTGAGACCTGGCCAGGGTTTGGTACTCACATGCACTCTGGCAGGGATATATGGTTATTAGCTACCTACTAGAGGTAGAAATGGACCTAGAGAAGCAGTGAGTTGGGCCAAAGCTAGAGTGGATTACAGCAGAGTCAGAATTCAGCCTAAATCCTTACCATGGTCAGTCCTGGGTCAAAGCTATGGACTCCCTTCCTCTTGGATCAGGGTGTGGTTTAAGATGGCAGGTTCCTGGGTACCACTAGAGTCTGATGTCGCAGGTCTGAGATAGGTCCAGAAGCCCCTGGTTTTTCTCCCTTAGCCAATGACCAAGAGCCAGAGAACATACTGTGTGAATCTCTGCAAAAGTGGATGATGGAGAGAGGCACTGAGCAGGGGAGAAAAGTGGGCACCCCCAACGAATGCTCAGAAGAAATTGCAGGCTGAAAGTTGGCAGAAAATCTGCATAATGCAAGACTCAGACACTAGGCCACCAAATTCTGGTGCCAAATCCCATGAGCCTTCATGTATCTCTACCACCTACATGCTCTTGCTCCTTTTCTATTGAGTCAGCATGTTGGACCACAGTTTATCACTACTTTATTTTTTGGGCCACATCCAGTGTGCTCAGGGCTTACTCCTGATACCCCAGGTGTGTGCTCAGGACTCACTCCTAGAAATGCTCAGAGAACCATATAGGGTACCCAGGATTGAACTCAGGTTGGTCAAATGCAAAGGGAGTGCTCTGCTCATTGTATTATTTCTCTGACCTCTTCTTTATTACTTGTTTGGTATAACTTTCTTTGCTTTTACAGGTGGCTCCTGCATAAAGCCTACTTGTCAATAAATGTGGGGCTCTAAAATCCATGATGATTCTTATATGCAAAAATGTTGAAGGCAAAGTGACTGAGAAGGGTGAAAACAGTAAACCAAGTAAATGTTCTGAAGGAACTGAGCTAAGCTGTGTGACTATCTCCCACACAGGCTGAGAGCAGATTTCTGTTTATGTTTTGTTTTGTTTTGTTTTTGTTTTTTTGGGCCACACCCATTTGATGCTCAGGGGTTACTCCTGGCTAAGCGCTCAGAAATTGCCCCTGGCTTGGGGGGACCATATGGGACGCCGGGGGATCGAACTTCGGTCTTTCCTTGGCTAGCGCTTGCAAGGCAGACACCTTACCTCTAGCGCCACTTCGCTGGCCCCGGGGGTAGATTTCTTGACATGGAAAATGCTCACATTAGGTCAAGTGGAAAAAAAGAGTTAAAACTGGGGCCTGGAGAGATAGCACAGCTGCGTTTGCCTTGCAAGCAGCTGATCCAGGACCAAAGGTGGTTGGTTTGAATCCCGGTGTCCCATATGGTCCCCTGTGCCTGCCAGAGCTATTTCTGAGCAGATAGCCAGGAGTCAAAATTAAGACTGTAAGAAAATATGCCAAAATATATCAGAGCAAGTGTCTTTCAGTGGTTAGAATAGAGGTTTATTTTTCCTTCCTTCCTTCCTTCCTTCCTTCCTTCCTTCCTTCCTTCCTTCCTTCCTTCCTTCCTTCCTTCCTTCCTTCCTTCCTACTTTCCTCCCTCCCTCCCTCCCTTCTTCTCTCCCTCCCTCCTTCCCTCCCTCCCTCCCTTCTTCCCTCCCTCCCTCCCTCCCTCCCTCCATCCCTCCCCCCTTTATCCTCCCTCTTTCTTTCATTCTTCTCTCCCTTCCCTTTCTTTTTCTTTCTTTCTCCACATCCAGCAGTAAGCAGGGATCACTCCTGACAGTGCTCTGGGGATCATTAAGGGTGCCAGGGATGACTGTGTGTAAGGCCAGTGCCTTATCCCTTGCACCATTTCTCTGCCAATATTTTTTATTTTGGCATTGTTTAAGAGACACACCTAGTGGTGCTCAGGGGTCACTTTAGGCAGGGTTCTTGGGACAGCATATGGTGCCAGGAATTAAACCTGGTCAGCAGAATGCAAGGCCCTATTCACTGTACTATCTGCCCAGTCCCTGTGACTAAATTCCATCAGAAACCTCATTTTCATCATGAAATCAAAACAAATCAAAACAAAACAAAACATTGAAAATAACAGTGCAAAGCAAAACTGAAAGAAAGAGGAAGTTTTTTCATCAAGGAGCTTCGAATGAGAGCAAGGCCTGCTGCAGACTGTATCTCACCCTGCCTGGTGTCCCCTGCACCCTGCACTAATCCACCCAGCATGGTGCACCTGGCGTCTAGAATCAGAGCAGCCCAACTGGACAGCGATCTGGGCTGGATCCTGCTGGCCCACCCTGGGGGTGCCCAGCACCAGCAGAGCACTCTCACTCGGGGCTGCCTTGTCATCCCTATTTCTAAGGACTGATGACATTTACCCTGCCCTCCCCAGCTCCAGTGCCAAGAGTGTGGGGCTCCTGGCATACAGGAGGTTTGAGAAGGTTTGAGAATCTCCCGGGGCGCGTCCTGTAGGCTTTGCTGGCTGCTGGGGAACAACTGAGCCAGAGCGTGCCCGCAGAGAGCTGCCTCGGCTGCCTCTGCCCAAGCCCAGGGGGACTCCCGCCTGCACCCATGTCAGTCTGACGCATGGAGCTCAATAGCTGATGCTGTTTGCTGAGACAGCTCGGGATCTCGATCGTGCCTTAACATACCCCGCCGCCCCACCCCTTGTGGAAAGAGATTGATAAGCAGAATGATGATGTTTTAACGAGCATAATTGCACATTCCTTATGTTCATGCCGAGTTGCCAACCAGCTACTTCAACGTGCAGCAGTTGACTTGTAATAACTTTTTCCCCCTTTCGCTCTGCCAGGCAGCATAATTATCCTTGCGGTGATCGTGACGTGCGTCTCTCCTCCCTCCTCCAGCTCACTTTTTCTTGCTCTTTCTCTCTCTCTCTTTTTGCATCCCCACCCCCTTTCTGGGAATGATTCTAAATGGGCATCTTTGAAAGGAGGGTGGCTGGCTGCTTTTGGTACAGTCCTTACCAAGAAGCCTTTCATCAAAGAGGCCCTTGTGAGCATGCTCTGGCCCCGAGCCAATCAGATCATCTTGCTGTCTGTTTCTGAAGCAAATCCGACCCTGGTATGTGAGGCAGGCCGAGTCCGCAGACAGACTGACTGCGCTCCCAGGCCAACCTGTCTTAGCTGACTGCAAAAATGCTGAAGGGAAAATTACCTGTTTGGCTCCAGACGGAATTAACATGAAAAAAAAAAAGTATATGCACACACAGACACACACACACATACAAATGTTTATTATTTTTTTTTGTTTGTTTAAAAGCGTTTGCCTATCTAATATATTCATTAATGTTATCTGGTCAGTACTTGAAACATGTTGAAACATGTGCAAATGTAATAAGGCTACAAGGTCTGGAGGCAAAATAAGATGGATTTTCTAATTAAAGGACACAAAACCGTTTTGGGGTTAACAAATGGCCGTGCTGTAATCTGGTTATGGGTGCTGCTCTGTACAGGGACATTTGGTCTGTGGATAGACCCTACAGAGTACAAGAGCCTGGACACTGAGTGGCTAGGCTCAGCCTTCCAACTGTGCCCCACCTGGAAGCAAACACTGAGGATAGACAGCATGTCCAGTGCAGAGAGAACAAGGGTCTTGGGTCCTCTGTTGCTAGCCCCAAGCCTAAGCAGGTCTTTCCCTGCCATGGGCACACAAGCTGTGCAACAGGAGTCTAAGCAAATGGATCTTCCATATCTTATCTTCTCAGCACTCATCTTATGAATTTTCTTTCACCATTTCCAGATATTCCAGAATAAAAAAGTCAAAATTGAAACACTTCCCTTATAGCTGTTACTTGGGAAGAATAACTAAGATATTTTCTTCTTTTCTACACCATGCTAAAGTGTAAACTCAGGATTGTGCATGCCAGTGACTGAGACAGAGAGACAGAACACCCGCTCTCCAGGGTAGGATCTCGGCACCTCTGTTTCTTGGAACTACAAAATTATTCTGAGCAGTGAAAACAGAAATGGGGCAGGAGTGGGAAAAGGCAAGGCCTAGCCTGCCTGCATTCAATTTGGTTCAATCTCTGGTGCCACAGAGTCCTCAAGCATTGCTGGGCACAGTCCTGGCACCACCACGCATGGCTCTGGAGGTCCCTAAGCACCATCAGGGTGGCCTCGGTACCCTAGCTCCACAGGGCCTGAGCAGCACCACAATCCCAGGTCCATGAATTGAACTATAAGGGCCTGGTTGGCTGGCTGAGAATCAGAAGTAGGGCCCTCATTGGTCTTCATGGGTACCGCTGGGAGGCAAACAACAATAAAAAAACCCCAACAAAACCCTAAATACATGTTTTTAAGACCAGGAAGACAGTTCAATGGGATAGAGCATGTGCCTGGCATGCACAAAGCCCCATGTTTGAGGATGGCACCACATGTCCCCCAACACACACACAGCATACAGCAATCTGGCCCCTTTATCATGCTGGGAAGGCACCCTCAAAGTTTCATATCAAGAAAGATGAATATACTGCACAATATACAGGTCCTTTCATTGTTGTGCCACATAATTTTCCTTTGTATTGTTTAGGACTTTCCCCAAATTTCTCCTCTGCACATTTTCTTTTGGAGGCATAAAACATGCCATTAAAAAGAAACTTCATGGGAACAGCCAACAGGCACATTCCTGAATTATATGGAGCCGACCTCAGGACAATAGGCCAGGCAATATCCAGTAATGGTAGACGAGGGTTTGCATCCGAAGGGGGAATTTTAATGAGCAGGGCAGCCTGAGAGTCACAGCTGGCTTGGGCTAAGTTCCTGGAGTGTTAAATCAAGTAATAACAAAAATATGACTGTGTTTTCCATATGAGATTTCATAACTTCCTGAGAAGTAAACTGTCCCTTCTCCCTTGGACGTCCTCTCCTGAGGAATGTGCTGGCTTTTGCTGCTGGTTTTTCCAACATTTCCTTTGTTTCGGCAGGAGCTCCAAAAAAAGCTCCAAAAGGACCTCGGCCTCCTTTCCCCAGTGGTCCCATTTGTGCCTTGTAACAACTGGGCCCAATCACTGTGGGAAGATATTCAGACCTTCTCCCTCTCTTAGGCTCCTCCATTTTCACCTCTGCTATGTGCAAGTTCTGTCAGCATTAGACAACTTGACCTTGGAAAGCCTAGAAATGCTCTAACGATTTGATTCACTCTGACATAAAGGGATTCTTCCTGAGAGAGGCCTTTTACTCTTTTACAATTGCCATGAAGTCATGGATCTAGCTTAAATTTGAAGCTTTTCTATCTGTGAAATGAAGCAATAGAAAGTTGTTTTATACACACACATATATATGTATATGTGAATATATATGTGCCATATAATTTATATATACAAATAACTCTCAGAGAAAAAAAATCCTGCTTGTTCCTGACTACTTCAACTTGGAGTAAGCAGTTTCTTTTCTCTTTATTAGGGAGTTAAAAAAAAGGGGGGCAATTTTAATCATCCATGACTATCTTTGAATGAGCAATGGGAAAAATAACATCAATAACAAAAATCCCCAAACTAACCAACCTTGCAAATAGCTTATATACATGCTGTAAACTGATTAGACCACAGTAACTGGAGGTTTGGTTTTAACTAAGCAATTACTCTGGATGGAAAATGTTCTTAAAAAATATTGTGCTTGGGGCCGGAGAGATAGCATGGAGGGTAAGGCGTTTGCCTTTCATGCAGAAGGTCATTGGTTTGAATCCCGGCGTCCCATATGGTCCCCCGAGCCTGCCAGGAGCGATTTCTGAGCATGAAGCCAGGAGTAACCCCTGGGCACTGCCGGGTGTGACCCAAAAACCAAAAAAAAAATTGTGCTTGAGATCAGTGTATGTGGTGCTGGGTCACAAACCTGGGATTCAGCACACACATACTCTGACTCTTGGGGCATTCTTCTCAGTATAAAAATGCTACTTTTTTTGCTTTTAGGCCACACTCAGAGATGCTCAGGGCTTACTCCTGGCTCTGCACTGAGAAATTACCCGTGAAAGGCTCAGGAGACCATATAGGATGCTGGGGATTGAACCCGGGTGAGCTGCATGCAATGTACCCACTCTTTCCTCTGGCTCCAAAGATGCTCCTTTTAAAAACAGCAAAATAAACTATTTGTAGGATTTATATCTTGTCTACCATTCTGAGACTAATAACTTTAAAAATCAAGTCATTTCCTTCAAACACAGAGAAAGTGGACTTAAAATGTCTGTCCATCCTGGCCAGGACATTCCTGTCTACCATACTATAACACTCATATGACTGAAGCTTCTTCGTTCTCTTTCTTATGAATAGAATTATTTTTCTTTTACAAGACTCTCCTTAGTTTGCCAGCTTCCTAGGCAGTGCTTATTTTTAATGTGATCTGACCTTTGTAAAAGGTGGCTTTTTCATGGTATAACTAAATCTGATTTAATTTTTAAGAGATTTCCTTAAAAAAATACAAGTATGAATTTACAAAATCTCTTTTAGGGTCGCACCACTTGCTTACTGACTTGTACAACAGATTTAAGCATCCACAAACCGCACACCTCTAACATACTGGAAAAATGGAGCTGTACAGGTAGGTAAATGAAGGACTAAATAGAAGGTTGGGTTATATTCAGAGGAAAGACTGATCAACCACCATAATTTTCATGCAAAGGCTTTCAAATGAAAGAAAATCAACTGGGCACACACTAGTTTTATTTTCTCCCCCAATACACTGTATTGGAGTTAGAAAATCAATACACAAAGCAATCTGTGGTTTCTAAATGATGGGATCATTTGGTCTTTTAAATTGTTCTTCACTTTTTCCAAGCAAGCAGGCCTTGCCAAACTGTAGTTGCTTTTAGAGGGAAGGAAATGCACTTTCAGTGGGCCTTTTTCTACAGCACTTGGCCACGGAGTAAGAAGCATCCCTTCAGCATTTTCAAAGTTTTCTCCAAGAGTACAAAGGTTACAAACAGCGAGAGCCCCAGAGATGCAGTGGATGGTCTGGTCAGTTCCTACAGCAATAGCAGCTGATGAAACTCCTCTGTAATGAGGATATTCACTGTTTCAGAGAATAGTCAATCATGGCATTCAAAGAGCATGTACCAGAAAGGGCAGGATCAGAAGGCAAAAAATAACTAAAGTGATGCCAGAGAAGGCAACTCTGGGTGGAGCCAGCTTGGTTTCCCAGATGATGCCCGGTGGGTTTCAACAAGAGCAGTGGCTAAGGACCACCTGCAAGCTCCTCTGAATTGCCCAGGCTGGTTTCCATACACCTGTTTTCAGTGTAGAGTTATTCATATTACCTAAGCAGAGAGACCCTCCTTCCTCCTGGTTCCCCTATAGGTCAAGCTAAGGAAATAAATAAATCTTCACTGAGCTTCACTGGGTAAGTCCAAATACATTGTAGCCATTACAAAACATTGTCTGGCTTCGACCTCCCCTTCCCCCGCATCATGAAAACTTGTTAAATCCAGGATTCCCGGTATGCCACCTGAAAATGCCTCAATACCTCCAAGTGCCTGTATAACCACTGAGAAGTGGCCAAAGCCAACTTCTTCCCTAAGTACCTGATACTAAACCCACCGTTTCCTGTGGGGATTCTTTTTGTACCATTCTAGAATGCATATCCAGTAAGAAGCTACTGAGAGTTCCAGCCTGTCATCCCTGTTCTTTGTTTTAATGAGGAGAAGAAAAAATTTTAGTTCTTGTATCCATGCTGCTCGCAAAAGTCACAATAACTGCTCCTATGAGTTGGTCTCCATTTCAGAAGTATGGGCTATTCAATTTTTCTACAGCTGCTTCTTGGGTTACCCAGAAGAGCTTGCTCTTTGCTCTTTAGGGGCCAGAGGGATAGTACAGTGGGTAAGGTGCTCGCCTCGCATGTAGTCAATCAACTTGGGTTCAATCCCTGACATTCCATATAGTCTCCCAAGCACTGCCAGGAGTGATTCCCGAGAGCAGAGCCAAGAGTAAGCCCTGAGTACCGCTGGGTGAGATCCCAAAACAAACAAACAAATAAACAAAAAGAGGTTACTCTGCAAACCCACAGAAAGGTAGGATTTCTCTCCTTCTACAAGCACTTTGATAGGGCTATTTAGGGGAAATAGGTTGCTCTATCCACCTCCCAACTTTTCAATCTCTCACTTTACCTCTTAAAATGCTTTTAATATTTTCTCAAAGTCCTTGCTTTGAAGTCGCATAAAAAGTTGCTTAACATTAATAAAAAGTCTTTGAATAATTCTAAACACAGTATTAAATAAATTCATGAAATGAAGAGTTTATTTTTATTTTTTGGTTTCTTTTTTGGGGGGTCACACCCGGTGACACTCAGGGGTTACTCCTGACTATGTGCTCAGAAATTGTTCCTGGCTTGGGGGACCATATAGGACACTGGGGGAATCGAACCTCTGTCCATCCTACATCAGCCACTTACAAGGCAAACTCCCTACTGCCGCGCTACTGCTCCAGCCCCATGAATAAATTTATGAAATGAATTAGAGAAAAAAAATAGTTTCCTGAATTCAACTTCAAATGTGTCTTTTTCCCCACAACCAGCAATGCTCAGCAGTTACTATGGGCTTTGCACTCAGGAATCACTCCTGGCAGTACTGAGGGACCATATGAGATGCTGGGGATTGTACCCAGGTTAGCTGCATGCAAACAGATGGCCTCTCCACTATTCTGTCACTCTAGCCCTTCAAACTTGTCTTACACAGTTCTTCCACACAGTTGAAGCCGTGCATTACAATAGCAAGTACGTGGGTAAGAGCAAAAATTATGTGGCCTGGAGGATCAGAGCTAGAAATGTTACTGTACAATCGACCAGGCTTTCTTGTGGTGAGCAATTCATTGCCTCAAGATCAGCCTGGGAGGCAGCAGAGACTGCCCAGCTAGTGTTTAAAGTGGTGAGTGAAAGGTCATGGTGTCAGCCCACAAACCTCTGGGCTGCTTGTCTTCCATTCTCCTTTCACTTCAGGTGTAGGCTGGCTTAGCTCATTTTTCCTTTGCCTTTCTAGGCAGCTCTGGTGGACATTAGTTACAAAAAGGATTTCAATAAGATGCCAATGCTTTGAAAGTGAGAGCCCGGTGCTTGGTGGAAAAGTCTGCATAGACCAGACTGATCCCCTATCCTACTATTTGAGCAATGCTGCTGCCTAGTTATCTGCTTACAACTGAATCTTGGTAAGCTTAGTCCTTAACTTGTTTGGGACTTGGCAACTTGTCACTAGGAACCACACACAGTATGTGAATTAGCTTTCATCATAATTTAGGGAGAGATGCAAATCTGTGTGTTTTACTTGGCTTGGCTGGTATTTGAGAAAAGGTTCAACTGAATGCCTGAATACAGGCCATGCACACCTCAGTACACCCCAGGCTCTCCACACTTTTGTTGTGTAATATCAGATAGTCTAACCCTCCCACATTTAGGTGACCAATCCATTCCCACAGTAATCTGTGGGCATCTGGTCTAGTGGTGACCCTTGTAGTGTCTTTTCTTAGGAACTCTGATTGCTGTTGTTTTCCCTCTAATGATTTTCAGCAGGGAACTCATGATTGTGCACCTATTGTGCGCTTGTTCTGGGAGATGACAAGGTTACAAAGGGGATCAAGGCCACTCCCTGCCTGCTAGAAACTTCTTCTCTAGACCATCACAGGTCTCTCACTCGTTAAACATCTTCTCAGCACCTTCCATCCATCCTTAAGCAGAAAGTGGTCACAAGCTTAATCCTCCTCTCAAATAAAAACCAGGATTTTGGTAATAAACATTCTGCAGTATGTCTAACTTGTTGATTTTCAATGGCAAATACTTGAAGATTGTGTTATAAAAAAATGTTACTTTGATCAAAACAACTCAATTTAAAAGACACAAAAGCACTTTATAGCAAACATCACTTTAAGCACTGATATTATTCTGCAGAACCATGAAACCTCCAGTATATACTTTTCAGCGTAGACAGATAAAGTATGGGGAGGTATGGGTGTGTGTGTGTGTGTGTGTGTGTGTGTGTGTGTGTATTTCCTCCCAATTCAGGAGGAAATAGAAGAAAAAGAGAACAAAGCACACTTTCATATGTTCATTCTAAAATAAGGGGAAAACCAATTGGAAAATTTTTATTTTCTTCTTGGATGTCTTTTTGAGAAAAACCCCATGTGATATGTGTGTCTATGGAAACCTTCGTTATCTCAGAGATAGTGAGGTACTAAAGGCCATTGTTGCCAGGGAACAACAGTATTTGCTTTTTATTCTATTGCACACGATCTAATTACAGAGACTCTGATCAAATTAGGCATTCCTAAGCACAAATTAGACCATTCTAGAGGAGCCTTCATGCACATACTTTATTTGTCAAATTTCATTAACAACAAAATTCAGGGATGACTTTGCAGAGACCTAGGGTTAAGCAGTCTAACCAGACTTGACCCATTCCAAGACGGAAATTATGTTAACCCCAGAGTTGGGGCTGTTGAATACCTTGGAGGTCAGCTTACTTCATTTGTCCTCCGCAAATGCCCACATCAAAATTTTAAGGCTCTTTCTGCACCTGAACTGTGGCACAAGACATAACTTTAAGCAGCACTGTTTCCTCTTGAAATCAATTTAACAGCATGGAAGGCCCAGGTGCTATTTGGAAAAGATCACCTGTTACAAATATGGTTGCTAGCCCTGTCTGACAGGTATGTTTCCATCCTGAATTTGGTCCCTTTACTAAGTATGCATGTATCTATAGACACATGTGCTCTTTTATACACTTAAAATTCAATGGCATTTGGAAATTCTCTTTTGATTGAATGTACCAGCTCTAAGATGCATGTGTGCACATGATTCAGTTATTTTCTGTGTCATTCACTTAGCTTAACTGTTCTGTCTTGTTCTCTTGGATGAACCCTCCTGCTGCTTCTCAGTTTCTGCTCTTCATTGCAAAGTTGCAATGAGCATCCTGTTGCATGGACATGTGCAGGCATCTGGAAGGATTTCTCTTAAAGTCTGCAATTTAGAATTATCACTAGTTTTAAAAGATTCAATCCCCCAACTTCTGTTAAGTGTTAGTTGCTGAAACAAATCTTTGAGACATATGCTTGGGATCCAGAATCAACAGTTTTTCTTCAAGGCTTGCTCTTTCTTTGCTCAGTTGCTTGGCCCTGGGGTGTCAAAACTCCTGAGTATCCAGTGAAGAGATGCAGGAACTTATTCCATCACAGCTCACAGATTCTTTTTGAGGGCTTTGAGATTCTCACTGTGAAGGGTTAAAGGCTGGTATGGTCTGAATTCAGATATGTTGTGTATAGAACAGGTAGTTGGTCATGTTTTATCTACTAAAAATTCAATTTTAATGTCTACAATATCTTTTATTACTGAACTTATTTTTAAAGAATATATATACATATAAATGGATAGATAGAAATAGATAAAGTAGGAGAGAGAGAGAGCAAGTCATTTGAGGACAACTGAATACCAGTTTGATGGTGGCAGCACCTTCAATATTCAATTCTTCCCCCACCATACCTGACAAGTCTGTAGAACAGAAGAACTAACTAATTCTTTCCTCCCAGCTTTGCACCTCTCATAGAACTAGAATTCAGAAGGGATAAGGTAATCACAGAGACACATATGGACACATTTTAAAGTGAAGTCAGACTTGTTCCTCTCAAAAATAAGTCCCCTGTGATTTTTTAAAATATATAAATCTTTATTTAAGCACCATGCCTACAAGCAAGTTCGTAGTTGGGTTTCAGTCATAAACAGAATAGCCCTCTTCACCGGTACAACATTTCCACCACCAATGAAGACTGGTTTTACAAAGGGTTATTGATGGACGTTTTTATAATTTGAAGGAGTCAAATATACTGTTCCAAGGTTTTGATAAGAATATATTTAAAGCATTTGAACATGTTCCCTAAAAATAATGTTCTATTTTTAAAAAAATGAATTGATGTGAGCAAACTATTGCTAAACTTTCCTCCATTCTCTCCTGATATATTTAGTTAAACAAAAACCTCAAGGAGAAAGCATAAAAAGTGCCATTTGTGTGAAATAGCTTAACATGTGTCCAGTTATTCAGGGCACTTTTCACTTTCAAAACAAGCAGTAAAGAACTGTTGGGTAACCTCCCAGTTTCTCTACTGTGGACTCTGACTGGAGACAATGAGATCAGGCCAGGCAATAGGATAACAAGTATTTTGGTAGATGAGTCATCCACTGTTGGAATGAAATGGAGAGTCTATTGAACTAGTCCTTTTCTTGTTATACACAGAGATACCAACTACCTGAGAAAAAAAGGTCACTGCTTCTCTTGGTGGTTGACCTTCTGAATATAGTTTTCAAATGTAACCTCAGGATGTAGCAGAGATGTCAGAACTGACATGAAGGATCTAGAACACAAACTGTGGAAGGTACTAGTTGACCTGGGTGAAGGTAGGTTGAAGCGAGAAAGGCAATAGCCTGTATTGGGGGGGGGGGGTGGGGAGTGTGCTAGTAGGAAAGCCAGGGCTTGCTGTGCCATAACTAGCTGTGTGATTATGTAGGAGGTCACTTTCTGGGGTTTCTTGGCTGTACCGAGTTTCCTTTCACTACTTTGGTCTTGGCCTATCATTTCCTCTCCAATATGTTTCTGAACCCCAGCATCTTTGGTCTGGGTACTGGCTGGTCACCAAACTATATCCTGTGAGTCAACATGACTGCTGCTTCCGGAGAGGCTCCCAGAAACTTTGAGGTATAAATGGGTCATGCACAGGGAAGCTGTTTCAGCCTCTGAGGAGACAGTGGCCCCATGTCAGACACTTCATGTCAGCCGCGTTTGCCAGAAAGCAGCAGCCACACATTCCTTGATCTTTGTTGGGGGCTTCCCTTTAGATCTCTTAGGCCTCCAATCAGGGGGGAAAGAAATCAAGCTTCTAGCAAGGCTTTCATGGATCAAGGAAGCTATGTTTTGCCCTCTTACAGTATTCCTATGATTTATTCTAGGCAGTAGAAGGGAAAAAGAAATTTAGCTACTAAGAGTACTCGTGGTAGATGATAAAAATGGTACTATTTGCACCACACACATACACACACACATATTATGGAACAACATTAGAAGTTTCTCAAAACACTCCTCTCCTCTCTCAAGGTTAATCCTTTAGAAAGACAAGGTGAGTCCTAAGCAGGGAGACAGATGGGGTGAGTACAGCACTGTCATGGTTCAAAGGGCAGGTGAAAGTACTACACATTCGTCTTTAAATCTGACCTCCACCACTGACTGGCTGAGGAAATGACTGGACGTCCCTGATCCTCATTTTCTTCATCAATAAATGGAAAGTCTTGTGAAAATGAAAAGGAAGACCCAGCCTTGGGACCAGGTAAAGATGAGCGTCTGATTATGACTCTATTTCTGTCATGTCACTTCCCACTTTAGGCCCATTAGAAGTGTTTTCAGGGCCCGGAGAGATAGCACAGCGGCGTTTGCCTTGCAAGCAGCCGATCCAGGACCAAAGGTGGTTGGTTCGAATCCCGGTGTCCCATATGGTCCCCTGTGCCTGCCAGGAGCTATTTCTGAGCAGACAGCCAGGAGTAACCCCTGAGCATCGCCGGGTGTGGCCCAAAAACCAAAAACCAAAAAAAAAAAAAAAAAAAAAAAAAAAAGAAAGAAGTGTTTTCATAAATTTATTTAAGAGGAAATAGAGGAGATAAGCAGCCAAATCTATCATCCAAACAGCAATAAACACTGCCTTTTTTTCTTGCTAAGAATTCTTCCCATTATAAAATGGAAAGCCAAATCAAATTTGCTCAGCTAATTTTGGCCCAAGAAGTGTACTTAGGACCCTCAACATTTGCCTTACAGCTCAGGCTTATCAGTTCACACTTGTTCGTGTGAAAAACTCCTTTCCTATCACTGCTCCTGCCACTTCCCTTATCCTGTCTTTCTTCTAGAACAAGAGGACTTGCAAGCTACTTCAGCCCCTGATTTGGCAAACACACTTGTTCCGTGAGAGAGAGAGTTCCGCCCAAGCATACCACTCTGGGCCTGGGCCCCAAAGGGCTGGGGGGTGGGGTGGGGTTGAGCATGGAGCCTTCTTTTGGAGGTGCTGGGCTATGGAGAATAGGGCCTCAGCTGGCATCCCACTTAAGGCATCCTACCTTCTCCCAACTCTGGCTCTTACAGAGGCATGCTAAATTTATCTTCTCTTGGGTGGATGAGCAATCTTGCTCCCAGGAAGGGGGTGTGTGACAAAATTTTCAGTGAGTGGAGAGTGTGTTCTTTTCACTACAAAGTCATCTAAATTCCTAAGATGACAAAGGTAGATTTCAAATTGAAGTTCAATTTCTCAAAGAAGAAGGCCTCCCTGTCTCTGTCTCTTTCTCTTTCCATGTATAGGAGGAAGACAGCAATTCAATTTCTAGATCTAGCTCTGTGGGCTGGAGAATTAGGACAGTTGCCTTGCTGATATCTGATCCAGTTCAATCCCCAGCACTGATTAGGATTCCTCATGCAACACCAGGGGTGATCTCTGAGAACAAAGATAAGAATAAGCTCAAATGTGTTGCCTAAAAAAAAATAAATACATGAAATAAAAAAATAAACATATAGCTGCCTATTTTGGCTGTGGAAAACATGGACCAATGACTAGCTGCTGAGTGCTAAACTGGGATGCAGAAGAGAAAGTCAAGAGAGCTTGCAAACTAGCTGTGAATAAACAGAATTGAATAGTAAGTGCCTGGCATTCATGGACAGGGTTCAGATCCCAGCTCTGTTACTTGCTACCTCAGTGAACCTCAACAAAGTGGCTTCCTTTTCCTCTAGACTTTCCTTGCCAGCTTCTCACTGTCTAAATTCCTTCAAAGACTCTAGAAGTAGGTTCCATTGGTGAAGTAGCTTGCAAAATGTGTCAGAATCAAATAGGTTCACTGCAATCTATTAGGACTCCTGCCTCTTTCTACTCCAGCTTGGCCTCCTTGGGGCGGCCAAGGGCATTTGGGGGATCCTTTGAAAGGCAAGCTGAATTAGAGATGATTAACTTTGGATGTAGTTGGAGATATTTTTGATATCATGGTCATTTCCGTGTTTGACTGATGGTTCACTGTCCTGGGCTGAAAAGGGTCATGTCAAGTGTTGGCACATGAAGGGGCAAGGTCAGATGTCAAACTATGACCTGTCTTACAGCACCTGCCACTGGAGTTGGTGGAAGGTAGAGGAAAAAGTGCATGAAGCTAGAAACTAATAGAGAAAAGGGAGAGATATTGGTTTGACCACAATCTTAGAAAATTTGTGGTAGTATTAATATGTCACTATAAGCAAAAAGCTTCTTTGAGACCATCTATAATAATTAAAAAAAAAAAGGTTTTGCTCAACTACATTAGAAGATGGAAGTATCTTTCTATTATGTTTGTTGAAAATACTATGAAGCAGTTGCCTGATATGCTATCAAAGCATAAAAGAAAGTATTAGCAATGAGCATAAAAAGTTAATAAAATGATGTGACTCAGATTTTATGACATTTGCCTGCTTTTAAAATTGTGTGTATGTACGGGCACACACACACACACACACACACACACACACACACACACACACACACACATGCTCCCAGGGTCTCAACATCTGAGGTATATGCTCTACCTCTTGCTACTTTCCTAGTCCTACACTTTCTTTACTGGACCTCATAAACATGAACTCCTTGACTAACTTGTAACAGATTCCCAGGAAGGGACATAAAACCACAGCATCACCTCCCATAAAATCTGGACCTGCCCTTGACTATCTCTGAATTTCTTGTGAAGATGAGTGGAGATAAATTCTGAGGAGCAGTGGGCGCTATAACAAGGCTGCTTGTGGTAAGAACAGGACCACATCTAATTGCCTGTGGCCAGGGGAGGATGCTTCATCAGAAGGGGCTGAGAGCAGGTGGGGAAAGCCCACTCGGAGGCTAAGTGAACAGACTCAATGGGAAAACTTGCTCTTGGCATCCTGAGTAGCAGGCAATGGATGTTCATCTACTTCTGAGAATCACCATCTTTTTGAAGATACCTGGTTGTCAGTCTTTTCTTTGGTTTCAGATATTTGGGCCAACAAAGAAAAAATATCTCTCCCTGTCTCTTTCATCAGAAGTACCCATTTTTCTCTGCTCTTGAGGTTCCTGGGGCATCTGCATTACCTTGATAAACTAGTCTTAGAAATGGCTCCTGAGGTTCAAGGGAACTTCCACTGGCATTTGTAATATGAATTTGTGAATTCTCAAGCTTGTGTGGAGAAGGATATTAGTTAATTGTGCCCTATTTATCTTTTTATATATTATATATATTGGTTTTGGGGCCATACCTGGTGGCACCCAGGAGTTACTCCTGGCTCTGCACTCAGGAATCACTCCTGGCGAGTTCAGGGGACTGTATGGGATGCCAAAGATCAAACCTGGGTTGGCCATGTGCAAGTCAAACACCTTACCTACTGTACTATCACTCTAGCCCCAATTCTGCCTTATATTTTTACATTTCTGAAATATCTGAGTAAAGTAGATATATAACAGCAGCAAGTTTTAAAGACGGCACTGTCTTGAGAAAAAAAATAAACAACAGGTGGCTGAAAGCTCTCTGAGTTCTGCAAGGGTGAGGAGTTCTTGGGTTTGTTAGACAGAGCTTACAGTCAAACCTCAGGAGGGTCTTACTTTGTAGAGGCATGGTACACAATACTGGTGAGAAAAAAGTCTCTCGGTCTCCTGCACATGTCTAACAGGGCTATGGGCAGCTGGGGAAGAAGCAAAAGACTCAGAAATACACATTGAGGATTTTGTTGTTAATAGTTAATGGTTACTGAGTATTGACAACTTGCAATGAGAAGACACATAGCAGAACAAATTAGCTCCAGTCCTTGTCTCAGAACAAAGCCAGCTAGAAAGTACGGATGGCAGTCAGTCCTTTTGCTATGAATATCTAGAGGTGACCAAGGGAAATAATGAAATAAGTAAAGTGATTTCTCAGTGAGTCATCTCTGGCAAGCAGTAAACATATTTTCTGGCAGACAAGTTTCATCTTATGTAAGAGTTAATGTGAAGGAAGATGATTTATAATGGTGCCTCGCACTGTACCAAAAAAACATTCACAGATTTGACTGTGGAATGGTAAATTTAACCTTAGAACTCCTAATAATGTTCTGTTTTCCAGATGAGCTACAGGCTTGTCATATTCTAGACCTGGAAAGCACAAATGGTATTGTATAGACAAATATCAATTTATTTTCCAAATGTTTAACTCATTCAGGAAGAAACACATGCAAATAGATTCCAGCTAAATCAACAATGTTAGCAAAGCTCTTCTTGCTTATTAAATCAGGTTCAGTGAAGTTGTTTGACTTATACATCTACAAATGAACAGCAACTTCCCTAAGTAGCATTTGATTCATCAGCTGAAACAATAGTTCCTGTTTGTTTATAGTGATGTTTTAGAACTTTCTTCTTGAAGAAGTCCACGCATAAAACAGAAACATTCAGTGAACTACATTCTCCAGATCATCATAACTCAATATAGCCCACTTGGAGCCCCCTGTATATGCCACAGGTAAAAACTGTGGAAATGGGGCACAACAATATGAGGTAAGGGGCAATATGAGAACCACCGGCAGCACAGAGAGGACAAAGGATGCAAACAAGGTCAGAAGAGGGGAGCACATCTGGAAAGAGGTTGAGGATTGTGTTCGAGATCATAAAAGAACTACAATTTGTTGTGTATGAAAATGAACACTGAACAGAAATGCAGATTAGAAATCTTTTTTCCATACGACTTTTGAAGAAACATCAAAGGCTATATTTTTATCCTGAAAGATCTGATGAAGCACCAGCATTAAGCCTACTCATTATTTACTGCAAACCGTTTAGCAGCCTCTATTGGAATATTTTCAGCTATTTGAGGAATCAGCTTCTCAAATACACCTGTCTATTTCATTTTCCTAAAAGGAGGGTGAAAACATTTGGGTTTCTTAGACCCTACAAATCCAGCCTCATCTCCAAACCAAGTTTCAGATGCCCCAAATTCTTGGCCCCAAGCAACTCTGATAAACTGTCCAGGCAATGAATGCTAGCAAGCTGGGGTTCTGAATCAGATTGTTTACTTAACACATGTCACATCTAAAATAAGGATCGCTTTAGCTGAAAAAGCAAGTCATTTATAAGTGTGCATTTATAAGGGCAAAAGTCAAGGCAACTGTGCAAACCACTTGTCAACTTATTTAGAGGAAATTGTGTAATCAACTTAACATACCAGTTAGCCTTTACCTGCAGGGTCAAGCTTAGAGTTCCCGTATGTCACCACACTGGTCTATTAATCACTCTGCAGGAAATTCCACATTTTTCTTTAGATTAAGCTATAGAAAGTGGAGTGTGAACAGAACCTAGAGAGGATTTCCTATTCATTTCTTTGTTTCCTCTGACTTGGGTGATATTTCATGATTAAAAATTTCAACTTGCTTGCTACAGAATTTAAAATAAGGTGGAAAATAATCTATTTTAATATGCGTTGCTAAAGGGAGTTTTATTGCACAAAGGTAAGACTAGGTATTTGATGGCTGGGAGCCAAATGACGGTTGTAGATTTTAACTAGATAGAAAGCATTGACACTGTTGAACAAGTAACAGAGCTTTCATTCCAGAAAAAAACGGGAGGGGTGTCAGTTAATAAACTTAAAGCCATTTCCCCTTCTTTTTTCATGCTGCTAAGAAAGTTCAAGTATATAATTCTCAAAGTTATTTTAATTCAAGATGCAATGTTCTCAAAAGGATCTTCTTCAAATTTACCAATTTACTTTGGGAAGTTTTTCCTGAAAAGGTCTTTATTTTGTCTTCATCTCCCCTCAACACACACTTGGTGATACTCAGGGGCCAAGCCTACTGTGCTTAGGGGAACACACAGATCAACCATTGTGCAGCCATAGTAGGATGCAAATGTTTTAACTTCTGTTATTATTTTACTTAATTTTAAAACAGCTTTATCACAGCATAATTCATATACATGCAGCATGCCCTTTTAGTATATTCATCACCAGATTGAGCCACCACCATCACAATCAATTCCAGAACATTTTTTTACTAAAAAAAGAAACTCAATTGCCATTAGCAGTTATTCTCTTTTCTCTAGCTCCTTCTAGTCCTAGGCAGCCACAAATTGACTTTCTGTTTTCCTACATTTGACTATTCTGGGTATTTATATAAATGGATTTATGTGGTCTTTTGTGTTTGGTTTCTTTCACAAAGCATATTTTCAAGTTTCATCCTGATTATATTAATTCTTCATTCCTTTATTATGAATTAATAATAAACTGCATTTTATATGTCCATTCATAGGCTAATGGACACCCGAGTTGCTTCCACTTGTGATTATTGTAAATAGTGTTACCATGAATATTCAGGTACAACTTTTGTGTAAATGTAAATTTTCATTTCTCTAGGGCAGCTATGTCTTGAAATGAAAATGCTAGGTTGGATGACAGTTCCATACATTTGTCATTTAAGAAACTGGTAAATGATTTGCCAAATTTACTATGCCCTTTTATATTCTCATTTGCAGCAGCAAATACTGCCAATCCTTGACAGTATTTTTTATTGTCTGTCTTTTTGCTTTTGATTTGAGGGTCATGCCTGGCTGTGCTCAGGGATTACTCCTGGCTCTGGGCATACGTATCACTGGAGGGGATTGGGGGCCATACGTGGTATCTGGTATTAAACCCAGGTTGGCTACATGCAAGGCAAGTGACCTACCTTCTGTACTCTCTCTCTAGATTATATCTTTTTAACTTTGGCCAGTCTACTAGGTGTTTAGTGCTATCTCACTGTGGTTCAAATATCTTTTATAGAAAACTTTCAGAGGATACCTGCATTGTTTGTTGATGAACATCATTATGAATGCTGATCACTTCATGGTTAAGACATCCTACACAGCAGACAGAATAAAAGAAGATGAAATATGAACAAAGCATATAAGAAAACAGTTCAAAAGTTGGAATGATCTTAAATCTAAATGTTGTAAAAAAATTTTTTTAGGGACAACCCCTGGTGGTGCTCAGGGCTTATTCCTGCCTCTGCTGAGGAATCACTTCTGGTGGGCTTTAGGGATCATATGGAAATGTCTGGGATTGAATCCAGGCTAGCCCCATGCAAGGCAAACTCCCTACCTGCTGCATTATTGCTATGACCAGTTGTGAATTTTTAGATAATTTAAAAAATACAGAATGGCTAACCTATTCTTCAAGAGCATTCAAAGCTTTAGTTTCTTTAGTTGTCTGTCATTTCCATTGCTTGATTAGAAGACACATCTTCACTGTGACATACAATTTCAAAAAATTAATTTTGCTTCTGATATCATTGGTAGTTACTTTTCTATTTGAGCAGCTCCCACACTTAATGTTTCCGCTTTCTAGCTTTCTAGAGGTCTTGGACCCAGCACCAAGAAAGATAATCCTCCTTTGTGGACCTTTCCACAGTTAATTCCACACACATCTGGATGGCAGTTCAATGGGCCACTGTTATTCAAACAATTTGTAATCACACATACTGTGTGTCAGCTAACAAGCCAGGGTGTATGGCTTTTCAGTATTCCGTAGCATGCAGCACGCACAATTTACAAATAAAATAAAAAATCTACAGCAAAGACAACACCACATTCTCCCTTGAATAGCCAAGTCAAAAAGAGCGTCTCTGTTGAAAGACAAGACATCACTTGTTATTTTGACGGCAAATGAAAAGAGCTAGAAAACCATATTTCATCTGTTAAGTCTCTACACATGGGAAAGTAGTATATCTGTAGTACTGAAGAAGCTGGGAGGAGGGGTGTCATGTGTTTCTTACAATCAGGGCCAGGCAATGACCTTGGTTAGAAAGGCTCACATTATTCCTAAATGTCAAGTTAGAGTGGAGAGACCAAGTAGGAGAACACCTTCCCTGAGTCCACTGTTTTTCTCATCACACTCAACACTGAGAATCCAGGGAGGAGTCCATGTAGCTTCCCCAGCAGCTAAGTAACAATTTTGGCAACTAATGGGTTGATAAGGCCAGAGGAAGTTAAGTTGAGCTTGTCCTGAGAGAAAAGTGCTGGGGACAGGCTCTCTACTTGCATGGTCATTGAAACCCTTGACAAGTATGACAAGGTGGCAGAAAATAGCATGACAATGATTGATCATCACGGGGTAGAGAGGTGTTGGGAAACATAGGTGGGGGTACAGTGTGTCATTCCCATTCCCTCATTGGCCTGAGGGGCTACATATATCACTGGGCATCCTAAGTACAAGTTCAGGTCTTGGAACACTTTGGGGCTTTACTAAGGGGTCATTAGGCTAGACCATTGCTTCATTCTCTAAGTCTCAGTGACCAGAGAAGACAGTATTTCCTCTCTGTGAGGATTTTTTCCTAGCCATGCTCCACTGGCGTTTTGCCCACTAAGCCCTAATTTGAATTCAGAACTGGACTGAAAACTTCTTAACAGAGGAGAACACCAAGTCCAAAGTAAACACTGTTCTGTTGTCATGTAAACTTAACAACCTTGTAAGAAAAAAGTGAAGATCCAGGTAACCCAGGAGAGTGAGAAAAGTGTCCCTGTTTATTCAGGATTAGGGAGACAAGGTTCATTTCACACTGAACTTCACCAGTCGCGATTCCTCTGCCGCAAAGCATGAATTCCTGCAATAGGTCTGACATCTAGTCATTGTTTTTCAACTCATCAGACATCCACTAAGGACCTATTTGTGCCAGGAACTCAGGGAAGACTGGAGCTACAAAGGAAAGGGAAATGGAATCTCTCTCCTCAAGGATCTCTCAACTCACAGGGAAGCCAAGTCTACACGGGAAAACCAATACCACGGGCCAATAAATGTGAGATGGAGGTGAGAGAGAAGCACAGAAGAAAGAGAAAAATCTGCCTGAGGGACTAGGGGTACTATGAAGAGAAGGCAGACAAGTGAATTCACGCTGGAAGAAGGGGTGTGTAAGCACAGAAGGTTGGGGTGCTGGCCTTGTTCCACTCAAGCATGGCTCATCAGAAGTCTCCCTGTAAGGTCAAGAATCAGAATGGCTGGAAAGCTGATGAGGAAGTGAACCCTCCTTCCTCCTCTCATTCTCTGTCTGCTTTGATCCCAGTAATGGGAATAGGGAAAAACTAGGTGTACCTGAGTAAGTACACACCCTAAGCAACACAGAACATTCCTCCTGCTCTCCACATCTGTGACCTGCAGGATAGCCCACACAGAAGTGCCTTCCAGGGCAGAGCTTCATCTCCTACCTCCTACCCCCTGGAAAGCCACAATTCTACTGCTCAGCGATCAAACCTACTGTAAACAGGAAAAGCAAAAGGAACAGCAAGAAAAATGACTCAGCAACAGAAAAGTCATCCATTTAAAACTTCTTCTTCTTCTTCTTTTTTTTTTATATCCCCAGAAGCTTGCCCTGAAAGGAAAGGCAGCCCCAGCCAGCTTTCATTTGCCGGATCTCTGTCGGGCTCAGTGACCTTGACAGTCATCTTCACATGGACGGAGTGCTCTTGTTCTATTTTCGAGACACCAGGGCGTTTCACACATCCAGCTTTGCCTCCAGATCACAGAGCTGGAGGGAGACCTTACATGTAATCTCGGCCACCCCCTGGGAAAGCAGGCGCCTTGCTCACAATGAACCTAAAATACAGCAAGCCCCTGTCGAAGGCAACCCAGGGAACAGAAGATGGAAGGGACTTTTAAAATCTGGCCCTATTATTTATTTTGCCAGAACATTTTCTTTCAGTTCATTAACACACACACACACACACACACTTTCTACTTTTTTAAGGGACAAAGTAAATAATCCCTATCTCATTGCCATTTTTCCTTTTATAAATGATGGCCAACACGTGAGCTTAAACTCTTTCATCATTATAGAGTCACAGAGCTTCAGGGTGGGAAGGGACCAGATAAGTCACTGAGAAATGGAGTACAATGGATGCCTGGAACCCATGATGGCAATCCTTGCCAAGGTGTCATGCATCAATGCCTAAATACTTCCACCATCATTATCCCACTACCCATTTCCTCTTTGGGAAAGCTCTTACAATGAGAGTTCTCTCTTTTAAAACCACAATCTGTATTCTGGGTAATTTCTATCCTCTGGTTCTAAAACATGCATTTGGAGTGTAGAACAGACATAATCATTTTCCTACAGCACAATTCATGAGCCAGTTGGAAAGAAGTCACTGTGTACTATTTCTCACCATCTCTCACCTCTGAAACAGCTTCATTTTGGAGAGATAACTCTACTTAGGACTGTAAAAGCTTTTATTTCTTCTCAAAGGAGCTATTTCAGCAGCTACTTCAATTTTTTGTCTCAAGTCTGATGTTTGTTCCAACCAATATAAACATATTCCTTCTTTTATCCTTTTCACCTCTCTGTCATCTATCCATCCATTTATATACACTCATCCATCTCCACTCTGCCATCCACTATTCTCTGAGATAGCCATCTATTCACTAACCTACCATCACCTATCCGGTCACTTCATCCACTTACCCACTCACTTGCCTAATACTTACTAAGAACTAAACCTTTGGCTAGGCTTTAGTCCAAGAACCAGTTAGAGTCATGAAGAAGATAAACTAGGTGACTGTGCTTGGTGGCAAAGCTCATAACCTAGTAAAACCATTTTTGAACGATCGAGTAACTAAAGAGACACTAGGTGACGTGGACAGGGAAAGATTTTGTGAGGAGTGACATTAAACTAGTTTGAGGGGATAGAGGGAGTGAAATAAAGAAGAAAAACATTCCAGAAAAGCAGAATAGTAAGGGCAGACTTGTGTGAGAGAGAACAGATTCCTTGTGATGGAAAAAGGAACGGGAGTAGAAGTTAAAGGGAATGGAAGGCCTATATAAAATATATAAAACTTGACTCCGAATAGTCACTTCTAAGTCTGCTTTACCTGCTTGTAGCAACAGCATTTTAAATTCTTTTATTTCTATCTCTCTGTGGTACATGAATATTCTGGTTTTTGCCCCTCCTAGACTTTCATTTAAGAAGGTCCTGTTCTCTCCCAGTGGACTGCAAGAAGGGACTCATGGGCCAGACTGACAGCATATTAACTTCAGCTAAATTGCAGGATTCCTGCGTAGTCAAGGAAGAACAGGCTATTTAGAAGAAATTCACTAACAAGAACGGGCTTTGTGCTTTCTAACCAATCACAACTCTTCTAGTTTTTAACAGCTTTGTTTATGAAGCCCATATTGAAAATTAAATGTTTATTACCATTTTTTGAAGGTGAGGTATAATACTTGGCAAAGTATTGATTAATAACTTGTGGATGGCTGGTAGAAGGGAACCAGTTTTGAACCAGCTGTAAACAATGCATTTGTAGAGTGTTTCTGCTATTTGGAGGCTTTGAGCTTGCCAATTTGTAATTAGTTGCAGATTTTCAATTACTTCTCAGCAAACAAAAGTTTTATTTGCATTGTTTACTTGGCATTTAATTGAAAATGAATCTTGATCATTTTGAAAGATGAATTTAGAGGATTGGGATAAAGTAAATAGATAAAATTTGAGTAGCCTTACATGTCTATTTTTGCTTCGAGTGGTATCAGGGTTCTGAACTTGGCCTAAATTCAATCAACTCTATCACACAATTCCAAAATGCCTCCTGTGCAATTTGTCAAAAAGAAGATTGTTGGCAACAGCACCCCAAAACTCTTGAGGTTTGTAATGAAGAACATAATCTGGGGGTCAAGGGAGCAAAGTTGCATTTTCTGCTAATTGAAACTGGTAAACCACTGTGGGTAACTTTAAATTCAATAGAAGATCAAAATAATTCACTATTTTAAATGTTAGTCCTCGTTATTTTGCATTAGACAGGGTCTCGCCGCGACTCAGGGCTCATTACAGGCTCCTACTTTGTTCTTCAGAGAAGAAAATTCAATTCACTTGATAAAATATTTATTGAGGACCTACCCAGTGGTTGGCACTAAAGTTGCCACCAAAAGAGTAAGGCAAGATTTCTGCCCCCAAGAAGATCAGAGTTGGGTGGGAAAAGAACTGTGCTTTCTGATGAGCCCTCATTAAAGGCTGACTGTGGGGAGTATGACAGAAATAAAAAGCCGGATTGGAGGAAGAATCATTCTGAGCAGGGGAAGGTGAGAAGGGACAATGCAGTGGGATCTGGAAGGAGCTATGGATTCCTGTGGGCGAGGGGAGAGGAAGAACATTTGGAGGAAAAGGGACACACACAGGTAAGTGAGAACAAGCATGTGCCTTGAGTAACAGACCTGAGCACTCTCTAATGAGGTTGGGTTGAAAAGGAGTCACAGGGAAGCGGGGAACGAGGGCAAGGGGGGGTGGTGTTAGACAGACTGCAGACAGCCTGTAGGAAGAGGAGTGAGGCCCTATTCGAAAGGTGCTGAGGTTGGTTCGATTCCCGGTGTCCCATATGGTCCCCCGTGCCTGCCAGGAGCTATTTCTGAGCAGGCATCCAGGAGTCACCCCTGAGCACCGCCTGGTGTGGCCCAAAAACCAAAAACCAAAAACCAAAAAAAAAAAAAAAAAAAAAAAGAAGCAAAGCAAACAAAACAGGAAAACAAATAGAACCCCATCAAGCTCAGACAGTGAAACGGAAGGTGTTCTAACAGTACCAACCAGCTCTGTAAACTCTCAGAATGACCATGCTGGAAATGGTTAGTTCAGCAAAAGAAAGTATAAAAAGAAAGTATGAGGGGGGCCGGCGAGATAGCATGGAGGTAAGGCGTTTGCCTTCCATGCAGTAGGACGGTGGTTCGAAACCCGGCATCCCATATGGTCCCCCGTGCCTGCCAGGGGTGGAGGTAAGGCGTTTGCCTTTCATGCAGAAGGACAGTGGTTCGAATCCCGGCATCCCATATGGTCCCCTGTGCCTGCAGGGGGCGATTTCTGAGCTTAGAGCCAGGAGTAACCCCTGAGGGCTGCCAGGTGTGACCCAAAAACCAAAGCAAAAAACAAAACGAAAGGTGCTGAGGGCCCAGGAAGAGATCTGTGCTCAGAAAGATCAGCCTGAGAATGAATGGCATCTGGAACAGGGCTGGAACACCCAGAATGTGAGGAAGAGTTGAGCTGCAGTATTTCAGGTGTGGCATCAATGAAACTAACCAGGAGACAACATTAGAAAGCAAGGGGAGGGGTCCAATTTGATTTTCAGGCTCCCATAGACAGTGAAGACATTACTTAAGTCAGAGATACAGAAGAAATAATTATGATGGGTTGAGAATCTTCCCCTTATGCTAGAGTAAAAATGATTGCAAACTGCAAAAATTGTTACACTAAGTTCTAAAGTCAATCATATTTTATGACTCTGCATATACAAAATATGTTAAATCTGCAGAGAAAGTTTAGGGTGGCTTTTTTTATTTTAATCTCCCATACAACAGTGCTCATGGGGCCTGTGGGGGAAGAAATTGAATTGTGGTCTCAGGTATGCAAAGCAGGCACAGGAACCCTATGAGCTATTTTCCATTAAAAAAGAGGTCTTTTTTTGTGACCGGAGAGATAGCATGGAGGAAGTGCATTTGCCTTGCATGCAGAAGGACAGTGGTTCGAATCCCAGCATCCCATATAGTCCCCCGAGCCTGCCAGGAGTGATTTCTGAGCGTAGAGCCAGGAGTGACCCCTGAGCGCTGCTGGGTGTGACCCAAAAACCAAAAAATAAAAATAAAAAAAATAAAAAGAGGTGTCTTTTTTAATGGGTATGGGAGAAGGAAAGTTCATTACAGTGATGAAAATGTTTAGCACTAAACAGAGTACGGATGCTTATCATGGTGAATGTATTCAGTATTGTTGAAGGACATATTAATTTTTTGTTGTAGCTTTTTTGTTTTGGGCCACACTTTAAGCAGTACTCGGGTTACTCTGCGTTCTATGTTTGGTGATCACTTCTACCAGAGCTCAGGGAACCCTGTGATGCCGGGGATTAAATCTGGGCCTCTCATATGCTCATTAGGTGCTAAATTGAGCTATCTCTCTAGTCCCCCAACTCCCACTGTGCTCATTTTTTTTTTTATTATTGTGGGGACTACTTCTGCAGATGCTCAGGGCTGGGGAGGAAAACCCACATGCAAGGCTTGCACTCTACCACTTGGATCACTTCCCTAAGCGACTTTGAAGTGGTTCCTTTTTGGTAGTGTGAATTTTACCTCCAAATAGAAGAAAGAAAAATCACACAAAAATACCACCACCTCCTGCCTCTCCCCCATCCCTCAATATCGCAAAGCTCAGTTTTCTGGAATTGCACAACCAAGAATCTCCGGTTAAATCCAAATGTTACCAAACAGGCAGAAACAAAAAAGGAAGGCCAGTTCACGCCTCAACTCTAATCGTCTGATCTGTTCTGGTTTCAGTGCTCACATGCTTCATACCTGTTATTATGCACATTTTCCTGGAAGACAAGGACAGAGAGGCCTGGGAATGGGTCATGGGAGAGACTGGTCCTGCTCCTCACTGGTGCAGCCTCTCTGTGGGGACCATCCGCCTTGACTATGTCAAACTCTGGCTGACCTGGTAATGTGAGCAGTCAATCTGTCATGTGGGAGACATGCTAGCGGGGAGGGGGACAAAGAAGCAAAACACAGAGAGAGAGGAGCATGTAGGTCAGGAAGCAGCAAGGAAAACTTTCTGGCATTCATATTGGTCATCAGTAGCCCTGGGGGAATAAAGGGCTCCCTGAGGCGCAGTGCATCATCAGGAAGATTAATTAACATTAGCAAAGGCCACACACAATGTGCAAGGCCCACTAATGGCTCTGCAAACGCTGAAGTCCCTGTTTTCCAGAAGGGTCAGGCAACAAGGAGTGGAAAATATTCCCTAGAAGACAGAGCGGGATGACCTCGGCCATGAAGAACATTGCAAAGGAACGACTGGGCTTGTCTGGGAGTCTCTTCATTCTCGAGTTGAATCTGATCTGACAGATGTGGTGAGTAATTAAACCCTTGTCCATTCAGAGTCTGAATGCTTGCACTGCACAGAGAATGGGGCAGGAATAATGAGAGGCACAGACCCTCTGGGACTATTCAGGAGTGCTCAAATGTGCAGAGTCACATGAACCAGAAGGAAGTGGATTATGCTGGCCCTGCCAGGAAGCAGAGACCGCCAAAGCCTTCTGATTTGCATAAATCACAGGGTTGAAAGGCGGAGAGCGTGGGTGCTCCCAGGAGTCAGGTGTAGCCGCCTTGTCCCGAATCCAGCAAAACATCTGCAGCTGGATACCCTCTACAGAGGCTGTGGAGGAAATTGTCCCATGATGCAGGTTGGCTCAAAGCTTGTCAGTCTGTACCACCGGTGTTTCTCCAAAATGGGGTTTTCACAAACAAGTCACTTCAGTCTTCTGCTGTATGAGTGCTTTTTCATCACCTTGAATAAAAGGTGATTTGGTGAGGAGTAATGTATTTTTCTTATGATTCCTGCTGTCAAATAATTTTTAATTGTGTGACAAGGTGCTTAAGTAATGAATTGTTTATGGCTTTAAAAAAACAGTTAATGCCTCTCAAAAGGGATTACTTCCTTTTCAAGTTTCAAATGAAGGCTACCCATTAATTAATCCATTTACATAAAAAAAACGTCTTGGATCAGTTACCCTCAAAGATAAAGGATGAAATCTATCCTCTAATTGAAAAAAGAAAAACCTCTATAAAATATGGGGCAATAAACATATAGGACTAAGATGCAAAAAAAAAGCCAACAGAAGTCAGTAATTAAAAACTCACTTGGCAGTACATTCTCTAAAATCAGAATGCTACACAGACATTTAGCAAGGCCACTACCCTGCAAATTTGTGAATGTTCCATTTGTTTTTGTTTTGTTTTGTTTTGTTTTATTTTGGTGCCACATATGGCTTTTGTCAGGATTTACTTCTGACTGCTCAGGTATCACTCCTGGTGGTGCTGGGGAAACTTTTGTAGTGCAGAGATTAGACCCAAGTCAGCCACATGACAGCCTTATCTGCTGTACTATTTCTATAGCCCAAGGTTTCCTTCCATATTAAAAAACAACACCAAAAAGGGAAAATAACCTGATATGTCAGGGCTTTGGTACTGCTCAGTAGCAGAGAGCTTGCCTTGCATGTGAGACTAATTCATACAAAAATTAAACTCAACCCCCCAAACCTAAACTGTTAAACATGAAAATGATAGGTGGTGTATACATTATGGAAAAACTTGTCTTTCAATTTCGCCTCTTCCTCCCTCTTACCCTCCTTTTCTGACTGGGAGGCAACAGTATGGGAGGTTTTAGACACAGGATGTAAATCTCCTCTGGTGTCTCCTCTCCTCTCACTGACTCAGGGTTCCTTCCCAAAGTGACAGAACTCAGTCAACTGAGTGGGGCGATAGCATTCTAGCATTTGCTCGGTCCTGAATGTTTTCTCCTCTTGTTACAAACAGTCATTACAACCCCAGAATGGAACAAAGACTACGGAGATTTCTGAGTGAAAAACTGAGGTTTCTTAATCACTTTAATATATGTAATCAGATGGAAATTATACATTACTCAGACTAATGATATATAATTTCTTAACACGAGGTATACATTATTCTGGATATATGGGGGGAGAGGATAAAACGTTTATTCTTTAGTGCAACACTTTCATTGTAAAATGTACCTCACAACAAATAGCAGCTTTTCACCATGTCTCCTTGAATTGCTGTTGACTGAGTGTTTTTCCAGGAGGAGGCTCTGCTTTCTCTCGTGTTTTGCAGTTGGAATTCCCTTTCCTTGCTCACTTCCTGCATTTGATAGACAGGTGTGGGTTGAATTCAACACCGAGAAGAAAAGTGGGATGGAAAGGAGGGCAAAAATGCCAGGAGATGAAGAAAGCAGGAAAAAGGGAACAGGGGAAGGGGCAGAGAGGTTGAAAAACACCCTATAAGTACAAGCTGTGAGAAACAGGAGGGAAATAATGTTCAGTCTGGGATAAGAGATGAACTGCTGCTGTCATCGGGTCACCTGTCAGGGGCCCCATGTGTTCTCAAGCTGGCAGGAAGTGACACTCAGGCATGCAGCCTCCAAACCACCCCTCATCCAGAGTGGATTTCAAGGCACCTCTTGGAGCTGTGCTCTCAAACTGACAGGCTTCAGGCACAAGATGATTACCAGCTGGCAGGATCCTCTCTCTGCTTCACAAAGGTAGGCCAAGAGCAGGACTTCTGTGAGTCTCACAGTGAAAAGGGAAAGCCATTTCTGATAAAGTCTGTGAGAACACAGTGAGATGAAAACTGCACCCTGGAGGCCATTCCATGATTTCCTGAGGGCTGTTACCTCTCTCCTCACTAGCCCCTTGTCTTCTTTTACAATGACCTGAATCAAGGCCAGCGTCTTTTCAGGAGCTTAGTGTGCACTTATGGCAACTGACATTGTTGTGTCTTCTTGGTATGAAATGTTTTCTTTTATAATCAAAGAGATCCAGGTTCCAAAGTTAGCAAACATAACCCAACTTGAAGTCAAATTGCCCAGCTTTGGACTCTCTTGCTTTCTGGGAAGCATCAGACCAGCTGCCCTCAGAGTGTTGGAAGAATTTTCTAGAATCACAGCTTGAGATAGCCTGGGCATTTGCTCTGCAGGCCCAAGGAAGAATTGCTCTGTCTTTCGATATCTTTGCAGGGATAATTTGGAAATAGATACACCAAGAGTTTCTAGCCCAACACCAGTCCATGTTCAATGGAGTTCAAACCTGACTACAGTTTCTCCATACCTGTCCTGTGGGTGACTAAGGCCCATATAGGAGGTGCTGTGTGCTCATGATTTTCACCTGTCAGTGTATTTTTGTCCAGACCTCTTGGAAATATTCAGCAGAGTGAGCTGTTTTTCCTGTTTCTTCTCTTGTATATTTTGAACAGATTAAATTCCATGGAAAAATTTTCCCAAATCACTCTACAAAGATTAACAAAAAAACCAATGCTCTCCTGAAACCTTAGTTTCTTTAGCTGTAAAATGAAGACAATTCCTATCTTTGGGGATTGTTAAAATGAAATAAGCACTTTACTTGGTACACAATGGTCTCTCACAAAAGGTCATTATTAAAATTATTTCCACAGCAAAAAAACAAAAAACAAAAAATGAAACAAAAACAGGTATAAGTAGCTGAAGGCTATGAAAACAGCTTTCTTTTCATATTTTTCTTCTCAGAGGTTTACCCTGGTCAGGTCTGTTTGCATTCTTTTAGGTCCCTGCTGATAGCAGCACATTATTTAAAGAGTTTAGAAAAGCTAATCCAAGGAAAACAAATGCTCCATGTTACTGACCTCTTTAAGTGACACCTTTTTTCATTAATTATTACCTCTCAGTGATAATGCTTGGCCAGTTCGCCATTCTCTCTGATTTCTTAGGTGACTTCCTGGATAAAAAAATCAAGGAGGCAAGTTGCTTCTCCTTGCAAACTTCCAGAACTCACACCAAACCAACAGGGCCAGCAAGACAACTGAGGCTGAGACAGCACAGACCTGCTTTCTAGAGCATCTGTCTAGTTGAGAGAAACCATCTGAGGAAGTTTAGTTCTCACTTATAAAATGGATTAATAAAAACAAGGTTTTCTTGGAAGGCTTTGTAAAACTCACTGACATCAGTGCTTTGCTAGTGCTGAGACACGAAGAGATCAACCAGTGGTTGCCATAATCATATTACTATCAACAACCCTCAAACTCCCCGGTGGGAGGTCAGGGCAGTGGTGCAGGGCACCCTTACTGATGAATCACACGGCTGGATAACATTTAGGGTTTGCTGAATCCCCACTTTACTGTCAAATCTTGACCCCCACCTGCTTATGGATATACATTAACTTGATTCCATTTCTTTTCTTCCATTTGAAGGGATTTGTTTAGACTTGAAAATAGTCATCAAACTAAGCCCTTTGTGATTGTGTGTATTTAAAAAGTATAGTGGTGACACCTGGGGTTATCAGACTTTTTATTTGTGGAGACAAAGGTCATATCAGACTTGAGAGATTGTACATTTTCTGATCCCACATGCTGTGGACAAGTTTCCTTAGCAAGAATAATCTTTCTTTTTCTTTTGTCTTTATGCTCGCTCACAAGATAGAGCAAATAGCTAGTATTATTCAAAAAGATGTTAAAGAGCAAATTATTCCCAGAAATTTCTAGTTCACTTCAAGGTTGTTGGTAAAAAGTCAACTGGCAGTTTCTCTGCCACAAAGACCTACACATCATGTACTGATTTCATCAATTGTTGAGATGTTCTTAACTTTTCTTCTCTATCAGAGGACAGTATTTCCAATTCTAGTCAGAAATTAAAAAAAAAAAAGAGGGCTAAGGAGCAGAAAAAAAAGAGAAAAGAAAAAAAGGAAGGGAGGGCAAGAAAGATAGGAAGGAAAGAAGGAAAATAAGAGAAGGGAAGGAGGAAAAAAGAAAATTTCTTTTTAAAAGCAGGGACTACGGGTCAGGGATATACCACAGGGGTCAGGTGAGCCTTGTATGTTCAAAAACTCAAGTTTGATCCCCAGCACCCCAACTTCCTTCACTGAGTACTGCTCGATGTGGCCCTGGTGGCCCTCCAGTACCACATGGCTGAGCCAACCACAGAACTGTCTAGATATTTTGGCCAAGTATCATAGGGACTGACCATAACCCCCTCAGTATTATTTGGGAAGGTTACTCATTTTCCCTAAAAATGGAGGGATAAGTTTCAGAGAATCAGAAGTTGTCCTGAGGTAAAATTGCTTTCTTGGTGAGTTGCTGATTTAGTGAGCGGTTCACCCCTCAATGGTTGCTGGGGCCAGAGCTGGGAATAGATAGAGGATCAATGCATTCTGGGAGTATGAGATGGGCTCCACCTGAACAAGGGGCCTGGTGGGGAGGACAAAGTCTTCCTTAGGTTAGTTTTTCCTTAGGCTTCTAAGAGTCTTGAGAGCCAAAGGTGACTTTTCACAAGCACAGTTTAGATTTTAAAAATAAGGCATTAGATTCCTTCAAAGAGTGGCTTTTACTAATCCTGAATCCTCAGGAAAGGGAAAGGTGGTAGAAAGAGATGGGAACGGGAAACCTGACAGAAAGCACATGGCCATATCTTTTTGTTCTTTTATTTTAAAACTTACACTGAAGATTGATTGATTTTCTTCCTACAGTTATGATGTCTAAATTTGAGACCACTCCAGTGTTTCTGCCCTGTATTTGTTTTTTGCTTGGTTTTTTTGTTTGTTTGGTTTGATTTGGGTAAGCTGTGCTCAAGAGCTTATTTCTGAGTCTGTGTTTAGGGATTATTCCTGTTGGGGCTCAGTGGGACCATATAGGGGTGGTGGGTATTTAATTTGGGTTAGCTGCTTGTGAGGCAAAGACTTATCTATTGAACTATCTCTATGGCCTGAGTAAATCATATTTATAAACCACAACTTATTATTTCACACATAGTACATAAAAAACAAGAACCATCTAGAAAGTTTCCCCTTTTCCAAAGGGAGGATGAGATAGTCCACTTACTTCCTTATACATCTGGACAACTTCAGTGAAGTGGTTGCTAGTGATTCATTTCTTGTCCTCTTCTCTTCATGTAATTTGGGGATTATCAGAATTTTTTCCTGCAGTGTATATCACTAGGGAAAGAATGTGGCTGGTCTCTTTTTGAAAAGCAGTTTTGCTCTGCTCTGTTCAGCAAAGAGGAAAGACATACTCTGCTTCTGAGTGCCTTGAAGGTGAGCGCTGAGAAGGTTGACAATGGAGGAAGCCCGATTAAGATGAAGAAGGAGATTCAGAAAAAAAATCCTGGGTTCCATTAGCTATGCTTCTCATCCCTTCTGTGAGAAAGGGCCAGTTTTTCCTTTGGTTTTCATTCCCCCGAGGATAGATAAGAGGTGCAAGGGCTATCATAAACATTTTGTGCTGGGTCATTTTCCAAGTGTATGCAGCTATGGTACCCAGAACATTTTATGCCCTTTTTCTTGAGAAGTCAGTCTTTTGACCATGAGATTCAATACAGGAGCCATATCAAATTTTTATATTTTCAATGGCTTCTCTCAATTTCTATATAAGTGATATTAAAGACTGCTAGTAAGTTTCATGGACTAGCAACAGTAATGGCTCTACTAAAGAGCCAATAAGGATCGTTGAGGCAATAAAATCAGCATCTTTGTTTTAATATGCATCTTCTTTTCTTCTGGGGGTCATTCATGGTAGTGCTAGGTAGATGTTGCTGGGGATCATACCTGGGGATCCCATCTGCAAAGTAGGCGCTGCAATCTTTTGAGCTATCTTCCTGGCCTAGTTATGCATCTTCTTGTCCAGATTCTTGCCTCCTAATAGCTAATGTAAACCAGATCTAGGATATGAAAACATCCTTGTTCAACTCTTAGATTGTTTGAGGCCCTATAAGTTTATGAAACGTCTGCAAAATTTTGTCTATAAGCGCATTTTAAAAAAGACAATTTCCCTAGTTTCATCAGAGGTTCAAATGGGCATGCAATCTTATAAATTGGTTAAAGTGCACTAACTTGGTATGTCTTTCTTTTTTTTAAATCACTGAGAAACACTAGTTAAAAATTTTAGTATGCAACCACTGTGTCTCTGAAGACAATGCACACTTTAGGGGATAGCTGGTTTTAGAAGACCTATGGTAAGTGGACTGATCATCGCGATGGTCTGTGAAGGATGAGACAAGGTTTATCTACAAAGCCTTCAATGGGAATAGGTAGCTAATTCTCAAGAAATAAAAGCTTTAAAATAGTCTGTCAAATAAAAGGTACCATTGGTCATCAGCATTACAGTGTTTCCTACACTGGTGACTTAGAAACCTGGAGATGAATGAGGACATCTGACTTGGCAGGGAAAATTGAAAGAAGGTAAGAGTCTGGCTGGAGAAGAGTGAGCACTGGCTGTAGTAAGTTGTTTACCTGTGGAGAGAATATCCAAGTGGAATAAGGTGCTCAAAGAAAATAGGATAATGACATATCCACAAGGAGAAGGCTATCATACCTGTATGAACACAGTCATTCTAAGAGGGAATCAAGCCCTAGGGTCTAGACTTTGGTCTTCATATACCACTTCCCATAGAAATGGTTAAAAATACCTTGAAGAAATAGCTGGTATTAGCACTGATTTAGAAGCATGGGTATTTAGTCATGCAGAAAAACTCATGGTATCAGTCTAAAAGTTGACAACAGGCAACTAAAAGGCTGCCCACAGATAAAAAAAAAGGTTAGATATTTGAGCATCAAAAAGAGTAAAGAATATAATGAACCAAAACAAAGCATTTATAATGGACTCAATGATAAATAAAAATAAATTAAAAAATGAGCCATATCATTTTGGAGCTTGCTGGTCAGTGTTATGAAGTCTAAAAAGTAAATAGAAAAGAGGCATTTAAGATGTTTTTCTTGTATGAACTGTATTTTAGAGTAACCAAATTGTTGCTATGTTCTTTAGTATCACATAATGGCTAATAAATGAAAAAAAAATCATAGAACTGAAAGTCATTTGTAACCCCTAATAGATGTAGACAGTGGTCATCAATGGTTGCTAAAATGATTAGATTAGTAGGTAAATAGGGATTTTTGTAATGGACGAATTAGGCTGACCATATCTGAACCCACTGATCAATCTTGACATCAAATAAACTTATTATGTGCCTTCTGATGGGATACAATTAAACGTGAATCTCATGAAGTCTTTAGAGCTAACAACCAATTTACAGACAAAGATAATAGAGAATAACATTTGGAACAGTACAATGAAGATGTAATAGGCCAGACATATGATGCAGAACTTTTTACAGGCCAATGATCTGGTTTCCTTCAACAAGTACACATAATAAAAATAAGAGGAGGATCTGTATTAGATCAACAGACACTAACTTCAGGTCAGCTCAATGCAACAGGCATATTTTCTTTAGATCCTGATTTAAACTGCTCAACTATTTGGATATTTGTGAAGCAAACAGGGAAAACTGAGCTTGTAAAGGTATGCAATTATTATTATTTTAAAATACTAAACCACCCTGAATTATAAAGTTATGATGATATTTAAGATGGAGTTTCAGGCATACATTATTCCAATTCCAATCCCTTCACCACTGTTCACTACCTTCCCCAGTTTCCCTCATGTTCCCCAGCCTGCCTCAATGCAATGGCAGGCACTTTTCCCTTCTCATTATTCTAGTTTTCCCTTTACTAAGTTACCCCCCTCTACCTCTGCGCCAGTGGCAAGCTTCCTACTGGAGACCAGTTCTCCTGCTCTTTGTAGCTATTTGCTTTTGGGCATTTGATATTCCAACATGGAGTTTCTTTATATCTCACATATAAGAGAGATCATTCTAAGTCTGTTTCTCTATCTTTGGTTGTTGGTTTCACTCAACATGACACTCTCCATATCCATCTACATTGCAGCAAATTGCATTAAAAGGACTAGCAGCAGGTCTTCTTTAAAGGTCTGAAAGAACTCACTAGTGAATCCACGTGGGCTTTTGCTTTTGGGTAAGCATTTAAATATCATTTTGATTTCTTCAAGAATGATATGTCTGTTCAAATTTTCATATCTCCCATATATATACATATGTATACACATACATCAAGTGGTGATAGAGTTGAAATCTCTGACTGTTATTGTGTTGCTAAAATTCTTTTTTTTCCCCCTGCCCTGTTATTAATTCTTAAACAGCCTAAACATTTTCCCCCTTTCCCCCTGAGGCTCTTCTCAGATAGCTCATATGGTTATTACTGGTTGAGTCTTCAAGGGTACCATCTAAATTCAGTAAGTGTGGCGGCATTCTGTGTTGCTTTTGCATTGTGATCTTTGCACTTGAGGTGTTGTGTGTGTGTGTGTGTGTGTGTGTGTGTGTGTGTGTGTATGTGTGTGTGGTGCAGATAGGTGACTTGAGTTAGAATGTCAGTGGCCATATGAGCTTAAGGGGTCCTGACCGGGAGGTGAAGTGGCCCTCTTCTGAGTACAGCTTCCTAGCTTTGAATTCATGGGACTGAGGGTGGGACTTTCAGAGGAGTAGCTGGACTGGGTGGCACGCTTGTGGGGAGGAGGATGTTCATCACCTGGGGACAAAATGGTATGGCTCTGAGCTGAGTATGTAATTATTAAATTAAATGTGCGAAAAGCATTGCAATTAAGTTGTTAAAAAGTTTTGCTATAGGGGCCGGGTAGGTGGCGCTGGAGGTAAGGTGTCTGCCTTGCAAGCGCTAGCCAAGGAAGGACCTCGGTTCGATCCCCCGGCGTCCCATATGGTCCCCCCAAGCCAGGGGCGATTTCTGAGCACATAGCCAGGAGTAACCCCTGAGCGTCAAACGGGTGTGGCCCAAAAAACAAAAAAAAAAAAAAAAAAAAAAGTTTTGCTATACAGTATAGTGATATTTTCACAGACAAACTCATATCTGAGATTTATTTTAAAACAAATCACTGAAAGAAGAGAAAAAGGTACAGAGCAAAGCAAGAATGGCTGAATGGTAATTGTTAAATACTGAATGTGGGGAACATGGGACTTGACCACATTATTTTTTCTATGTGTATAATAATTTCTGTAATAAGAGTTTTCTTTAAAAAAGGAGCAAATCTCAAAAAAATATAAAGGAACAAATCTCATATAAGATAAAGCAAGAAAGATAACCAAGCTGATGAAAAACACAACCCTTATCTATTCAGTGTGTGAATTCATGATCACACTTGCCCCAGCCCTGGGGTCTGAGGAAGGGCAAAATCAGGTCACAAGAGGAAAAGTTTCCAGAAGCACTGGGTTCCAAAGGGCACAGGGACTCCCAAGGAGAGGGCACTGGTGCTGGGTTTTCCATTCCTGAGACACCTGGGGTAGTTTTCTAATGTGTCTGAGGGTTCAGAGACTTGTAGAGTCTATACAATTAGGAGAGGCAAGTGAGAGGATCCAAGGCATCATCTAGCTAGCTTCTCCCTTAACCTTATCTTCGGAGCAAATCCTAAATAAGCATCAATAGGACCCTGCCATCTGGAATTTTATACTGTAGAGCCTGGCACTATGCCACGACAAGCAATCCTCGAAGTTGTAGATGATTGATACATTGAAAGGCCACACACATCTTTTCTGTAGCCCCCCTCCTCTTCTCCTCTTATATGTTATTAATGTATTTAAATAATTGAAATAAAATTTGACTTGGAGGGTTTTGGTCAAATACCATATTCAATACAAAAAGGTGACCTATAGGGACTTGTAATCTCTCCCATGCCAGCTTTTTCCAATTAAATGACCACAACTAGAAAACAACTATTAACATGGGGACTGTGTGGGATACAAAGATATGCAGTGTCTCCACTGGTAAGCCACAAAATGCTTGTCAGAGAGAGGGGTGCGGGGTGAGGGGGGGATGCCTTCTCATCTAAGTTTGTGAGACAAAGATACTATTCAGCTTTACACTCTTTTGAGCTCCTCCCAGGAATATGCCACCAATTTCCACAATGGCAGCTGGAGTTGCTCTTGATGAAAACTGCATGTGTGATAGCCACAGAGTTTCCACACTTGTCCTGGACCTCAGAGAGGGAGCAACCTTCAGGGACCAGATCTGCCACAAAAGATTTCTTTATCAACTGGAAACTAAAAAGGAACTGTGCCTAATTACACTCTTTAATTTTTCTCTAGGGCAACACCACCTATCCAAATGGAATTTACTTTGCGCACCATTGACTGGAGACCTTGGTTTGTGGAGCTGTGGTGCTAGTGAAATAGCACCCATGCTTCCTGACCTGCTGCCCAATTCATCCAGTGCACTGCAATGGCTGAAACTGAGACTGTTCTGAGGATTCAGGAGGTTGAACCTTTCCCTGTGAGCTCACAGACACTTGGCACTAGCAGAGTCTGATCTCTTAATGTTGAATTAAGGGCTGCATGGAGTTGCAGAAGCTTACTTGGTTGAAGCCTCACTTCCTTGTAGAAAAATAAAATTCCAAACATATCCTAGCTTCAGGAAGTTTAGACGCTGAGAAAAGATGCTGTGAACTTGCCCCTAAGGGTCATTCATTTTCAGATGAGGTCGGGGCTGGTTTGTACAGAGTGGGCTGTGTTCTCAGTAAGTGCTGAGGAGGGCTACTGTTGCCACCACTAACAACAAAGCAATAATGGCACTGAAGGCACAACTGAGAGGTTTCTGGGGAGGTGGCTCAATTGCAGAGCATGTGCTTTGCATGTGTGAGCTGACCTGGGTGTGGCCCTGGTAACCCCAAGCATGGAAGGGTGCATCCCAACAACAATAATCTCAATGATGACAAAATCATACTATGGAGCATTTAAAATGTCTTTCAGGTCTTTTAAGCTAAGCTTATATTTCTATAATACTTATATAAAAAAAGTATTGTAGGTATGTCCGCCTATAAGCTAAGAACCTAAGGCACAGAGAAATAAATATAATTTACTGGAAGACACAAAATTAATAATGAGAGGAGGCCAGGCTGTCTGGCTCAAGGACAGTGTGATCCATTGTTAAATACTGACTCTTAACATATGTCTGAGCACTACAACTGAAGTGAACCTTTGAGCTCAAAAGGGTGAACTGAATGACAAAGGTACTGCTTAGATTTTTTTGTAAGTGCCTACTCAGACTAGACTAGTTCTTCTTCACCTGGAGAAATGTTAGGAACTAGTTATGCTGGAGATTTAGCTCCGAGATTTGGAATCACTTGGTCTGCATAGGGCCTAGTCCTCAGTTTTTAAAAAAAAAACACAACAAAACAAACTCCCCAGATTTGTGGTTCACCTATAATCAGAGCTAAGAAGCACTGAATGTGACGTACAATCAGATAACAGTAAAAAATAAATTTTTGGAATTGCTTAATACTTTCTTTCTCCATGGATAGTCACAAAGCGCTCATCAACACAGTTCATTGTTTAGCATGCTTGAAAACGGACCCCTTTGCTCCAAAGAGCACCTCTGGATACAGAAGGGATCTACTATTTGGATAGGAAATCAGTAATTCAGGTTGACAAATTTGATTTCTCTCATTTAAATGGAAAACCTTATTCCTTTAACTTCAGGAGGAGAGCTTATCTTTATGCAAATTTCTTTCTCCAGTGAAGACACAGAGGACCCCTTAAACTAGCTTGCTCTTTTAACAAATATCAACAATCTCATAGTTAGAAGGAGCCTCAAATGCTATCTATTTTCTCTTAGTACCACTAACACACAATGCACACACGCACACACGCGTGCGCACGCGTGCACACACACACACACACACACCAGTTCAGAATTCCCTCTCAGAGCATCCTTCCAGATGGTCATCCAGCAGTAGATTGAATAGTTCAATGACAAGAGACCTCACTTCTTCACAAGACAACACTTTTCATTGTTGGGCAGATCAAGTGTTCATTATATGGACTCAAAATTGCCTCCCTATAACTTCTACTTGTTCATAGCTCTGTTGTTGTCTCGAAGAATGGTACAGTCTCCTTTTCTCTCAAACAAGTGTCCTTCAGCACATCATTAAGGCAGAGCTTGGTACACTGGAGGCAACACAGGACTATACAGGATCCAAGAGAGTTGCATATGATCAGGAGCTATGCTTGAGACTTCCTGATTACAGCAGCCAAATTCCATCTGGCCTTGATATCATCCTGAGTATAAAAATGATACCATATCAAAGATGATAAAAAATTTGTCCTGCATAGCTTTCAGCATTGAGTTAAAAGTATAACGGATAGAGAGATAGTACAGAGGAGAGTCAGGGCATCTCACTTGTATGCAGATGACCTGACTCTGGTCCCTGACACCCTTAGCTCTGTCAGGAGGGATTCCTGAGCATAGAGCCAGGAGTAAGCCCTGAAAACTGCCGGTGTGGTCCCAAACACAGCAAAAATCAAAATAAGAAATATGTCATACTTTATAACTAAAATATATTACAATAGTAGAGACTTTAAAGGTACTACTTTCACTGTTTGAATAATTCACCTGTCAACTGAAACACATGGCGTTTTCTTCCATAGTCAGGTATGCTAGTGTTGGCTAAAATGGCTATGCTAATGACGGTGAACGAGTGCTCCATGATGCCACCTATTGGCTGTTTGTGGCAGTACCTCAGTGAATCAGAAAGGAAGCTATGTAAGATGGCCCACATAACATGCTGGGGCATTTTTTGCTGGGGGCAGGACTAAGTGATGGGGAGAGTTCCTATCCTGGCAGTGCTCAGGGCTTACTTTCGGCGGGCTTGGGGGACCATGTGGTGTGCTGGAGATCAAACCTAGGTTAGCTGCGTGCTTGAGAAGGGCCCTGCCATTTGTACGATCACTTTGGCTCCCCTGGAGCACCTTTTAGTCACCTGACACATCAGTGGAACAAAGATGATGATGGATTGGGAGACAAAAGATCTGGACTAGATATGTCACTAACTCAATAGATGGTCTTGATCAAGTTAGCCAACCATCTCCCCCTGCACAAAAGGAGATGATAATACCAAGCTTATTTATATGTGTTGCTCTAGGAAAAAGAGAAACACGTTAAGTACTTAACAATAAATGATGCTCACTTTGATCTTAGAGCATTTCATCTTTACTTTTTCTTAAATCAGTGAGAACCCCTTGAAAAGTGCTTTTTATTTTCTCTAAATAAGCAGAGAACTTCAGTTATCTGGACTCCACTATGGAGATAATGCTTATTTCTGTATGCCCTTGTATTTCACAGAATAGACACTACATTTTCTAATTAAGTCAATTAATTTGGCAAAATGGCATGCAGGCACTTTCCTAAGTCTGATTCTAAGGCCACTAAAATTCATATCACCACCAAACTGAAAAAAGTTTCAGAAATAAACTGATTTTTAAGAGCAATTCAGTTATGCTATACTCCTAAATATATTATCATGGTAAGAACAATGACTTCAATTTGTAAATTTTGCTTGAAAATTACTCCCTCTCAGAAGATATATTTGTTTTCAATCTAGTTCTGTTAGCTACATTCTTATGCAAAGGTAAGGAAATTAAAAAACAAACACAAGACCCAGAAACAGTTAATTTCTTCAAAGGAAAAATAGAAATAGTCAAACACACACACACACACACACACACACACACACACACACACACACACACACACACACACACAAAGAGATTCACCGTCTTAGTCACTAGAGAAATGTACACCAGAACCACAGTGAGAGAATTCTTCATACCTATTAGGATGTAGCTCAACTTAAAAAAAATAAATAGACAGTAAAAAGTGAGGATGGGAAGAAACCAGGAGCCTTTCACACTGCTGGTGGGAAAACAAAACAGAACAGTGACTATCAAGGGACAACCTGTCCATTCTTCACAATTTATACACAAAATTATAAGACCTAGCAAGTCTATTCTTAGGTGTATACCCATGAGAAATAAAAACATGCTCACAGAAATGTGGGTTTTGTGTGTGTGTGTGTGTGTGTGTGTGTGTGTGTGTTTATAGCAACATCAATAATAATAGTCTCGAAATAGAAACAAAATATTGAGTACTGACTATTGATGAGAACTTGATAAGTAATTTGCGTATCTCAGGCTGGAGCGGTGGCACAGCGGTAGAGCATAGGGTATTTGCCTTGCACACTGCTGACCTAGGACGGACTCCTATATGGTCCCCTAAGCCAGGAGCGATTTCTGAGCGCATAGCCAGGAGTAACCCCTGAGCATCGCCGGGTGTGGCCCAAACCCCCCCCCAAATATTGCATATCTATATAATGAAATATGCTTCAACAATAAAAGTATATGAAGTAGTGATACATGCTATAAGATGGGTAAATCTAGAAAACCTATGGTAAGTGAAAAGTCAGATATAAAAGATCACCTATTGCATGATTTTTTTTCTATGAAATGTCCTGAATAGGAAAAGCCAACAAGACTAAAAGTAGATGAGTGACTATCAGGCACAAGTGGGAGATGGGGAGTGACTGCTAATAGGTTACAGATTTCTTTTGTGGGTGCTGAACATGTTCTAAAATTGATTGTGGTGATTGTCATACAACTCAGTGAATAGATGAAAAGTAATTGAATTGTATATTTGAAACAGATAAATGGTAGGACACATAAATTATATTTTAATACAACTGTTTAAATAGTGATTTGAGTTTGATTATGAACATATTATTATTCAATTATCAAGACGAAAGATCAATTTAATTTTAACTTGAGTGCAAAGAACATGTCTGTATAACATTCTATGCAAAGAATTGTTTTATATGCTCAACTACTTTAAACCTATTTTTGCATCTAGATCAGTTTTCAAGGAGGAGCTGAAATTTAAGGAAATAAAATGAAATATGCAAGGCTGTTATGGCACACAAAATATATTTCTTTTATTTTACTACCTGGGATTCACTCAGCAGTATAAAATGCCATTTAAAAAGAGAATGACAAAGTTTGCATGAGAAAATGTATTTCATCGTGGAAGATAAAAGTCTTTCCTTTTCTACAGTGAATACAGGTAATTTCAGAAGAAGCAGCTCCTAATTATTCACTGTTGAAAAGCTAAAAAAAGGTTCATATTGAAAACAGTGACCTGCAGTTTGCTCTGTGAAAGAAGGCAGACACAAATTCTCATTTTCCTAGAATCCTGGTTGATAACTGAGTTGGGAAAAGCATGCTTTTTCTTCATTACAGTGCAGTGGACTGTTCATTTAAATAACAATAACCTGCATAAAAGTCACAAAAGCATTATCTGGCAATTCCACTGTGTTGAAATGCATTATTAGTGCTAACAATGCCAAATAGAGTAAATAAATGACTGCCTTCTTATTTTCAGCATTATTCCTGATTACTTAGCATTATGAAAGAGTAGCCTTATTATTAGAGGTATATTCAACATCTTGGTCAACACTATTTGCTTGGATAACTCTTGAACTGGAAGGGATTTTAAAAATAGAGCTGTAATTCTTTCCGAGGTTCTCCAACAAGAAATAAAAAATACCTTCCAATCCTGGGTTTATGTATCATATATTTTTAACAGAAAGTATTTGAAGGATTCAACTTCCATTCAGTCTGTATAAAACTGGAATTAAAGCCCTCATTAGAGATTGCACGCTTTGCAATAGTACTTATTAAAAAATGCAAAACTTATAGCAATCCCTAACTTCACATCAGAAGATTTTCTACCAAGAACGTGTGAATACTTTAGCTTTAAAAGTATCTTGAACTCAAAAGATAGGCCTATTTTTTCTTTTTCTTTTTCATTCCCTGAAATGCAAGCTAATACTCCACACAGGTCCAGCCTCCTTAAAAGAGGATCATCAGGGCCCGGAGAGATAGCACAGCGGCATTTGCCTTGCAAGCAGCCGATCCAGGACCAAAGGTGGTTGGTTCGAATACCGGTGTCCCATATGGTCTCCCCTTGCCTGCCAGGAGCTATTTCTGAGCAGACAGCCAGGAGTAACCCCTGAGCACCGCCGAGTGTGGCCCAAAACCAAAAACAAAACAAAACAAAAAAGAGCATCATCAATCCATTGAGTGCACATGGGTCAAAGAAGTCGGAACTCATTGACTCTCAGATCTCTAGTTTTCTGTGGTTAGTAAAAAAACGGGGGGGGGGGCTCTCTGTGAAGCTATTGTACAATATTTGACTTTAAAGGTGCTTGACGAGAAAAACTGTGACTTCCATGGAAATGGGGAAAACAAACAAACAAACAAAAACTTATCAAGTTTGCCCCAAGAGGAAGTTGTCATCCTAAGTGTATGACTCCTTTGCAAACAATGAAGTTGTCTGTTTTGTATGTGCAATGAAGTCTTGGATATTAGAGTGGGAAGGGAAGAGAGAAGGCTATGGGCAAAACCATATAAAAGAAATGAGCATTTACTACTTTGGGGCATTGTCAAAAGTTGAGGAATGTTTTGGGGGTATGTGCTTTTCCAAACTAGCCACAGTATTTGCCATCTCATGAACTGAGTTTTGATCTCGATCCATTATATTTGGTGGGTTAAGATGACTGTCTTGATGACATATCATAGCTGAAAAATGCCTTCCTAGGTAGGTTTACCAAAGGCCATGAATCTTCTGCTTTCCTTGTTCTTGAATTCATCTGTGGGGTCCATCTTTTGTGGCCATGCCTATGGTCACTATGCAACAAAAGCCCTCTTACATAGGGCATGGCTTTGAGGTTAGATACTGTTTCTCTCCCACCATTTCAATGTGAGCTTTCATTGGAAGCAACCTCATGGGACCCTGAGCTAAATCCTTTCACCTCATGGGATCCTGAGCCAAAACATCCAGTTAGCTGCTCCTCAATTCCTGATCCATGGGCTTTGGGAATGATAATGACTGTTGTATTGATTCATAATGTTTTGCTAAATGAATAACTGCAAAAAAGGGATAGGAGACCCACATGGAGAAAGAATAATATAAAAGGCATGTATCACTTTCAGGTAAATCTTTTAAACCATAACCTTTAAACATACACTAAAAGTTATGGAGAAGCCCTTTGTAGATAGCCTCTATTCAGTCATGAGTCAGAGCTCGGAATGCTTTGGTAGAGCACTAGGCCCTCTCCATGGAAGTTCATAGTTTTCTGCACAGACTTGCTAAAGGCAGCCAGGGGAAGGAGAGGACTTGTTATGAAGCTGTACTCACAAGGCAGGCATAGTTCTTACATGACTATATGCTTGCTTGGGGTTGTGGTGGTGATTGCACTAGATCATTAGAGGTGGCCAAGATATGCCCCTCTAAAACTCCCACTACTTGTTGAGTCTCCTCCTTTTCCTTCCACCATTTCCTTTTTAGTAAAACCAAGGGTCAGGGACTGGGGGTAATAGCTTAGAGGGAAGGAGTACATGCTTGGCATGCACAAAGCTCCAGTTTGATCTTCAGCACTAATCCTCCTTCCTGTTGAGCAGAGAATACTAGGGATCTTTGAGTGCCTCTAGAACAGGTCTCATGGCTCTCAGCACCACAGAACCCTAAATAACACTGCTTCCCTGAGCCAAGCATTGGATTGTCTAGCTCAGCTGGCCATGCATCACTGGGAGTGGCTTCTAGCACTCTTGCTATTGTCCCTCCTCCCCCCAAAACACCCAAAACCAAAATAAATGAATAAACCCCAACAACACCCAAATTAAGTAGCTTGTGTTTCCTGAAGACCACAAATTACTGCCTCTGTGTCACTGTTTTCTCATCTCTGGCCAACTCAATTTTATTCTTCAAAACTCAGACCAGTCTTCACCAGTTCCAGAAGGCTCCACAGGGCTAAGAACTTGTGCACATAGCTCACTGTTATATTTGGATCTATGATGAAATTCATGTTTAGGCATGCTCCTTCTAGATCATGTACACAGAGCCAGATATAATCAATTAAGTAATAAATGATTCCATATGTGTTTCTTTACTGAGGCTTCCCTTGTCACATTCATGGATGCTCAAAACATGTGTGCCCAGAAGGGTCAATCTCAAAGCCCTTTTTATAATGTCAAGGCATAAAGAAATTTCAAAGCATTGAGTGGAAAGTGGTAAGAAACTGGGTTATTTGTTTAGAAATCCTGAATTTGATGGCAAATGTCTTCATACAGAGGTGGTGGAGTCTGTTGTGACAATCAATGGATGTTCTATTGTTTCTTTCCTATTTGTCGATCACAGCAATTCATCCCAGTGTCTTAAAATGGAAGTTAGAGACAAGAAAGACTCTGGTTCAGAGCAGGTTCTACAAGGAAGGGAAGGAAGAATCCAAGGAGATCTGCCAAGTGGAAGAGTTACATGTAGTGAGCTGTTAGGAAAAGACATGGATGGAGCTTTCCTGCCCTCACTAGAAATGCTATCTTCCCCTAAATTCCCCAAAGAGGCTTACCAATCTGGACTATGTAGAAATGCCATCTTTCCCCTAAATTCCCCAAAGATGCTCACCAATCTGGACATTGTAGTACTTTTGTAAAAAACAAAAACAAAACAAAACAAAAAAACCACATGCATGCAAATCAACATGTAAAGACAGGTTGGCTTCCAAGGCCGAATCTGGCAACAAGGCTCACTAGACCCTTGACACTACTATGTACTTTCCCAATATTTATTGAAAATCTCTCTGAACGTGACCTGCCAGAGAATCCTTCATCAGAACTTCCTGATGTCTTTCCCTCACCTTGGACCTTTCTCCTTCATAATGGCTTCACTTTAGCCCATCTCTGTTAGCTGAGATCAGACTCATACACATCTCCAATACACTTGTGGCCCAGAGACAGGTCAAAGAGAGCAACGTGTCCTCCCCATGTCAGCACTTACAAAGTTGGCAGTGTTGCAGAGAGCTCTTCTGCAGGGTCAGTGTCTCTTCCTCCGCCAACATGTTAGTCTGAGATATGTTCCACAGGTGTGGACAAGATGCACTTGGCTGATTTAAGGGTAACCTGTCAAAGTCCTTAGATGTGGGGGGGAAGGAGGTCATCTCAGGAGTAGTTAGTTGCTTTTCATCCACCCAGCAGGTGTGGATCATCAAATAAATATCACACAATGTCTTTCAGCCAGGAATAAATTCTGACAGGGAGAAGGAAGGACATGGGCTCACTGCATGTAGGTGGAAATGAAGAGCTGAGAAATTTCTCCCTTTCACTGGGGAGAATCTGATGGTAAAGAAGAGGATTTTAGTCTTGCAATCTAGCAATGCCCTGTCCACACAGTCACTCTATGTCCTCAGCCACACAGCTTCCAAGAGAAATGTGTCCCAATGACATAATTTTATTATTGACAAAGGATTTAGCAAATAAAATCCCTCAGAAAAACTCTTTTTTGATTTGGTTTTAGGCCATACCTTGCAGTGCTCAGAAGTTAGTCTTGGCTTTGTGCTCAGAAATCACTACTGGCAGGTTCGGGGTACCATATGGGATGTCAGGGCTAGAACCCAGGTGGGCCATGTGCAAGGCAAATGCCTTACCCACTGTGCTATTGCTCTGGCCCCCCCCCTTTTTTTTTGCTGATAAAACCTTGCTTTTAGAAACAAAGTAATGGAAAAATTTGGCTTAATTAGCTGTATCTCTGCTCTTGGGAGGATCCCATTCCTCACTTTTCTGAAGATAAGATTGAACCATAGTCAAATGTGTTCAGGGAACACTCCTGGTATTGTGATTCCATACAAATTCCATATAATTACAGGAATTTGAATTGGAATTGGCTGTGCACAAGGCAAGTGCCTTAACTCCTGCACTATATCTCCCTGTCCCCTTCTCTCACACTTAAAACACAATTTAAAAAAATTAGTCATCAGTATAATTCCCAGATTTTTCCTGGGAGATTCAGGAGATATTAAAATTCAGTAATTTGTGGGTTCTCATGTTTGTAAAACTAGAAAAAACAGCATGGAACAATTTCTTTTTGAATAGTCTCAAGCCTTACTACCATTACATGCCAATTTACCAAGCATCATCAGATCCAAATAGTTAAAAAAGTAATGATAAGGAAAGATAAGATGTGGTTTTAGCCTTGACTACAAAGGTATGTTCCTACCTTAAAAGAAGAAATATTTGGACTCAAATGTGGTTAAATTTTGGTTTTAATTTTATGCATATTACTTATAATACTCAATGCCAAAGATAATTCTAAGAGAACCATGAACACAAGGCACATCAGGTGAGACTGAGAAGTTTGACTCATAATTATTTCAAGATGAATTGTTCAGGCAACCACAATTTCTTACATGGAGTTTCTCTGCTAATATTATGGTGGATTGGATTGAGTCAGAGTTTTCTGATTTCACTGTGTTCTCCAGATGTTCAGATTCCATTTTCCTGACTTTACTGCACCTGAGCACCCCCTGGGCAAGACTTTAGTAAACTGTTTTCTTTTGTTAACTTGAAATTGGGTTTTAAGAGAAAAAAGGAAACCAAGTCATCTCATTTCAAGCAATATCAATAAGATGTTGAGCTATTTAAGTTTATCCTTTTGTGAAAGTAATTGGGTTAAAGTAGAAGCTGTCTTGCTTAGAAGAGGCTTGACAAGTGGTAGGTTAGTCATTTCATCTAGGAGCTACTTATCATGCTTAATATATGCAAGATCCTCCTGCAGATACTGAGTTTATTGCATAGAGACAAATAAATGTCCTGCTCTCAGAGAGCTAACATTATTATGATATTATTATTATTATTATTATTATTATTGCTGTTAGTAGCTGTTGGGCCACACTCATTGGTGCTCAGGGATGATTCCTGGCTTTGTGTTCAGAAATCATTTCAAGGAGCTAACACAGGGAAATGTTAGCTGTGGGAACGTAGAAGATCTATATGCTAGTGAGAAAAAAGAAGCCAGGAAAGGCAGAGTAGAAAGAATGGGTTTAAGCAGAGTCCCAGACCAGTATGGAAAACAGAAAACAATTTCAAGTAAAGAAGGGACTCAGGAATTTACATTACATGACTCCTTATCTTTTTGTGTTGTGGGACACAACTCATGGTAGTACACAGAAACTATGTAGCTGGGGGTAGTTAAGTGGACTATGTGGTGCTGGGGAGCAAACCTGGGGCTCACTCTTACAAAGCACATGCTCTAATCCTTGGAGCCATCCCCAAAACTCCATTTCTACTTTTTATTTTATGATTATTATTATTTAGAGAACTGAGGTTTTTTTTGGGGGGGGGGGCACACCCTGTGATGCTCAGGGGTTACTCCTGGCTATATGTTCAGAAATCACTCCTGGCTTGGAGGACCATATGGGACACCAGGGGATCAAACCATGGTCCATCCTAGGTCAGCCATGTTTGCCTTACCGCTGCGCCACCACTCTGGCCCTGAGAACTCAGGTTTTAACTTGAATTATGCCTCAAGATTATGTCTTAGTGTGATTTACCTTCTTTACTGCTCCCTGGCAGTGAAAATCACTTCCCTTCCTGGTGAGAAATTTTCCATGGGGATTGCATGTCTAGAACCCTGTGGGCTACAAAGGATTACTGACAGATTCAGGACTTCAGAAAATGAACAGTGTTGAGAAGACTGGATAGAAGGGAAGGGCTGAAGCCCTGAAGGCATCAAAAGCACTGAAGACCTCTTGCTATGTTGTCTATGACCTTGAGGTGGTAATCATCATGTGTCAACAGGAAATGACGTCCTGACACTATCCATGGCTTCTTCAGAAACTGCAGCATTTTGCTTTAATTTTGGTGAGAGGAGTTAGGAAATAGGTTCTTTAAATATTTTAGTCATAATTAGATCCTTAAAAATGTTGATGGCATGAATGGAACATATTAGTAGATGTATCATCTGATTTTCAAACTAGGTGCTTAACTTTGACCACATTATTTCATTTTCTCAGGTTTTAAGCTAGGAGTTGGACTGAAATAACCCCAACCCTGGGCTGAAAAAAATTGGGCTAAAATAGTCCTGACCTTGGGCTGGAAAACTGACTTTCAGGTAAGTCACTGACCTTTTTTAAGCCTCAGTTTTCTCGTCTGTAAAAGAAGACAATTATGCCTCCCTTCTGGGCTTGCACCCAGGGTTAAACAGAATGAAATGAGATAATGATTGTATAGCACTTAGCACTTAAGTGCTCTTAAAATAAATGGTAATTAAGGTGACAGCAGTAATTATGCAATAACGATGATTAAAATATCATATGCAACTAAATCCAGTTCTGAAACTTAGAGGAAAATCATGGCTTCTAGATTCCTAAGACAACTTACAGCTTTGTAAGCCAGTCCCTGTGTGCAAAGGGGCTACCAATGGCCTGTGGTCAGACAAAGACAAGAAAGAGGGAGGAAGAAAGAACCATGCACATGCCCATATGCCTGTTTTTGAGGCTCTTCAGCACCTCTCTGTGATTTTGAAATAGGCCTCCTCAGGACTTTCATGCTGACAAAGCATGAAAAGTTTTACTATTCCCTTATCTACCCCGAACAATAAAGTTGGGAGAATTACAATTAAAATCTTCAACCTTCCTATTGAAGAAATGCTGTGACAGAACAGACATCTAATGAGAGAGCATCTGTTCTCTGCCTCATGAGTACTGTTCCACTCTTCGTAGAGCCCAGAGATCCTATCCTACCCTCACTCAGTTCTGGACAGAATCTACATTATGTAGGTAGTTCATATGTATGTCATTAATTGGAACTTTCTCCTACTAATCTGGCTGGTGTTTATTTGATGGTTCAGGAAGAATCCAGAAAAGTAGGGAGAAATCCCTTTTCTGCCCCAACACTACACATCTAAAAGTTTTTGAAAAGTCTGGGCAGGGAAAGCTTCCGGACAGTTCTAGGGAGCTGTGGAACATGGAAGAAGGGAGGGGTCCTTAGAGTTGGGTTGGGTCCCCATGTCAGGAACAGGAGAAGGGAATGGGTTTCTACATCAGTGGCTGGCTTCAGAGGCCTCTGCAGCTTCTGCACAACTGGATTTTACTTCATTTTATTAATATTTCAATTAATTATTATTTTTTAGGGTCACACCTGGTTATACTCAGGGCTTACTCCAACCTCTGTGCTCAGGAATCACTCCTGGTAATGCACAAAGAAATACATTATGCTAGGGAGCAAACTAGGGTCTGGTGTAAGGCAAAAACCTTAACTCCTATATTACCTCTTTAGTCCTGATATTACCAAATTTTAGAGGTTCTTAAATAAGTCAGAGGAAAAAAAAACCAACAAAAAACCACAGGCCAGAGTACCTCACTCCTCTGTGTCATAAAGAAGGACAAAACAAGGGACTAGATAGTAGCAAGTGATAATAAACATAGGCCCTATGTAGTAAACTTTTCATCTATATATGCTTTTTTGTATACTTATAGACCTGGGGTTACATAAAAATTTCTAGAGAGAATATGGGGGCAAATGGAGAAAGTTTAAGAGGCTTTGGTTAAGAGAACTGATTAAACAATTTATGTAAGTTCCACTTCCTGAGACCATAGTGTGTCCAGCTGGAGAATGTGTAAAGAAAGACAAGGATTAAAACAGACATTCATGGTCACAGAGATAGTATTTCTGGTAAGCCAGATGATTCCTGAAGCCTTCGAGGATTCTTCCCTGAGCACAAAGGTGAGAGTAAATTCTGAGCATAGCCAGGTGTGAAAAAAAAAATCAATTACCCAAAGAAGATAATCACCCGGAAGCCACTGGATGATGGGAAAGAACTAGGGTGATGCCTGCTATGTGGGGTCCTCTTTAACTGCATGAATTTTACCTACACTGCATGGACCCCACCTTGGTAATAGGAAGGCTTTTCTCACAATAAGCAAAAGTCTGGTCCAAAAACCCCAGTACAATTGTTAAACTGAACATGCTCTAAATTACTTCCTGGTAAGGGCTATTCTACACAATCTGATGATTTGGGATTTCATCAAATTAATGTCACTAGATATGACTTATAATTAGGAAAATGTTTGAAAAGTTTTTAAAATGAGGCTATTCATTAACTCATTGATTTTTTCACAGATTGGAAGCCTGAATTTAAATGATACCCAAAAATATAACTAGGTACACTCAAAGCGAGAAGGGCTTATGAGTCTTTAAATGGAATGCAGCAGTTTAAAATGCTATTACTATTCAGATTCTCCCGAACATTAAAACTGCCCATTAAATGAAAATCTAATAATTGGCCTTACTGAATTGTGACATTTTGTAACCTGTTCAGAAATGCAGAAAATTGTGGAAGAAAAGTTCTTTTGAGGCAGAATTTGATTTGCAATGTAATAATATTCCAAAAGCCAAGGTCCTCATGCTCATATACACAAAAGAACAATAATGCAGATCGACTAATAGAGCGAAGGGAGGTTCTGTGAATCAGAGCTAAGCCATCTGACTCTCCAGGGGAAATTACATTACTAATGGGGGAAATGTAACAGGTAGTAGGCTGGGCTGGCAGCTCGATGTAGAATACATATATGTGTTGCATGCATGAGGCCCTGGGACTGATCATCCCTTTCCAATAGATACCTACCCCCAGGAAGGCACATCTGTCAGAGGAAAAACACTGTTGGGAAACTGAGTAAAATGATTTTCATTCATCAACTCATTCTCTAGGTCAGTCCAGGGTTCCCACTTGGTCTCCAGACACTGGCAGGAGACCAGGTACTGGAAAAAAATGGAGGCTAAGGGGAAATGAAATCAGAGAATAATCTGGAATCTAAGAGAAGTAATGTGAACAAGATATAAAAGTTGGTGGGAGAAAAAGGTTCAGGTACATGTTGGGATTGGTGTTGAAATATCGTATAACCAAAACCCCATTACCAACAGCTTGGTGAATCACAATTCTTTGAATAAAAGGAAAAATAAGTTTGTCAGAGGAAAATGATAAATAACAGATGGTTTCACTCACTGGTGGTATACAGAGAAATAAAACACTTGAATAAAAGTAACAAATGATGACCAAAAATAAAGAAATAAATATAAAGGCAGTTATGTAAAGCAAATTAATTTTTATCATTTCTAAGCCTAAACCAAAGTATTTGGGTAGATTCTATATTCTTTATGTTCAAACATATCATTTTCTCATTCTTTTTTTTGTTTGTTTGTTTTTGTTTTTGTTTTGGGCCACACCTGGCGGTGCTCAGGGGTTACTCCTGGCTATCTGCTCAGAAATAGCTCCTGGCAGGCACGGGGGGCCATATGGGACACCGGGATTCGAATCAACCACCTTAGGTCCTGGATCGGCTGCTTGCATGGCAAACGCCGCTGTGCTATCTCTCTGGGCCCCAAACATGTCATTTTCTAAATGAAGATAATAACTTAAAATCTTTTATATATAGACAGTGACAGTAAGATTTTAAAGGCTTTTATTTTATTATTATTATTATTATTTATTTTTTCTCTTTTTGGTTTTTGGGTCACACCTGGCAGCACTCAGGGGTTATTTCTGGCTCTATGCTCAGAAATTGCAACTGGAGAAAACAAAACAAAATAAAACAAAATAAAACAAATAAAAGCTCCTGGCAGGCTCAGGAGATCATATGGGATGCTGGGATTTAAACCACGTCCTTCTGCAAGCAAGGCAAATGCCCTACCTACATGCCATCTCTCCGGCTTTAAAGGCTTTTAAATTCTTAGGATTTCAATGAGATTCCCCCTTTATTTATATATGGGAGATGCATAGAAGAAGGCAGCCGGTTGCCTATGTAGCCATTCAGTTTCAAAATATTCAGTAATAAATATGGAAGTAATACTTTTGAAAATGTTCAAGTTCAATTTTGCTAATCTGTTTTTTTTGGGGGGGGGCACACCCGGTGACGCTCTGGGGTTACTCCTGGCTATGTGTTCAGAAGTCTTTCCTGGCTAGGGGGACCACATGGGACGCTGGGAGATTGAACCGCGGTCTGTCCTAGGCTAGCGCTGGCAAGGTAGACACCTTACCTCTAGCACCACCACGCCGGTCCCAAATTTTGCTAATCTGTTTAGTTTTGTTTCCGATCATGTGTTGTTCTAGGGATTAAATACAGTTCAGAGGTGTTCAAAGCAAGCACCCTACCCACTGTACTACCTCTTCAGCCCGAGTTCAGCTTTTTTAAAGTTATGAGTAATTTAACCAGGCCATCATTTTTTTGTAGGCAAAAACTATGGGGACAATTTAATTAAAAACAAATACTCTGGAACTCATTTTATTACTCATAAATTTGGAGCTTGGGGGCCACCTGTGACCGTGTTCATGGTCTGTTCCTGGATCTGTGATCAGGAGCGACCCCTGGCAGTGCTCTGGGGAACCATATGCAGTGTTGGGGATGAAATGGGGACTCAGCTGCGTGCAAGTCTTAGCTCCTGTACTACCTCTCAACATCTCCCCATCCTTACCCAACTGCTTCCAGGCCTATTCTAAGCATGTGAAAATAACCAGAAGTAGACCACCCTGTTTGTCTAAAGAAAGTTGTTCCTCTAGTCAAGAGCATCAGGCTGTGTTTTTTTTCTGGAAGGTCAGCGTAGCTCTGACAGAGTAGTGGGCTATTAGCAAAAGCCAATTTTTTTTTAATTGTGCACTAGCAGCATGCGACAATGGTTAAGATCAGGAAGATCACAGGTGACCCTGGCCTGAGGTTTTCAGACCACTGCAGAAGAAACTGAAATTGGGAACTCAAATCTATTCCTGATCTATTCCTATTTATGAGCAGTTTAGAACTGTGCCTGCTGGGCCGGGAAGGTGGCGCTAGAGGTAAGGTGTCTACCTTGCAAGCGCTAGCGTAGGACGGACCGAGGTTTGATCCCCCAGTGTCCCATATGGTCCTCCCAAGCCAGGAGCGATTTCTGATTGCTTAGCCTGCAAGGCAAACTATTGATATTCAAATAGGGAAGACTTAGTAGGCACTCTCCATCATCTAAAACAGGCATCAATGGTGATGGCACAACAGTTATCTAATGAGTACATATTGATTAATTTAACCCCATGGAACCACTGTCTTCTGCTGCTGCTAATTTCAGTTTTGAAGTTAAATGGAATAAAGTAGCTTAAGAGTAATTAAATGTGTCCAGTCTCTTTATCCCTATGGCTATGAGGACTAGGTAGCCCTCTACTGCTGCGGTGTTCTGAGAAGACACTGGAAAGGCTTTGAAACCTCTCAAAGGCACGTTCTCAGGAGGTGGCAATTTCACATTAAAAAACTCATAATATGAATGGGCCCATTAACAGCACTTTTTCTAATAAGGCATGTGAGGAAGGAGTCTAATTTGTAATTATTTTCAAATACTGGCTAAGAAAGTGATATCCTTTTAAAAAGATAGTTATGGAGAAATGCTTATTATACCCGAGAAAGCCTGTCTAACATGTAGAATAGAACATAGAAAATTGAGGCTTATAGGCCGATTAGCAGAGTTTTAGAAACTTAAGCAAAAAAGATGAAGAGAAAACTTTTTCCAGTCATGTTCAAATAATTACAGATGCTCCCTCTTTGTCCTCTTCCTCCTTTTTCTCCTTGGTAACTTTAATTTTACAAAGTTTTATAACTTATAAACTAATTTTATTGTTTGCTTTATGTATATAAGCAAAATATTAAGGTTCCTCAAAAAATTTTATGAATATAGAGAGCTTGTTTGTCTGTTTAGTTTTTGGGTCTATACTCAACAATGCTCAGAGGTTACTCCTGGTTCTGCACTAAGGAATCACTCCTGGTGGTGCTCAGAGGACCACAGGGGATGCTGAGGATCAAACCCAGGTTGACTGTATACAAGGCATTATACCTGCTGAACTATCTTTTTGGCCCCCATGAGGCTGATATTTGTTTAAGATTTGGAGCATGGATGTGAGTGAATGCAGCATCTATGTGAAAGGAGCTAGAATTTTGGGCGAAGTGTGGTGTGCAGGTGTATAGGGATTGCTCTTGATTCCTCTGGGAGAGCTGTAGTAACAGGAAGTGGAAATCTAGTTCCTATAATATGTTGCCATACAGGGTAAGATGACCCTGACTTCTCTGACAGCACCACCGGTCTCTATTGCTGGGACTGGGAAGCATCATCCAAGATTACCTCACTGGGTTTCCCAAAGAGATTTTTCAAGTTGCTCTGATAAATACATCTCTGCTTAAATTGGCCAGATGATTCTATCCTCCAAATTCAAGAACCCTAACCAAAAGAGCACCTAAAAATAGACCCCAATGATCTTACTGCCTCTTAAGATACATCTTTGACACCATGCCAGGTTGTGTCCCTAATGAATCGAGCATTTTTTAAAATTATTATTTTTGGTTTTTGGGTCACACTGGCTGCGCTCAGGGGTAACTCCTGGCTCTACGCTCAGAAATTCTCCTGGCAGACTCGGGGGATCATCTGGGATGCTGGGATTTGAACCACCATCCTTTTGCATGCAAAGCAAACACCCTACCTCCATGCTATCTCTCCGGCCCCAAGCATTATTTTTTTTTATCAGTCAATAGATGCTAAAAAAAAAAGTGTTAATCAAATCACTACAGTGACAGGCATATACTGTAGACTAATTTTAACATCATTCAGCTACTATCTAGACAGTGAGATCAGATCTACCTAAAAAGAAAAATATCTCAATAGTAAGGTTTAAATCATAGTAATTTTAAGCTGTGTTCATTTATCTGGGCAAACAAAGGCATTAAAAAACAACACACAGGGGCAAACAGCAGTGTTTGCCTTGCAAGCAGCGGATCCAGGACCTAAGGTGGTTGGTTCGAATCCCGGTATCCCATATGGTCCCCTGTGCCTGCCAGGAGCTATTTCTGAGCAGATAGCCAGGAGTAACCCCTGAGCACTGCCGGGTGTGGCCCAAAAACAAACAAAAACAAAACAAAACAAAAACAAAAAACACAATTTTTCATCATTTGGAGAGGAAGACACAAACAAGCCAGAATCATCTTTTTGTTTTGTTTTGTTTTTTTGTTTTTTTGGGTCACACCTGGCGGTGCTCAGGGGTTACTCCTGGCTGTCTGCTCAGAAATAGCTCCTGGCAGGCACTGGGGAACATATGGGACACCAGGATTCGAACCAACCACCTTTGGTCCTGAATCGGCTGCCTGCAAGGCAAACGCCACTGTGCTATCTCTCCGGGCCCCAGAATCATCTTTTAAATTATAATAGAGAAGACAAAACTGCAAAATTATTATGATGATTAGAAATTAATCTTAATTTGATTATTATAGAATGACACTTGTAAATTGCTAAGTTTTGGTGAAAAAAATAACAAGAATCCTTAAATAAACTCTTAGAATGGTATTTTATATAATATATATGCAGCATGGTATTATATATAGAGACTAGTATACTAGACTAAGTATTTGATTATAAATGTTATTTTCACTAATAAAAAATTTGATTTTCCTGTTTCCATTCCATAAATATTTTATTTTCTATAAGTATTTAGATAAAGGGTAAGATGATAACTTTAAATATTTAAGTGGTCAATGACAGTCAAGTAGTCATGAATTTTTCTAGTTTACTATTGAATATGGATTGCCTTAGAGGTAACCTCAAGTACACGGCATGGCTTGCTAATGAGTTATTAGTTGTGAAACTACGAAGTAATTCTGAATTTTAAGTAAGGACCAAGAATAGACTGGGATATAACAAATTACATGCACCATAATTATGCAATATCATGAGATGTATTAGATAGTCACACTATGCATACATCAAAAATACATTAATAAACCTAACATATTAATAAAAAGCTAAGTCTGGCCCTTCAAGACCTCAACACTAATTGGAAAGGATTTTGACAGAACATCTTGAATAACTTTCATTATCAATTTTGGCAAGCTATTTTTTCAGCTACCTAAATAATGATGATTTCTATACTGTACAGTGCATCTATCAAAATTTAAGATCTGAAAAATATCATTAGCGGGGATGAGTGAAGCAACAGCTATTCAAATGTCAGAACCTGAATTTGAATATGTTAGTGTAATATAAATGATATGCATGGGTTATTCATTTTCCCTACATTTTACTAAATATGATCTTAAATAAACCTTGCATTTATAATTACATAGTAGACATTAATTATGTGCATTATATTCAATCCTGTATAAGGTTTAGTGATATTTTTAAGATGATACTTTCTGTATAGTTTATAAAATATTCTAAAAATATGTGATTGATGGCCTTCACTGTTTTGTTTTGTTTTGCTTTGTTTTTGTTTGGGGGGTTATACCTGGTTATTCTCAGGGGTTACCCCTGGCTCATCACTCAGGAATCACTCCTGGTGGTGACTGGTATGCCAGGGATCAAGCACAGGCTGGCCAAATGCAAGGCAAGCACTCTACTGCTCTACAATCGTTCCAGCCTCATGGCCTTCATTCTGAAAATGAATAAAAATCAATTTATAACAAAAGCAGTTAGCTTCACAAGGAAAACAAACAGATCCAGTAATTAAAATTATTGGTCAAATGTATAAAAGTTCCATGTTTGCCAGCTTATTCCTAATAGCAAGAAACATATTTATCATATTTCCTTGGTTGTTATTGGAATTAAAGCAATTCAGATAAAAATTAAGAAGAATTAAATCACTTCAGTCTCAGACATGTAAGGTCTATGTCAGAAGGAACGTCTTCATTTATATTCAGAGGGTGAGTATAAAAAAGGACCAGGTATCATTCCATTACTAGGAAGATAGGGGGCTTTTTTTGTTTTTGTTTTGGGGCCACACCTGGTGGCTCTCAAGGGTTACTCTTGGCTCTGTGCTCAAAAATTAATCCTGGCAGGCTCAGAGGACCATATGGAATGTGGGGATTGAAGCTGGGTCAGTGTATACAAAGCAAACACCCTCCCTGCTGTGCTACTCTAGCTCCAGGGTTTTGTTTTAAAATAATTCTTTTTTTTTTTTTGGTTTTTGGTTTTTGGGACATACCTGGTGACGCTCAGGGGTTACTCCTGGCTATGTGCTCAGAAATCACTTCTGGCTAGGGAGACCTGGCTAGGGGACAGCGGGGATTGAACCAGGTCTATCCTGGATCTGCCACATGCAAGGCAAAAACCCTAGCACTGCGCTATCGCATAAAGGGGGACAAGCTCACAGTTATACATGACCCTGGGCATCTCAAGCCATTGAACCCCATCTTCTATGTCCTTCTTGCCAGGCTCCACGATTGTGTCAGCATGTGAAGGTAACACCAAGATCTCCACTCAAGGCCTCATGCTTCCTGGACAAGTTCATTAAATCACTGAACTACCTTTCAGACCCCATGTTCTTGACTTTAATACTGGTTTTGGTTCTGTTAAGTTTTAACCTGTGCCCTTAAAGTGAAATGTCCACAACACATCTGTTTTTGTTTTTTTGTTTTTGGAAGGCCCTAGGCACCTACCATATTTGTGGAAGGATATTATGTTGGAAACACCTAAGCTTAACTTTGACCAAGAGGAAAGCCTTCACAACAAAGATCAACTCGGCCTAGACCAGAAAGTTTGATATTATAAAAGGAAGAAATTCTAAAGCTCTTGATACCCAAGTTGGACTTCTATATCCTTTCCTCTTGGACAAGGAGCTCCTTCCTTTTGATTTCTTTCAATTGGGGTCTCCTCTCATGGACTTCTTATACTCCCATTTCCTTCCCTTCCTGAAGTGGACTCTCTCACACAGGATATGCATGATCTTGTGGCAACAGTACAAATTGAGTTTATGAATGATGGCCTTCACTTATTGCCTCTTTTTCTCACATGATGATATTTGTAACTCTCTAGCTGTAGGATTTCCAAATCTGAGTGATTTGTAATGTAATACTTGTAGAGTCTCTAGAGTAATGTCAGCATTAGTTACAAATAAAAGTTGGCTCTCTGCATCTCTTAACCTTGGGAACATGAACCTTTAAGGCATGCAGATCAAATACCAGCATTCCCTGAAGGCTGCTGTGCACATCTGCATTTCTGGATATGAGACTTTTTATGTTCTTAATCAAGTATAATCTCACTTCATAACTTGTACTTTTGGCTCAGTGATACCTAGTTTTCCAGGCAAGCAAAGAAATGAAGGCTGAAAATTTCTGTGCTTTAGAGGTTTGGAACTTTGGCAAATGCTGCATTGCAAGTCAAATATTGGATCCTGAACCCCACCATGATGAAATTCAGTTACAATACAAAGAAACCAAAGTGAGACTTCAGCTATTCCAAAACTGCATCTGTATTTTGATATTGCCAGATATTTGTCCTAGCAATTCTATGTTCAAGAAAAAATGGAATGAAAAGCCTCCCCTCATCAAACACCTCCCCCACCCCCCCGCTGCCAATTTCCCTCTGGGATCTTCAAGTCCTTGGAAGCAATCACTAATTTCTGCTTACATCTATGATTCAAGCATCCTGCTTGCTATTGCTATTTCTGGCTCTTCTGTGTTTAAATGGTCAGATTGCTTGCCTCTGCATCTGGGCCCAAACCAATTTAACATTGAAAATTAGTTCAAGAGACCCAATAACCTTTGTGTTATCTTTAAAGTCAGCTATGAGAGAGCTTGAGTTATTAATGTCCAATCATAACAACTGCCCACCTAAGTCACCAAAAACAGGAGTATCAATCTTTACATAGTTCCCTTAATATTGATTGCCCTTTTAGGATCATGTCAATGAAGTAGAATTTATTTTCAAATCATTTACTTGAGTACCCATGAACACTCTTTGAGATCTGAAAGCCATACTATTTAAATATATTCATATCATTGTAAGCATATTACCTGTGGGAAAAAGAAACTTCCCATGACGCCAGGTCTAGGCAGTATAGCTCAGGATTTTATCAAGGTGGTGTAAAGGCTAAATGTAGACCCAATTTATAAATGTTCTCACTTTTATTTTTTGTTGTGTTTATCCACTTTATAATGTAAAAAACAAAAAAAAGAAATAAACACACAACAGCATAACCAGGAATGATGAGGGGAAGAATATACTTCATTCAAAATTGACTTACACAATAGCTGTAGTTTGTCTATGAACTCATTTATTGGTGTTGGTAGAGAGCCAACATGAGTAACAGTTAAAAGCATGAGCTTTATTTGAAATCTTCTTGTGTTCAAATTCTAGTTCTGCTACTTATTAGTTCCTTAGCTTAAGGTACATATTTATGCTTTTCAGACCTCAGTTTATTCACTTGTCAAGTTAGTTGTAAAGATTAAGATTTATTTTAATGTGCTTACTATAAGATTGGCTCACTGAAGTTTCTCAGTAAAAGAAAGTTATTTTTCACTTGTATCTTTCCTTCATTTTAAGTTCTGTGTTAAGAAGAGCTTACTTGTACTTTCTTATATAAGTCTTAATTAAAGGGCTTGTCTTGCAATATGATAGAAAAAATATTGACTTAGATGTCAGGATACAGCATTCAACATCCAACCTCTCTATCTAGTAGCTCTGTGATTCCTGGCAAAGTTCTTAAGATGCCCGGGTTTTAGATCGTCTCTATGTAAAACTGGAGATAATGTTTTACCTGCAATTGCTCTGATAGTATCTAATATATTTATATATATAACATATGTAATAAACAATAATCATTGTTTAAATGTAGGTTATTGTCACTATTCCATTCTAACTAAGTACTATTATCTTTTGAGTACTAACTGCCAGGCATTGTGTAAGTGATTTATAAGTGTCATGTCATTTAATCCCTACTAAAACTCAGAGAGTAACTACAAATAAAATATCCAAGCTACAATCAAAACATCATTATTTCTATTTTCCAGATGAGAAAAGTCAAAGCTTGACTCAAACCGAAGCAGTCTAAATCTCCACTCTAAACTATGACCCCAACTGAGTCCAACGATCTCACGAAGAAATGCCCACCTTTTGTGGGTCTCCTAATAAAGAAGAGACAGTCCCCTTCCTAAGGTGTCATGCCAAATAGGAAGAAAGAGGATCCCAGTTGTCAACCTCATGAAACACAAGGTCAAACCTGTTTCATCTGTGGTCCAATATCTGTAACACAAACACTCCAGTCTAATGGACCTTTTCTCAATTTGGTCATAATAATCAAATAAGAATAAAGAGACTTAAAAATTTTAAAAAACCTTACATCTATGCTTAGGCATGAGTAATTCATCAGAGCCTGGCAATTTAAGAATATATAAGTGGGAGCTGAAGCGACAGCACAGTGGTAGGGTATTTGCTTTGCACACGGCTGACCCAGGATGGACTTCGGTTTGATCCCTGGCATCCCATATGGTCCCCTAAGCTAGGATTGATTTCTGAGTGCATAGCCAGGCGTAACCCTTGAACATTACTGGGTGTGCCCCCCTACCCCCCAAAAAAGAATATATAAGTGGATTGGCTTGGATGGAAAGGAATGACATATTCTCTTTTGAACTAGTAAAAAAGGGCCACTACGTGGATAGACAAGTAGCATGACAGTGGTCACTGGGACCAGGGGTTCCTTTTCCAGACAGGCTGCAGAAACACAGGTGGAGGCCACCGGCAGGCAGAGTTGGGGCTTCTCTAGGTTCCAATTCTTGTCTGCTTCTACTAACCCAGGAGCCTCTAGAAAGATCCCCAAACAACACTTGCCTGTGTTCAACAATGAGCACACCAAGGGTGTTCAAGCATGTGTTTAAGCGTATGCGAACAAAGAGCATAAAGATGTGTGAGACGGGTGTTAAAACATCAGTTCAAACATGTGTTTAACCATGTGTGAGCAGAAGGGTGCTAAGCCATGTGGTAAAGCAAGTGTTTGAGCATATTTGATTACAAATGTTTCTCATTTGGGAGCTTAAATTATTTTTCCTTAATCCAGTGTTGCTAGGCAAATGCTTGGGATTGTCCTAACTTAATATAATAATACATGATGGAACTCTAAAACATTATTTTATGAATGTAGAATGTTTCTCCCTGTTTTGTTTTCATCATGACGAAATCTACTTTTATAGTTTTTTTTTTTATCCACAAAGAGATGTTCTGCCAGTGTAAACAAAAGCTGGGGGGTGAGAAGGGGCGAACTTCCACATGCAGAAGGCAACAATCTGAAGAGGGCTATGTCATGCTCAGGGTGACAGCACTTGGTACATAAAAGACACAGATTTCTAGATTTCCTAGATCCACATTCCTGGGGTGACTGTTACATTTGAGCACGCTGCCAGTGTTAGGATACTGATTTTTGTTTTTAGTGGTGAAATATATAGAACACTGCTATAGAGAACAGGGATTCTGACTGTGCTTTTGACAGTTAAATAAGAGAGGCTGTTTTAAGGATTCTCTAATGTTTTTTGCTAACTATATTAGCTTACAAAATCTAAAATATTGGGCAGGAGCAATAACACTGTCTTGCATGTGGACAACCTGGGTTCAATCCCCAGCATCCTATAAGGTCCCCTGAGTGCAGAGCCAGAATTAATCCCATGAACATTGCTAGGTGTAGCACCAAAACAAAACAAAATAACAAAAATAAAAGCCAAAAATAAAAAATCTAAAATGTTGCTGGAAGTTTTCAGTCCTAAACAAATGAAATGCTTTCTTTTAAAATATCAATACCCAAATCTTGGATATTACTTTCTAAAGAACAAAAGAATATCTAGTGATCTACACCAGAATCTGCTGCTGCTTCCTTCCTATGGGATGAAGAAAGAGATCTACATATGTTCACACAGAGAAAACAATTCCAGGTAGCCATAATATTTTCTTGATGAAAACAAAACTACAAGTAAAATAAACCAGTGAACCTATTTAAGCACACTCATTTCTCTGCTGGGAGTACATATCTAATCAAACATCCTTTAAAAATATATAAGAAATGAAGAAAATAAAAAGAACAAGCTTGGATTTAAATTCTTAAGCAAATGCTAATTGATATGAAACTTTCTGCTTAACCAGAAAGATTTAAGTCTAAATGCTATTCAATTAGATCAAGAAAAATATTTTTGATTATTCTGAATATAGTATATAACACAATTAAAATAAAAATCTTGCCTTCACTATAACCTTTTGCCTCAAGATCGTGAAATATTTTATTGGAACAAAACTGGCATGAAAGAAACCAACAATTAAAGCTGTATCTTCCGCCAGCCATCCTTCTAGCAGAGGTCACAGAATTTTTGAATATGTCTCTTCCCCTTCACTGTGTCACTTAATGATTTGCTCATGCAATTCCGTACATACTCAGGAAAACACAATTCCTCGGCAGAGCTGCGACCTGGCTTTCTGCTTAAACACATTCTAGTGCGCACACAGACAAAACCATGATGATTATTTTCCCCCCTCCATCGGGGAGCTTCAGCTTAAATTAAGAAAACTAGGAAAACAAAATTGAACTAAAGAGATCATAGAGGAAGGCTGTGCATAGGTTTTGTTTGTCATTGCAAAATAATTTTATTTTTGAGCAAAATAAACATGCTGAAGAGCAAATAGACTTGCAACATTCCCTGCTCTTAAATATTGTATTTCACTGCCACGCAAACAGAACGTGGGCCATTTATTTATTGTCAATACAAAAACACATCCTGAAATCTAAAGTTGTTTCGTGGAGGTGAGTCTCCAAAGCATGAAAATCAGGCTCAGGAATAATAACACTACTACGGAAATAATAAAATACCCATAAATCTCACAGGTTGAGGGGAACAAAATAAAGGGGTTTTGAGTAGCAGCTGGAATGGTTATAGACGGGTGTCAGTTTTCAGCCACAAAGGGATCCAAATACACCCCACTTTGTAAGAAACCGAATCAGATAAACAGACCTAATGGAGAAATGGCACTTGAGATGAAACTTCTGAATTTCCCAATTGTAACACAGAGAATCTGATTAACTTGTTCTATTTTCCCCAGACGTGGAATCGTCAGCGAACAAAATACATAGAAGGCAGGTAGAAGGCTGTGTATGGGAAAAAATTCCTCACTGGAGCAATCATTTGGCTAAAATTAGGTAAAGGGATAAGGTACTCAATAACTCCAGCAGAAATGTTAGCACTTTTTTTTTGGGGGGGGGCACACCCGGTGACGCTCTGGGGTTACTCCTGGCTATGCACTCAGAAATCACTCCTGGCTTGGGGGACCATATGGGACGCCGGGGGATCGAACTGTGGTCCGTCCTAGGTTAGCATGTGCAAGGCAAACGCCCTACTACCTGCACCACCGCTCCAGCCCCACCATTAGAACTTTTAATCACACTTTTGAGAGAGCACTGCAAATGATGAGAGACGGATTGCAAATCTCGTCTGCTTCCCATTTGAAATGGCCACTGTCAACCTCCTGGAGCTGTGGTCAGGTTGTGTGTAGAGGGAAGTTTCCCAGCAATGGTCATGCCCCACCAGGACTCCTGCGTGAGATGGTGCTGGGCAGCGAGCACATGATACATCCTCAATGATTCTTCCAGGCACTTCCTGGAAGGCTGTCCTCAAGATTCTCCATTCAATCTGTAAAGGTCCCTAATGAAGTTGGCACAGTATCTGCCAGTTTTGTGTTTCAAATAAGCTCAAGAACTTTCACAATGTCCCACGGGAGACAGGGCATTGGCCTATCAAGGTTGGTACTAATTCCCTTTCTATTAAGCAGCTCACCTCAGCAATTTTTTGGGGGGGAAAAATCAATGCAGACGAACCACTTTCATTTGTCTTTTTCACCTAAAACATCTGGAAATAATATTTATTTTATTTATTTATTGGAAACTTTTTTTAAAGGCTTAGGAAACTAGATTTTTTTTAATAGAGAGAGAAATTCTCTGCCCTTTCTCTTCTAGTCTCGGTTTCTTGCTAATGCTTGTGGAATGAATCAAGCCCAGAATTTCAAAACCTTGAACTTGCAAAATGCTTGTAGTAGTTAAACATACATGCTTCAGTTTGAAATGCTATCAGTAAATTTCATTCAGAAAAGTTCTATTTCCCTTAGTGTTACATTTCCTTTAGTTCCAACTTCTTATTAAAAGTTATTTCCAGAAAGAGTTGAATTTAAAATAAGAGATTATATTGTTTTATCTTATATTAGGGCCCTTCATATGTAGTTCAATGATTGAATATTAGGTTTAGGTGGAATCCTAGAAATCATCTATTGTTACACTATGTGCAACTAACTTTAAAGTACTCTGCACAGATATAAAGACATTATATTGCTTTATTTATTTATTTAAATTTTGGGTCACACCTAGCAGTGCTCAGGGGTTACTCCTGGCTCTGTGCTCAGAAATCGCCCCTGGCAGGCTCGGGGACCATATGGGATGCTGGGATTCGAACCACCATCCATCCTGTATCAGCTGCATGTAAGGCAAATGCCCTACTGCTGTGCTATCTCTCTGGCCCCTGCTTTAGTTTTAATCCATAGCACATTTATTACTGAAGTTATCCAACGGGAATGCACATTTCAGGGATGTTTGGATCTCATTTAAAAGCCTAATGAAAAAAATTATATTCCAGAGGCAGTTACTATGAGTGTGGCAGCTCTCTTTATCTTATTAATTAGTTACTCTTAATTAGCATAACGAATCATTATTAATGAAGACATTAGAAATGGCACTGAAGCCATGCAGACTAGTTCTCACAGTTTGCAAGAAAAGGGAATAAGAATTAGAGACACTAAACTGCGTATTCCCCCTGGAATAAAGTCTTTGACTCAGAATTCTGCCTTAATCTATGTCCCTCATGAACAAAGCTATCACCTGACTTTGACTAGAATATTAGATGATTCCTGTTGCTAGAATATTCACCCAGCTGTTTCAAGTAAAACTTTTATGGTCAATGCACTTTTTTTTTTGGTTTTTGGGCCACACCCAGCGTTGTTCAGGGGTTACTCCTGGCTGTCTGCTCAGAAATAGCTCCTGGCAGGCACGGGGGACCATATGGGACACCGGGATTTGAACCAATCACCTTTGGTCCTGGATAGGCTGCTTGCAAGGCAAACGCCGCTGTGCTATCTCTCTGGGCCAGTCAATGCACTTTCTATCAGGAGTGGGGACAAGACCTTGATTGGCTTACAGTGGGTAAGTGGCTATTTTGCCCCCCCCCTTTTTTGGGTGGGGTCCTTATTCAGCATTGTTCAGGAATTAATCCTGGCTTTGTACACAGGGGTCACCCCTGGTGGAACTTGGGGACCATTGGTTGGTGTTGGGGATAGAACCCAGGTCAACTGTATGCAAGGCAAACATCCTATCCACTGTACCATTGTACTAGCATCTGTTCCTGCTTGTTTTGCATGTTTCTAGGGGCAGAGTTCAGTCTGAGATTTACCTTCATTTTGACATATGACTTAAGAAGTATAGTTCTCCAACTTCTGGGAGAACCTAGGAATTGGCAAAGACCAAATCTGCAAGAATTAGATCTCAATTCTCTAGAATGGCTCTAAGATTAATTCCATACAACCAGTTGGTTGTATACTTACTCTGGAATGTATAGCCCTTGGTGACTACTTTTCCAGTCAACCAATAGTTTATCAGTGATTTATTGATGATCTACAGAATTTTTAATTAAAGTACATGCTCAGGTCCAACCCAGGAGACTGTGATTCTGTGGACAAGATGAGGGAGGGACTCAGGTGTCTATACTCCATGTTCACACTGGGCCAGCTCCAGAAATTCACTCTTTTCTCAAACAAGATATAAACCAAGCAGTGAAAAATCATGCAACTGCCATGCAACAGAAAGCTGGAAATTTCAGAAGAAGATAGGTCAAGCCCCCAGCCCTGCTGAAGCCACACCTGTTGCACCCATCACTCAGAATAACAATTTTGCCTATGGCCTTGCCTAACCACTCCTCTACGATTCTCTTTGGGAACACCAATCTGACCAAACTTCAGGCATACTAGTATTTGGGCTCTAGCATCAGGAGATTTTGAGCAAGTGCAGGCACAGGTGCCCTCGTGCACGCATGCACACACACACCCTCCTTCTTACTCCTTCTTACGGCAGCTGAAGACATGCTCTACAAAAGCTGGCTTTTCAAATGCTTTGAAGTCCCAGACAACTTCATTTGTTTAGTATTGTCATCCCTATAGAAACATACCAAATTAATAGAATGGAAAGCTAACAACAAGAGTTTACTAAGCCTCCTGTATTCTGTTAATGACTTCATTAGAGAAACAATAATTTTCACCAATTAGTTTTCCACTATACTTATTTTTTTAATTTTTCGTTATTACTTCTATTCTTTATTAATAACTTTGCTCTCATTTATATGATCTCACTTATGCTCTCACTTATGGTCAAGTATGTGATACATTTTCTTTAAATAGAGTAAAAAGATAAAAATGAAATATGCACAAGTGATTATAAAACACACATGGACTATATCATTCTATACTATACTATACTATATTATACTAACTATTCTAAACTATACTATTACTATGATGCTAATAAATAGTATATGTATGATGCTAACCATACATTTTCTATGAAACCAGCACTGTGGTAGGTGCTTGACTTACTTTGTCTCTCATTTAATTTTTACAGTATAGCATGAAATAAAAATCCTCAGTATTTTAAAGATAAATAAATTTATGATGAGAGATATTAAGTTATTAACAATGATGGCTAATCAATAGTGAGACTGGTATTCAGACCTAGATTTGCCTTTCTCCAAAGATTCTGCTCTAAGCTAGGAGGCCATGCCACTCACACTGTCTTGCAATTTCACTAAGAAAAATTTTCAAGGAAGGGTGCACAAATTCGAAGGTGAGAGGTGGGTAACTCAAATGAAAAAAAAAATGGGTCAAATAGCAACTGGGGCAAGAAGAACTTGGTATTCCTCAGGGGTTTCTGGTTTTCATTGCTAGCAGCTGTTTTGAATGTTTTCAGAGTGACTCTACAGAGAAACTGGAATTTTAGTCCTTATTAGGAGAATGAAAAATGGTTCACTCCTCTTGAAAACAGCCAGTCAGGTTCTTACAGCATTAATCCCCTATTTACCACATGAGCTGCAATACTACCACTGGATTCAAGAGAAATGAAAAGAGATGCCCAGACAAAGAAAGGTCCATAAGGTTCTGGCTGGAGCAATAGCACAGCAGTAGGATATTTGCCTTGCACATGGCCAACCCAGGACAGACCGAGTTTGACCCCTACCATCCCATATGGACCCCCCAAGCCTGCCAGGAACTATTTCAGAGCACAGAGCTGGCAGAAACCTCTTAGCACGACTGGGTGTGGCCCAAAAACCCAACCCCCCAAAAAATAGTCCAGAAAGAATGTTCACATCATCATTATGTATAATTTTCCCAAGTCTGTGTAAATTCTACATATACAAATTGACAAAAAGAGAGAACTGCAGGATCTCTCTAGTATGGAATATTACTCAACACTTAGAGGGAATGAAATACAAATGCACTGTATATGAAAATGTAAAAAAATACTATGCCTGTAATGTTTAAGGAGTTACGTAAGTTTTATGGCTTTAGATTGCCTTGTGTGCTTTTAAGAAATATTATAATGTGTTACAATCTGGGGACTTGAGGGACAAAGTAATTGTACATGGATTCTGTCTTATTTATCTTAATGTTCTTTGGCTGAAATTTCAAAGTTAAGATATCAGCAAGGGGACTTCTGAGAATTATGTTATGGGTGATTGTCCTTCCACTGTAACTTTACCTTGTCCTCTTTCTTTGCATCCTTGTTCTCATAATTAAAAATAAAAAAATTAAAAAAAAAGAAATACAAATGCACACAAAAACATGTATGACTTTTAAAAAAGTATGATATAGGAATGAAGTCATATACAGAGGGCTGTTTATTAAATAATTCCACTTTAATGAAATGATAGAAAGTCAAAGCTCCAGTATCATAGCACAGTACCCAAGTCTGGGACTTGGATGGGGCAAGGTTCTGAGAACAGGTGAGAAAACTGACCTTTGTTCCAATGTGGTGCACCACATTTAAAATGTGTATATTTTATTATATGGAAGTGAAGTAGTAATTTAAAATAAAATCCTTGGACAATAAAAATTCTGCAGACCATGTATGGCCACAGATTTCTAAGTGTTTTTTGTTTTTTGTTTTTTGAGGGGTGGCCTTGTGTGGATGGGGAAATGTCTCTGGTCTTATTAAAGAGATTTTATTTTAGCTGACACCTAAGGAAATAGAAAAGATGACAAGAAGTTCTCTATCATCCCTCAAATGCTGGATCTGAAAAAATGGTCCTGAGTTTTAGAGTCTAGATCCCATGCTGTCCCCTCTGTCCAGCACCTCTGACCCTCGCCCAAGCTTAGACCTGCTTCTGAGGCAGCTCCTAACCAGTCTTCCCTTTAGCTCTCATTCCAATTTCCTTTACTCAGAGGCAGGCCTATCTGCTCTGTGCAAGGGGAGATGAAATCCTCTGGCTGTCTTGCCTCCAAGTAGATGTTATGATGAGTTCTCAAGTTTGGACATTGGACGAAGACAGTACAGGAAGCGTTAAGCCAGGCTCAGGCACTACCTTTCCATCTATCTGTAGAGAATGCTTTGTAAAATGGGGCTATTTCTGGAACCCATCAGATTGATTTCTATCAGAGAAATAAATGTCTGCTTTGTTAATACATACAAATTTCGGTTTGTACTAAAAATTCATTATCAACATGATCAGAAAATATAAAACTAATCTATGCAAGTGGTTGGTATGTATGGAGTGTGGAATAAAATATAACTTTAGTATCCAGTTAATAAAATTCAAAGTGTTTTTAAATATTAGTTGGAGGAGTCCCACGATATGTAAGAGTTAGTTTCCTTCAATTTTCTGTAAAAAAGAAAAAGAATGCCTACCACTTGCTATTCAACTCTCTGAAAGACAATAAATGTCACAGAAGCTTGATTAAGAGAAAAACTATATAACAAAGTCAACTAAAGTATCACAAGTTATTGTATTTCCAGAGAAAAAGGAAAAGTTAATACTGTGTTAATATCAGATAATAAAGATATCAACATGTGAAACAAGATTAAAAATAATTAGGGTGGGCCTAATTGTTTGCCTTGAATGCATCTGACCCAGATTCCATCCTGGGACCCTATATGATTTTATTAGCACTACCAGAAGTAAGACTTCTGTGTGTGGCTCCCAAAGAAAATGGAATAACAACAATTACTATCAGGAAAAGATCATCCTAAATGCATCAGGTTTAGGTTTTCTTTTGCAATGATAATTGTGTTGGTGTGAGTGCAAGTCAGAAGCAGGCAGAAATCCGTTTAGTGGGAGCACAGGCAGCCAATGGTGCTTCTGGTCACCCTTTAGTCAGCATTATGCCCTCTATTCAAACTTCCTTTCCTGAAAATTGTAAAGACCAAAGGATTTTTCAGTCCCTTGTCAGGTATTTGGAAGTATGTAATTAACTTCTAGTAATTCTGATGTGCATGAAGAAACAACTATTTCTAAGATTGATGGCTAAATATTCTCACCATTTGCAAAAAGAAGTAATAAAACTCTTGGGCCAAGATACAGCACAGCGGGTAGGGCATTTGCCGTGCACATGGGTGACCTGGGTTTGATCTCCAGTATCCCATATGACTCCCCAAGCACCACTAGGTGTAATTCTTGAATGTGGAATCAGGAATAAGCCCTGAGCATCACTGAGTGTGATCTAAAAACTAAAATAACAACAACAACAACAACAACAACTGCTGCTGCTGCTGCTGCTGCTGCTGCTGCTACTACTACTACTACTACTACGATTTTGATTTACTACTACTACTACTACTACTACGAATTTGATTAACATGGCAGGTGTGTTCCAAGTAATAACCTCAATGTTTAGAGATAATTTTCATTTGGGAAGTAATCACATATGTGACACATGGTTAATATAGTCTTCTTCCTCAAATAAAACCAGGCAAAAATTTCAAGTCTTAATAAAATAAAAATTTTGCTAAAATGAATAGAGACAGTAGTATCACAGCAAGGCCAGTTTCAGTCAAAAACCAGGCAAAAATTTCAAGTCTTAATAAAATAAAAATTTTGCTAAAATGAATAGAGACAGTAGTATCACAGCAAGGCCAGTTTCAGTCAATGGGAAGGAGTTTGACCCCAGCCCATACAGTATCATTGATTCAAGGCTTCTTAAAGCTCCTGGATCTCTCCCCAAACCAACCAGCTCTCAGTCAAGAATCTGATTTTCCTAAGCAACAGAACTGAAAGCATAGATTACAGTGATGCCCACATAGCATTTGGAGAGATAGCAAAGCCTAATGATCAAGAAATGCATCTATAAAGGAGGCATTTTGTGCAAACAAAACCAAAATAGATCTCTCACTTCAGACCTATGAAATGGATTATATCAAAATAATTGGAAATATGTATTGGTGAAGTGTGACAAAAAGAATCTGCTTAAGAGCCGGAGCAGTGGCACAAGCAGTAAGGCATCTGCCTTGTCCGTGCTAGCCTAGGACGGACCACGGTTCAATCCCCTGGCAACCCCCCAAGCCAGGAGCGATTTCTGAGCGAATAGCCAGGAGTAACCCCTGAGCATCACTGGGTGTGGCCAAAAACAAAAACAAAAAAGAATCTGCTTATACTTTTGGGGGCATAAATTGGTGTAGTCTCTAGAAAAAAACACTATGAAGCTTGCTCAAAAATATAGGTGAGGCGAATGTGATAACCACTACACTATGGAAACCGCCACAAAAAATAAAGGTAAATTACACTCAGCTCCCAAAATGAAAGGACACCCTCTCAGTCCCACATCTCATGTCCTGGCAGAAACTGTAACCAACACACCTGCTAACTCATGCTATGTGGCCCTTCTTCTCACCCCGAACCCCAAATGTGGACTATTGCATGGTACCGGATTCAGCTTCAGAAGGACCCCCAGCTAAAGGACACTACCTGATCCCTTAATGCTGCAAATCATTTCTCAAACAAGACCACAGTGTGTGATGAAAAAGTGCCTTGGATTTCACTCCCCACAAGAATATCTCAAAAGACTTAAAAAAAAAAAGGTAAATTAAATAAATGTATTAATCAAGCAATTTTACTACTATGTATGTATGGTGCGAAGGCATTAATTTGGACAGATGTAGTCACCTCTGTGTTCCTTACTCTCTATGAAGAAATAGAAAGCAGATGCAGGACACTCAGTCTACTACAACAATTATAAAACTGTGAAATATCTTCATTTGTAGCCACATGAATAAAGCTTGTGGACGTATGACCCACCCTCTGCTCTTAAAATGGGGACATTAGCAAATGAGAGGTAAAAAATCATAGAGCCAACCAAAGCCCTGCAAGATACTATCTTCTTGTCATGGATCATTCTTTAGCCTGGAATCTCTTTTAACTTTGTCCAAGGAACTCTGACCCTCCCTTCAAAGGCCATTACAAATGACCTTCTTCCAGGAAACCCATCCTGATTCCTCCACAAGAGAAGTGCTCTCCAGCCTCTGGGGACTGTGCACTGAGGCTTCTGATCAATATAGATCTCATGGTTGATGTCCAGAACTGAGCCTGCTATAGTTGGAGAGGGTTGGGGGAAGGTGGAGAGAGACACTCGATGGAGGGTGTAGTATTGAAATACTATGCACGAACCATATTCAAATTATTGTATATCCTGGTGACTAAAAATAAATACAAATAAATGGAGGTACAAAATAGTAAGTAAAAAACTAAATAACCATCTTGAGATAGCATTGTCAGGCACTCCCTCTCATTGGCATGTATTTTCTGAAGGCGAGAGTCAGCCCCATCCCCACATACCCAACAATGTTCCCTGTACAAATCTGTGGAATGCATATCCATTTTTATAATAAGTGCTTCCCACAGAGTAGGCAAAAAAATCAGTTCCTGGAGCTAAGTTGTCTTTCTTGTTGAGATTTGAATTCGTCTCAGGAGAGACAGACAAGGGAAATGGAGCATATGGAAATGTGTAGGGATGCTTGGCTTACAGCAGATGGGCTTGCACAAGGCTGTCATGATCTGCCTCATAGGCAGAACGAGTCTCATCTTCAAGATGCAGCCATGGATGCCTTCAGTGAATACAGATGCCATGGTGACTTTCCCAGGCAGTATTTGGAGTGACCCCCTAAATCCTGCCGTACTATATTACTTAGAGGGACACTTAAACTTCAAAGAAGATTCATCTAAAGAAACTGGCATGTGGGATTTCATTTTCCCTAAGGCTTCCATACTTGTGTCAGTAAATCATCAATAATTAAACAGTAACAGTTAAAACAAGACCACCCAGGCATACAGGCCCAAGGGCTGAGCTACAGAAATGATCAGATGGTCCTTTATCTAGGGCAACTTTAAAGATCCCCCACAGTTCCCAATTTTAAATGGTACCTAGTTTATGGGTCCTGAATATTGCATTGTATCAAAGTGCCTGCTATATTAAAAGGGAAAAATTAGGAGATGATGATAATTTGGAAGATGTAAATTAGATAATTTACTACATTAAAACTTATATTACCACTTGCCAAAGCCTAGAAGGATTTATGCACAGATTCTCTCTCTCTCTCTCTCCCCCCCCTCTGTCTCTTTTTAATTGGGCTGAAAATGTCAAAATGCATGTTTTATACATCTATATGTTGACCAGATATCTCTTTTGGAGTGGATAGTACCACTTAGCAGACACTAAACTTCTGTGTTCATTTCTCTTACTCCACATACTGAATCTTATTTCCCTTTTATAATCAGTAAGAAATGTGAATCTAAGAACAACAACACATCAATACTAGACATGATAGGTGAGGTAAGGTTCTGAATCCAGGAGAATGATTTTTATAAGTAAAGTGAGTCAGAATGGTGGTGATAGCTGTGGATAAGGAGAGACTGCTGTATGCATAATATTTGGATACTTTTCATATCAGAGATCAGTGTGGGGGGAGGAAGAAGTTCCATTTCATTCTTTTAGACAACCTAGAACAGAACTGAACACATTAAAGCTACCATCCATTTTCGAATTAACAAAAAGAACTTTCAAAACGACCAAATCAAATTTACCTGCAGACAATAAAAAAAGATCTAGAAGGAAATGATACATCAAAGCATAGATGCACTATTAAAAAGAGGCAATTCTGAAAATTATGTGCTCTCGAAAACAATTATTTTTGAAAATTGCTTTATATAATCAATTTTAAAAAATGAGGGTAAAGCCTTTATAAGTTGAAGGGCAGAATTTTAAGTAAGAAATAAAGATTTGGATGCTGAAATTATAGTAAGTGGTTAGAATACTTCCCTTGCACACCTAACCCAGGCTCAATCCTCAGCATCATCTTCTATTGTCTCCTGAGCACTGCCAGGAATGATTCCTGAGTGCAGAGCAGGAGTAACCTCTAAACATTGCTGAATGTGACCCCAAAACAAGAACAAAAACAAAACATAAAAACAAAAACAATCAAACAAAAAGAAGTGGAGAGATTTAAAAAGAGAATGTGCAACATTAAGCAATGGCTGAGATAAATGATAAAAATCAGAGGGAGCAGTAATGTGATAACACAATAGTCACAAAAAACAGCAGTTAGTACAAGAGTCAGGATATTGAAACAATCCAAATGTCATAGCAAATACATAAATAAGCCATGATAAATATACACACACAATGGGATACTAAGTAGCTATAAGAAAAGATTAAACCTTGCAGCTAGCTGCATCTTGAATGGAACTAGAGGATAACATATTAAATGAAAATAGTCAGAGGGAAATGACAAATATTGAACAATCTCATTCATCCATAGTATACTGGAAAATAAAACAATAGGCAGTATAGAAAGATAATAAACTTTTGGCTTTTGGAATCCAAAATTGAGATACCAAGCAAGGGAAAGACTGAGGAAAGAAGAGGCAGACTAGAAGTGACATGGGGACACTGGTGTAGGGTTTGGTCACTTTAGCAATAGTGACATATAGTAATTATACATTATGACCATAAATATTATTGACAATATTAGAAACATGGAGCCAGAGCAATAGCACAGCAAGTAAGGTGCTTGCTTTGCATGAAGTTGACCTGAATTTGATCCCTGGCATCTCACATGGTCCCCTAAGCTGTGCCTGGGTTAAGAGTAAACCCTGAACACTGTTGGGTGCGATCCCCAAACAAAACACGAAAATATTATATTATCTAACTATAATTATAATAAAATTATTTTTTTGTTGGTTTTTGGGCCACACCCGATGATGCTCAGGGGTTACTCCTGGCTGTCTGCTCAGAAATAGCTCCTGGCAGGCACGGGGGACCATATGAAACACCAGGATTCGAACCAACCACCTTTGGTCCTGGATCAGCTGCTTGCAAGGCAAACGCTGCTGTGCTATCTCTCCGGGCCCATAATAAATATTCTTAACATAATAAGCAATAAATAGCAGATATAGTATTATAAGAAATATAGACAATAATATAATCAATGAGTTAAAAAGATTAAAAAGGAACAGAGCAGTGGTGCAGTCATTAGGGCATTTGCCTTGCATGCACTAGCCTAGAACCAACTGCGGTTTGTTCCCCCGCATCCCATAGGGTCCCCCAGGCCAGGGGCGATTTCTGAACGCATAGCCAGGAGTAACCCCTGAGCATCACCAAGTGTGACCCAAAAACCAAAAATACAAAAACAAAAAAAATGATAAAATGACAAATATGAAATATTTTTATTGTGGTTGAAGTGAATTACGATTCTTTCACAGTAATATTTGAGGCACATAGTGACATTGAATGAGGGGTATTCCCACCACCAGTGTTGTCCTCCCTCCACCCCTGTTCCCAGCATGCATCTCACATCTCTCTCCTTTACCCCCATAATGCTAGTGTAACCATTCCCCCCTTGTACAGCTTGTTCTAGATTGGGTATTGATTCAGTTGTCGTTGACTCTGGATTTGGTATTCATGTCTGATCAGTTTTTATTTCCACCAAATGAACATTTGACTGTCTGATCTTGGTACCATTGGGGGAAAAATAAAACAAATATGAATTGTTTAAAATTTTAGACACAAACTGAAACATCATCTAACACATGATAAAAAAAAAAAAAAAACAACTCTCGGGCCCGGAGAGATAGCACAGCGGCGTTTGCCTTGCAAACGGCCGATCCAGGACCAAAGGTGGTTGGTTCAAATCCCGGTGTCCCATATGGTCCCCCGTGCCTGCCAGGAGCTATTTCTGAGCAGACAGCTAGGAGTAACCCCTGAGCACCGCCGGGTGTGACCTAAAAACCAAAAAAAAAAAACAAAAAAAAAAAACAAAAAAAAAAACAACTTTCTGAGGGGCATGGCAGAGACCTGAATTGGAGTATTTAAAGTTCTTGAGGTCCATACAAAATCAGAGATTCATACAGAGACACTCTAAGGAGGAAATTAAAAAAGCATGGCAATGAATAAGGGAAGTAGAAAAATCTGTCTTGAGTACAGGTGTGGGTGAGGTGGAGAGGAGAGATATCTGGGAAATTGGTGGTGGGAATCTTGCACTGGTGAAGGGGGGTGTTCTTTACATGACTGTAATCAAATAACTGTAATCATGTTTGTAAAGATAATTTACAAAAAGCATGCAAATATGAATGGTAAACATGTCACTGCAAAGTACATATAAAACTGGTGGTAATTCCTGCAATGCAAGGGTCAGAAAATATCACATATTTTTCTTAAAAAAATTAAAGACCTGGGGTCAGAGATAGCACAGTGGTAGGACATTGGCCTTGCATGCAGCTGATTCAGGACAGACAATGGTTCAAATCCTGGCATCCCATATGGTCCCCTGTGCCTGCCAGGAGCAATTTATGAGCACAGAGCCAGGAGTAAAAACAAAAACAAACAAACAACAACAAAAACCCACAAAGACCAGAAAGATAGGTCAATGGACTGAGTTCATGATTTGCATAAGGGAAACCTAAGTTTAATTCCTGATACTGTACAAACCCCCAAAACCTCCAGGAGTAGACCCTGAGCACTGCTGAGTATATCCCCCAAACCAAAACAAAAAGTTATTTGAAAGGATATTCTACTAGATCTATATTAGAAAGTTAAAAACTCAAGCATGAACAAGTTATAAAAGAGAAGAACATTTTTCTCTTCAATAAGGTCACAATCTCTAAATAAAATCATTTGCATCATTATAAACCATCAAGGCAGAGCAAATAAAAATGTTTAATGAAAAAGAAATAATTCTACGAGAGAATATTATTACACTACATATAAAAAAATAAATGTTTTGGGGTCAGAGAGACGGTAAAGAGAGTAGGGCACTTGCCTTGTATGTAGCTGATCCAGCTTCAATCCCTGGCATCTCATGTGATCCCCTGAGCCCACCAGGAATGATTCCTAAGCACAGAACCAGGAGTAAGCCCTGTGCGCTTGTAGATGTAGCCCAAGCACAAAAGTAAAGATGAATTTTTTAATGTCATGGGAAAATATCTTCAAATATAATCTTGCAAATAACAACATAAAATAGTATACTTTCATGATCAACTATATAAATAATATGTAAAAATGCAGAGGAAGGGGCCCGTGAGGTGGCGCTAGAGGTAAGGTGTCTGCCTTGCAAGCGCTAGCCAAGGAAGGACCATGGTTCGATCCCTTGGCATCCCATATGATCCTCCCAAGCCAGGGGCAATTTCTGAGCGCTTAGCCAGGAGTAACCCCTGAGCATCAAATGGGTGTGGCCCCCCAAAAATGCAGAGGAAAATAGCATATGGCATCACATACTATTTTTTTCCCTCTGTGTAATTTGTGAATGACTTTCTTCCATTTTTCTTGAAAATGAAAATTTATTGATATACTATTGGTTTACAGAACTGATTTGATTTTGGTACTGAGGATTAAACTAAAAAAATACATTTATCATTGAGCCACATCCCTGGCCCACTTAAACAAGTTTCTTTGTTTTTATAGAGTCATCCCCAACAGTTTTTTTGGGGGGAGGGATGAGAGTGCTGTTGTGCTTGGGATTGAATTCAGGGTTTTGCACACCTTACCTATTGGGGAATATAGCATCTCTGTTTCTCCATAAAGGTTTTCTTTTTCTATAAACTATGAGGTTTTAAAAAATAATATAATTATAAAAATAATGATCAAGACTTGTAAATACTTAGTAACATTTAAGATGCAATATTAAGTGAAAAACAATATAATCTCACATATAGATTGTGACCAAACAATGGGCAGGGAAACCTTGTATCAGGAGTAGCTAACTTCAGGGTAGAGAAATTAAAAGTAAGCTTTCTTTACAAAAGCTCTTTTAATATTATTATTATACATGTTATAAGAAAAAAAGTGATTTAGAAAGAATACTCCCAGGTCACCTGACTGCATTCTTCAGGATGGGTGACATGTAATAAAAAAACCTCCCTGATGCCAGCAGCTGCTCCTCTTCATGGTTGCCCATTACATTCATATTCCCATTCTGATCAATTACTATCAGTACAACTGAGGGTAATCTCCCCAAGAGCGGACCTTGTACTGTCTTATATTCTATTGCTAGCATTTAGTTTCTTGTTTAAAAATACTACAAGGGCTCATGAAATGAATATTTGGTGAATGAACAAATGCTCCATTTTTCTAGAGATTGCTCTTGGTAAAAAGACCATTAATTTCCTTCCATTCTGACCACATCTCCAGTGTGGAAACTCCAAGGATGCCTGGCTGTAAGAACCTCCCTCCTTCATCCCAGATTACAGGCTCTGCGGAAACCCAGCCAGAGCCAGAACCTGGTGCCATATTTTTATTTCTCTTTTTCCATTTCAAAAGAAGAGGCTGTAGTTAATTCTAGTTTTCCTGGGGGCAGAGGGAAGGGGAGCTTTTAATGTGTGTGAAAGAATGGCAACCTCTGCAGCCACCTGAGGACAGTTCTTCCCAGGAACACCTGTTTGCTCCAACTGAAGCCTGTCCAAACGGAGTCCTGGGGATGAGGAGCTTGCTCTTCAAATGTGCCACCATTCTACAATATTTATTCCCCACCTGTTTCATGGCTGTGACAGGTTGGGAATGCTCCAGCTGGGGAAAACTGTTCCTTGGCTGTGACACTGTAGCTAATGTTCACCCAGACCAGGCCTGGATCTGGTTGCCCCAGAATTTTAAAATGTCTCTTCTTTTGAAAACTTGGAGCTGAGGTACTTAAGGTGAGGGTAGAAAAATTTTATTTTTCATCTTTTTCTCAATAGGTTGCCAAGCCAAGTTATATCTTTTTCTCTTTGTGCTTTACATTGAATTTTAGTGTCTTCTTCTCCTTGTCATGTCAAATTGTTGCCCAGCACTCCAAATGAGGATTGGTTAATTTCTCCATCAAGAGAACTATTAAAATCCAGGAGGCAAAAAATGCAATAAAAACGATCTTAAACATCTAATTTTACATGTAATTCAGGGGGGAAAATGCCCACATCAAACTCCAATTGTAACAGTAAAATAATGTTTTATTTAAAAGAATCTAACCACGAGAAAACTGTACATTTGAAAAGCTTACATAAAGCCTTATAAAATAAGAGACCTTTTATCTCCTCCAGATCCATGAGGTAGAAAATACTTTATCTATGCAATTTCAAGGCATATAAAAAACCCCAGTGAATAAATAAAATGTTCTTTCTTCTTTTATACAGAAGCTTTAAAAATTATCCATATAAATAGCTTGGCCTTGAACAAACAGATTAAAAGACCTAAAAGGCTATGGCTTCAGATCATGTATACAGAATAGAAAAATGAATGCTTTTCTTTATTGGCTGGGCAAGTTTTCTACTAACTAAATTTCCATAAGCCCACTTTATGAAAAAGGTTGAATTGAAATATAGGGGAAAATTCAGCATTTTAAAGTGATACACTTATCAAATAATTAATATGCCATAATAAAATGACCCATGTACTTTGTCAAGATTCTTTGTATCTATTCATGAAGCATGTGTCTAACATATAGTCAACATACTGTATAATACAAAAGCTAACATATTTTATAAATAAGCAGAAATTTTAGTCAAGTGCACACAAATTCTCAGGATTTTATAAAATTGGGATTCAGTGTGTGAAAAGAAAGGAAAGAAGGAAGAGAAGAAAGAATGGAAAGAAAAAAGGAAGAAAGGAAAGGAGGGAAGGACAGAAAAAAGGAAAGAGAAAGAGGAATAAAAAAATGAAACAAAGGGAGGGAGGAAACAAGATGGATAATAGAGTAGTAATTTCCCTCGAGAAGGAAGGAAGGAAGGAAGGAAGGAAGGGAGGGAGGAAGGGAGGGAGGAAGGAAGGAAGGAAGGAAGGAAGGAAGGAAGGAAGGAAGGGAGGGAGGGAGGGAGGGAGGGAGGGAGGGAGGAAGGAAGGAAGGAAGAAAGGAAGGAAGGAAGGGAGGGAGGGAGGGAGGGAGGAAGGAAGGAAGGAAGGGAGGAAGGAAGGGAAAGAGGGAGTGAGGGAGGGAGGAAAAAAAGAGGGAGTGGGGTACAGCATTACTATACCAGTTATTAAATAGGCTGTGATTTTCAGGCCCAGAACCCGCCATCTCTTCTATAAAGCTTCTCAGGCCCCAGAATTTTCTTTTTCCTCTCATTATTTACTGTATCTTCCTCTCACTTACCTTACAGCACAAATACTATACTTGCTGCTTCTAAAACAAGTTAAGCTACCTTTGAACAGAGTTCTGAGTTTATTGGATCTCTAGTCCTATTTATACAGTAAACATTAGATGCTTGCTATTGAAGAAAATGCTCTGGTGCTGTTCCCACTAGGATGCTAAGTCTTAGCTACTGTGGCTAAAACTAAGGAATTGGTCCAAATTTTGCCTCATCTTGATGATACAATCTTGGGCAAGACTTGACTTCTGCAAGCCTCAATCTTTACTATGAGGCTAATGACAATAATAATAATGTAATAATAATAATAATAATAATAATAATAATGTAATAACAAACCACAGAGTTCTTTATAGAGGCTATAGAAAATAAAATAGTGACTGTGAGTCTGCCTAAAAAACTAGGAAGTTCTTTATAAACTTTTATTGCCATGAACATTTTTATGGATTTTGATATTTGTCATAGCATTAAAGTGTTTTTTTTTTTTTTTTTTCAGCTACACTCGGTGGTACTTATGGGTTACTCATAAATAATCCCTGTGTTCAAGACTTAGAGATTGGGTTGACCACATGCAAGGTAAGTGCCTTACCTCCTATACTATCTCCTCAACCACATATTTCATGTCTTAACAGTTTTGTAGTTGGTTGTGAATACTAAAAAGTGTTATGGAAACCTTTGAAAAAAAAAAAAAAGATTCAGTTGGGCCTGGAGGGATAGCACAGCGGCGTTTGCCTTGCAAGCAGCCGATCCATGACCAAAAGTGGTTGGTTTGAATCCCGGTGTCCCATATGGTCCCCCGTGCCTGCAAGGAGCTATTTCTGAGCAGACAGCCAGGAGTAACCCCTGAGCATCACCGGGTGTGGGCCAAAAACCAAAAAAAAAAAAAAAAAAAAAGATTCAGTTATATACATATATACATACATGTGTTGAAAACTTGTCATAGTTCAGAGGCTCTAAAACCCATGCTAAGATACAGAATATCTTTCTGTGTATGTTTTCAAGAAAGCATGCAGGGAACCATTTCAAACATACTTTTAACTGATTTGGAAATTAAAAATACAAGATATTGTTTATTCCTTCATCAAATCATTAAAAAAAAATGAGAGTTTCTTTCTTTCCTGGGTGAACTATATTAGCCAGGAAACTAGTGTTTTTCTTCCCTTAAAATTTTTTTAACACTCTTTTTAAAATGCTGATAAAATTTGCCATTCTGAGATTTCCCCCACTGATATTCCACAGTACTTCACAAAACTCTGCCAATAAAGCCATTAGTTTTTAAAAAATAGAATTTCAAGGCTAAAAAACCATGATTTCTTTTTTTTTTTTCTTTCCGTTTTTGGTTCCTGGGCCACACCCAGCAGTGCCCAGGGGCCATTCCTGGCCCTGCACCCAGAAATCACTCCTGGCAGGCATGGGGGACTGCCTGGGATGCCAGGACTTGAACCACGATCTGCCCTGGATCAGCCACATGCAAGGCAAACGCCCTACTGCTATGCCATCCCTTTGGCACCAAAAAACATGATTCCTTGCTCCGTTCGGTTCTATCATATGAAAAACATTAGAGAACATTGAGAGTAAAAAAGGCAAACAATCTCAAGTAATACTAATAAGATAGCTAGTACTTGTAATACTTGTTCTTTAAGAAATACTGCTGGGGCCCGGCGGTGGCGCTGGAGGTAAGGTGCCTGCCTTGCCTGCGCTAGCCTAGGACGGACCGCGGTTCGATCCCCCGGCGTCCCATATGGTCCCCCAAGAAGCCAGGAGCGACTTCTGAGCGCATAGCCAGGAGTAACCCCTGAGTGTCACAGGGTGTGGCCCAAAAACCAAAAAAAAAAAAAAAAAAAGAAATACTGCAATTACACTCTTTTTTTTTTTTTTTTTTTTTTTTTTTGGTTTTTGGGCCACACCCTGTGACGCTCAGGGGTTACTCCTGGCTATGCGCTCAGAAGTTGCTCCTGGCTTCTTGGGGGACCATATGGGACGCCGGGGGATCGAACCGCGGTCCGTGCGCAGGCAAGGCAGGCACCTTAGCTCCAGCGCCACCGCCCGGCCCTGCAATTACACTCTTGGAGACTGAACACATTTCTTTATAGTGTTTGCTATGGCCATGAAAGCAAAGATTTCTGTCTTAATACCTACATGGCAAATTCTCAAGACGTACACAGTTGTTTCTTATTATGGCTTCCCTGGAAAACATTTCTGGGAAAGCAAAACACCCAGTCACTTACTTTGTTTACAACAGACAAAACTGTTTGTGTGGTATAAATAGGAGTCTGTCCTTAAAATGCTGGTAAAAAAAAATAAAGTGCAACTATGAAAAGGAACCTTTCCTGCCCTAAAGGTGGATTTTAAAAAAAAAAAAAAAAAAAGCCTCGGCTACTTTTAAAACAGCAGTAAAGCATAACTAATAGTCATCAATTGCTATACAACTAAAGACTAATTTTACAAAAAAAAAAAAAAAAAGAGAGAGTTACTTATTGTAGAGATACTCTCAGAATTGTTAGCATTAGGTTTTCTTCTCCTGCAAGATGATGAAAACCCCACTTGTCCCCCCACATTTGTGATGTATATCTATAACTCGCTCTTGTTTGTGCAGATAAGCCCAGCCTTGTCTCCTGAACTGCATTTCAAAAGCAGATTCACAGTTGTCTGACTTTTGATCTGGGGAGCAGTGAGCTTGACCAGCTGCACTGCTCCTGAGCAGTTACTGAGCTGGCTTTGTACCATCCTCATAACACAGTGAGCCTTTTAAAGTTGATGTGTGAATATACTAATATACAATGTGAGGGTCCAAACAAACAAAAATATGGTCATGATGGGGACAGTGGCAGTAGTAGTAGTAGTCACTACCACTGGTAGTGGAAGTGGCTACTGGGAAGCAGAGCCAAGGGATGAAACTTGCTTTGTCAAATTCCCATATTGTTCTCTGCCTCTTTTCTGTATGGTGGAGCAGGCAGTGGCATCATGGTGGCAGTGGGGATGGGGGGAAGGAATTGTGAAATGTTGTTTGGGGATGGACTATGCCAATAAATAGCCATTTACAAGTGGGGCTGAGGGTGCCATTACTTGTTTATAAGGCAGGCCTGGGGCTCCTGGCTTGCAGTTAACAGCTCAAGGCTGTGTTCAAAGAAAGCATTGATGGTGAACGTAAAGAGCGCCCTGCATGCTCTGCATCGCTGTCAAGAATGGCAAGTGTCCTGGTGAAAAAGGAAATATCATAAAAGAAGGATAATTCAAGAATTAGGTCGCATTGTGGCTCACCGCTGAGAAAAATATCAGATGTTTTTCCATTGTGATTAAATAATGAGCGAAATATTCTGCGATGCCAAGTGACTTATTTCATCTTTGAATGTACATGTTTACATGGCAGTAGAAGAGCACGGAATTAAAAACCTGCAGAGTCTGAATGAAATTATACCAAGGTGAACCTCAGCAGGAACTCGAAAACTCTTCTGGGCTGAAGATCACTTCTGGGTGAGCGCTATGCCCAGGAACAGGGCTATAGGCGTGATGGAAAGAGTCTCCTGAGCTTGAGCAACTTCCACTGCAGAGAAGAGCAACTTCACCCTTCCCCGAACCTCTAGAGAAAAGTGGTCACAGAGGAAAATCCTTTGCCTTTCAGGGCAGGTCAATGCAGTGGCAGCCATCAATATCCCTTCAAGCCTCACTTCCACAGAAGGGAAGGTCCTGCTTGATTCCCTCAAAAAGTAATTTTCATGATATAAGAACTCAGACTATATGATTATTTCCAATGCTGATTATTTCCAATCTCTGATTATTTCCAAAGGCAGAGCCTTTCCAGCCCTTCTAGACATCTGTCCAGAGAGTTAAACTAAAAGGTGTGGCCAGGAGGGTAGTTACCAAGGTGATTCCATCTCTTAGGGTGATTCCCTGGCTTAGCTCTATTTGTCTTTCCTCACCGAGTTATTGTTGCATGATATTGGTGGTGTGGCATAAAATCCTTTTGGGAGTGAGAAAGGGATAAAATAGGTCGGAGGATTGTGAAGACTGAATGACTAATGCCTACAACACAGACAAAGTGAAGTGGATCTTAGAGTCATGTGGGAAGCAGGAGCCACTGTGACGCCTCAGAGCAACCACAGATTTATTTCTGGCCAGAGCACTGAGAAAGGCTTGAGGCAGAAGGTTGTCACCAGAAGAACACAAACAAAAGACACCCACAATAGGCCAAAGCTAACGTCTCTCTCTCCCACCCAGTATCTCTATTCCTTCTGAGTAAGAGCCTCCAATGTATCTGAGAGAACAAGGCCTCATCTCTTCATAGTCCATGCCCATCTCCTGCATGAGAGCCTCAGTCCAAAAAACACGCCACACAAACCTGACTGTTACCTAATGAGAGCCACCCAGAAATAGTAAGTTCTCTGCTCTGTCTTTTGTTGGAGTCATCAGGAAGAGACCTTTGCAAATATACCCAGTGAGTCACTGAGAGGGCTGGAAAAGCTTTGTCTCTACCAGGAGAAATCCTGACAAAAGGATGGAACCACAGACAAAGGCGCTGAGAGGAGCCTGATGCGATGTTTGAACCCTGAGATTCCAATGCGTTGGAAATTGCTTTGCCCTTGAACTATTTATATAAAAGGCAATATGTTTCTTCCTTTTCCTACCAGAGCATTCCCTTCCTTTTCTTACCCTAGTGTCCCGTCTCCCCCCCCCCCCCACCCTTTGGCTTTTCAATTCTTTCCTTTTTAATGTTACCTGCACCTAGCAGATTCCCAACAAATACAGATTGGGGAAAAGGAGAACATTCCAGGAGAAGGAACAGTGAAACAAAGGTGCAGAATTAGTAAGTGAAAAGGCTCGCCCAGGAGGTGGAAAACAACTCACTCAGGAAGGCTGCAGGGTCTGTTCAGAGGAAGCAGGAGCAGGCTAAAAGGATCCAGGGAACCAAACTACCTCAGAATGATGTGTTCAGGTGACCTGAACCAGAGGAGGGCTCTCAGCAGGAGGAAACACTGCTGGCTTTGCATTTTTGTAAGACAGACTGGCCAATAATACTTAAAAGGACATAGGAGGGGAAGAGACAGAGTGACTGATGTGGGGGGTGTCCACCCTAAAGGGTCCAAATGAGTGGGTGGAACCCCTTTTGGAAAAGGAATGAGATAAGGAACTCTGATGTGGGGGAGTCTGAGTATTTATTTTGAGTGAGAGTCACAGAGAGGAGCACTGGTGGCCCTAACACAAAATGAGGGACATAAGAAAATAATGAGGACTTAATTTTATTTTTCTATAGTTAGTATTACTTTCATAAAATACTTTCAGATAAATTTGGGAGTAAAAAATAATTGAAAACATCCATGCAAAATTCATCACCTAAAGACAATATAGAATGAGAGTTCTTGAGACAAGAAAGGGTTTCTGGGGCCGGAGAGATAGCACAGTGGTAGGATGTTTGCCTTGCAAGCAGCCGATCCAGGTTTGAATCCCAGCATCCCATATGGTCCCTGGAGCCTTCCAGGAGCGCTTTCTGAGTGCAGAACCAGGAGTAACCCCTGAGCGCTGCCAGTGTGACCCAAAAACCAAACCAAACCAACAAACAGAAACAAAACAAAACAAAAACAGAAAAGTAAAGGTTTCTAACTATGGTGGTGATGAATACGAACTCAGTTTTTTTTGTGTGTGTGTGGTTTTTGGGTCACACCCGGCAGTGCTCAAGGGTAATTCCTGGCTCCAGGCTCAGAAATTGCTCCTGGCAGGCCCGGGGGACCATATGAGACGCTGGGATTTGAACCGATGACCTGCATGAAAGGCAAACACCTTACCTCCATGCTATATCTCTGGGCCCTAACTCAGTTTTTTTAAACTTCAAAATACCGCTACCTATCTTAAATCCCTATGTCATACACCTGACATGAACAAAAACCTATCCATCTAAAATAACTATAATTAGCACTTTGATTTTAATCCTGGCTCCAAACTTTATTTTAAAGGCAGCAATGATCATAAAAACTCAGACTTCAATATTTGTAAAATCCTTTTTTATGTACCAGGAAGCACCATTGAGTGTACTTTGTATGTAATATCCCATTTAACTACCACAAGAATTTATGAGGAAGCTGGAGAAAGTATAGTGGGTAGGGTGTTTGTTTGCCTGTGGCTGGCCTGGGTCCAATCGCCAGCACTGAATATGCTCCCCAAATCTTGCCAAGAAAGAGATCCCTAAGCACAGATAGAGAAGTAAGCACAGTTGAGTATGGCTCCCAAATAAAATAACTATATATAACATATATAATTCTGCCTATATTATTATATATTGTATATATAATATATGTTAGAAACTGTTGTGAACTTCATTTTACAAATAGGGAAACTAAACTCCAATGAGTCTTTCCTGGTATAAGTAACTAGATGAGGTAGATAGAGTCCATGTGGTTGCAATACTGGAGAAAGAGATTATAGTCTTGCTTCTGACATGAATGTCCAAGTTAATGCCACATAGTTTGTGCTTCCCAAATAAAACAACTTTAACCTCCCAAACCACACACAAATGCATACTTGGGACATCATTGGTACATGGCAGCTTCTACACAACCTAGATTTAACAATCTCAGCTTTCTCTGAAGAGTGAGATCTGGTATGGCTTGTTGACTGCTTTTCAGAACAACTGTTAACCTATCTAGTTATCTAACTATCCATCAAGCCACTGCTTCTCCCTAGAAAGGTAATAGTTCAGCCCAAGAGGAAAAGCAGGCTCTGGAAAGAATGGTGAGGAATAAGGAGTTATCATTTAACAACATTCCCTGATTTCTGAAATGATTGCAATAATACCTGTCTCCTAGATTTGGATTGAGGATGACATAAGAGACTAAAGCAAGTGTCTTGGCTCCTGTTTGTGGCCTAGGAAATACTGCAATATGTACCAGAAGCAGTGTTGCTTAAAAACAGAGAAGAATTAGAATAATGGCTTTTAAAAGTCTGGCTTTCTGAAACCAGCATAAGAAAAAAGAGTAAAGGAGAAGCAGGGGGTAAAACTGATACAGGAGTGTCATTCTTGAATCATTCCAAGTTGGGTTTTTCTGTTGCCTAGAAAAATCAGCTACTCTAAGGAAATTGTTCATGGCCAGTTGTTTTATAGGAAAAAGATAATTATGGCAAAAAGCACATAACAGAACCAGCTTGCGAAATGAAATCCAATGATTTGTTTCTATTCTTCTTATCTCCCTCTACTTAGTGAACACTGGCTCTGAGATTGGGTGTGTGTGTGGTGTGCACACCCAGCAGCACTCAGAGATTACTGCTAGCTTTGTGCTCAGAAATCACTCCTCGCAGGCTCAGGGGACCTCAACGGTTGCCAGGGAACGAACCTGGGTCATCTGTGTGCAAGGCAAATGCCCTACTGCTGTGCTATCACTCCGGCCCATAACTCTGAGAACCTTTCTTGTGATCCAGAAGAGCAAGCCAAATTCCACTCACATACTATATCTTTCTGCACAGATGATGAGGAAAAATGTATTTCACTCTAAACATGGCTATTATCAACTGTGAAACATGGCTATGATGCTTTGTCACAGGGTTCTCGGGATGAATCAGACAATGCTAGTACCATAAGATTTTTTAGGGTTGTCCATACTTAGAAGGCTCAGTGTTAAAGTTATAACTGAAAGATAATTTTACCTCATGTATTCCAATGTCTGACACAAGACCAAAACACTATGGTGAGAGCTATAAGAATATTATCAAAGAGAAACACGGAGAAAAAAAAATAAAAAGCCATTCTTTAGCTGGAAAAACTATCATTCCCCCCCCCCCCCCCATCAGCCTTGAAGAAGACATAGGACAGTAAGACAAAAGCCAAAAGTCAAATGAATAGAGATAAACTTATACAAAAAGGACCAAGATTGTTTGGAAAATGTCATTATTTGACATGAGATCCCAAATAAGTCTCAGAATTTGCAGCAAATAATTTCATTCTGAAAGAATCAACACTTGATTAAAAGCTGATAAATACCAAAGAGGTTAAGATTCTGCTGTGCCAATTTCAGGTCAGGGTCCATCTTTATCACTAGTTAAAACAGACCAAGAAGGAGAAATGAGATAAGCAGAAGAAAAACTCAAAACAGAGAAAAGTAAAAATGTAAATATAAAGGTGAGAGACCTTATACTTTTTGCTGCATAAAAATTGAGAGTCAAGACTCAAGGACAGTTTTCTCACAAGTCTTGAAAACTCTCTACTGTAGAATTGTCAAGCATTGTAATAGTAGCAACTGAATACAACTAAATGTTTCTTGGGGAAAATGAGGGTGGGGAATGTCTGAATTTGAAAAGATTAAAAAAGATCTAGTCATGACATATTTCTTTAAGAATAAACTTGCGTACTAAAAAATATATTGCATTAGATTATAAATCTTGCATTGGTATTTCTAGTAGACTTCCCCTTAGGAATTATTTGACAGTACAATGTTTTACCTGTCACTCTACCAAAGCAACAAGACTATGTTTAAAATGTAAAGTGTAAAAGTAGTGATGGGTGGCAATCATTCTTCAGATTGACACAGAAGTAGCTCTAACCCAAATATGCATACTAAATAGTAATGTATGAACAGAACTTGCTAGGTCAACTGCATTTAATACCATCTGCTTCCTTATAGACTAGGTACAAAAATGCCACATTAGCTCAATGCTTAAAAAATTACTTAGTAGACTAGAAGGACAAAAAAAAATTAACATTGTGATTTACAAGTTATTTGTAGTTGAGTTTTCAGGCACACAATGCTCCAGTACCAATTCCATTTCCAGTGTCAATCAATTTTCCTCTGCTCATATCTCCAGTTCCCTCCTATTCCTCAGTCTGCCTCCCTGACAGGCATAAGTTTAAGTTTTATTGTTGTAGTTTGGATCTCATGTTTTCGGTTTTGTTGGCTCTGTGGTTCAGACTTACCACTCCTCCCCACTGTCAATGTATTTGAAGTCCCTGCCCCCTCTTCTCATTCCCTAACTTTATTTATTTCCTCTATCCTTCTCAATTCCCTAATCTAGGCACCAGGATAATCTACATATTCCCCTTTGATATCTTGTATTTCTTGATCAGCTATTCTATCTACCGCGGATAAGTGAGATCATCCTGTCTTTGTCTTTCTTTTTTTGCCTTTCTACTTTAACATGAAGCACTAAACTGAAGCATTTTGAAAGTAAGTGTTATATTGGTTTTATATCAGGCTGTCCAAGATCTTAGATACAAGCACTGAATATTTACTGAGAAAATAAAAATAGAGGAGAAATAAAAGAAATGAAGAGGAAGTCAGGAAACAGAGTTTTTCCATCTACAACAGAAATTTTTTGGGGCCGGGCGGTGGCGCTGGAGGTAAGGTGCCTGCCTTGCCTGCGCTAGCCTAGGACGGACCGCGGTTCGATCCCCCGGCGTCCCATATGGTCCCCCAAGAAGCCAGGAGCAACTTCTGAGCGCATAGCCAGGAGTAACCCCTGAGCGTCACAGGGTGTGGCCCAAAAAAAAAAAAAAAAAAAAAAAAAAAAAAAAAAAAAAGAAAATTTCAATTTTTATTAAAGCTTGAAAAAACCATAAGTGGTAATATCTACCAGTTCATTTTATTTTCCCTTTGCTTTGGGTCTGTTTTACAGATGATCAAGTAGTGTCTTATGCACAATGGCCTTTGACATTAATTGGTTTTACCTGTCTTCACCAGAGACTAAATCACTTTAAATAATGGGCCCAGATAAGGGGCCACTGGTTTATTTTACATATTAAAAGACCTCCTGCTTTAAAAATGTGCTCTTTCAGTTCATAGGGTAATTCCTTAGCAAGGTATATTGTTGCATTTATAAATATTGTCTTTATTTACCATATTAAATTAATAAGCTTTTGTAGCATGCTTGTATTCACATTGCACTGAGGACACACACATTGCTTTTATCCATTTGTTATGGGGACAGATGATCACACTGTTCAAGGCTGTCCATTTGCTCACATGAATCATATCTGTTGGCACACCCCAAGCAATGCACTTTGGTTAAGAATAGAGGTTGGAAGTGCAACTTTTCTTTTTCAAATAAAATGTTTTCAGGGCTGGAAGTGAACATCACATGAAAGGGGGCAGGAGGCAAAAGAGAAAGTAAAACCAGAGCATTAGAAAAAAAATCCATAAACTTCGGTTGTATTTTTCTAGGGTTTATTTTACTAAGAAGTTGGTAAAAGTTTTGCTCTTTCCTAATTCCAAAATAAATTGCATATAATGTGGGATGGTAACTAAAAACTCAAACCAAGTCATCATCTATATTTGGCTTTCAAAGACTCAGGTAACAGCATTGGCTAAAAGTACCCACATATATTAGCAGAAACAAAATTTCCCACAGTGCTCAGTTAGAAAAAAACCAAACCAAACAGGATCTGGAGAGATAATACAGCAAGTAGGGCACTTGCCTTGCACACGGCAAACCTCGGCTCAACCCCTGGCACCCCAGTTGATCCCCTGAGCCCACCAGGAGTTAATTCCTGTGCAAATGGCCTGAGTAACCCCTGGGCACTGCTGGATGTGCCCCTAAACCAACCAAACCAAACCAAACATCATCACCATCTTGGAAAGGTGGATTTATGAGTTCCCTTAGTTCAGACTCAGTCAGGTCATGTCCATCAGATATTTTTATTTCTGTCCATACTCTCTCAATAGATCCTAAATGGAGATCAGTCAGTGATTGCCCGAGTTTGCCTATAAAAAAAGAACTCCAAGTAGATTTCTGAGTAATTTTCTTCTGTAGGCTTATGAAACAGCCACGTCTGTATGATTTTCCTACAAAAAGCCCCGTCAAAGGTTGCCGAAGTTGTTTGTGTGTTACCCTCTGTAAATGACTTGCAAATTTATTCAAACACAATATGAGGAACTGCTTTATTTGTTGAATAACTGTCTGCAGTGTCCTGCACAAAAGGGTGAGGTACATCAAGCAGAAACAGGGACAAAAACACATTGGTTTAGAAACCCATAAATCCTTATTTGAATCTGCCACCCTGAAAGCCACGAAGAGGCAGAATAAACTATTTTTCCTAAATGCTACATCTGATTAAGCCATACCATTAAATGACAGCTGAACTTTAACATTAATATGATATTATTTAAATAACCACATGATTTTTTTACACTAAAAATGATGAATGATTTCTGGACAGCTCAATTGACATAAAGCAGGAGGACTCTTTAATGAGATTCGACAAGATGGAGACACATGCAGAATATTTGTTCCAGCTCACATGGTAGTTGCCTCCCAAGGAAGCCATACAGGGCTTTTTCCCTTTTCTTTTTTATTGTCTATAGGCACTGAAGCATTACTTTCAACCAACACTTCACTGTAGATTTTGAGTTTTCTAGGGCATTTACATGTTACTCTTACTCAGGGAATTTGTAGGTTTATGGTTATGAACTGAGAGTCACATAGTATAAGGAAAGAACCGGACACTGTGGAGTTCAGTTTGTATTGCCTGGAAGTGTTCAAGCAACCTTGGGCTTGCTACAGATTCACCTACTAGAGAAATCTCATTGGCTTTGAAGACTAAGCAAGCAGCCAGCTGCTTCATCATTTCTTATAAAATCAGCTTCTGGGGCCGGAGAGATAGCATGGAGGTAAGGCGTTTGCCTCTCATGCAGGAGGTCATCGGTTCGAATCCCGGCGTCCCATATATGGTCCTCCCGTGCCTGCCAGGAGCAACTTCTGAGCCTGGAGCCAGGAATAACCCCTGAGCACTGCCGGGTGTGACCCAAAAACCACAAAAAAAAAAAAAAAAAAAAAAAAAAAAAAATCAGCTTCTAACACAGCAAACACATTTTTAAAAGCAAATTATTATTATATATTTGATGCCTGATCAGAGAAGACTTTTATTAAATTTTTAAACATAAAAATTTTTAATTTTTAAACCAGCTTCTTTAATTAGAATCCAAGTGATAGGATAGGTAGGGTATTTGCCCTGTACATGTAGACCTGGGTTCCATCACTGGCACCCAATTGAGTCCTCAGAACCCCACCAAAAGTGATCCCTGAGCACAGATCCAAGAAGAAGCCCTGAGAACTGCTGGCATTGGCCCCCAAATGAACAAAATTCCATTTGAGGTATTCTGGAGGCATTCTCCAACATTCCTCATTCACACTTTAATTTAACCACAGCTCCAAATTGAAGGCTATTGTTGCATGTCAGCCCCAGAAGAGATTGACTGATGGAGGGATGGAGGATGAGGTCTTTCCCCTCCAGCTCAGAGCACATGTCTGCCACCCTGTCCAGCCGACGGTTCTGAGGTGAAACAGCGGGTAAACAGATCGCAGACAGTCAGGCTTGTGGAAATATTAGCTTTATTTGGTGGACAAGACTGAAGTCCAAAGACTCAGCATAAGTTCCAGCCAAAAGCCTCTTGCCTTCCACAGACCCTTGTTTTTATCCCCCAGAATCAGGTACCACCCAATGGTGGAAGCAGAATCAGGTACCACCCTAGGGTGGGGGCAGAATGCCAGGTCACACCCTAGGGTAGGGCACAATCACCTATCAGGGTAGGGTCAGTAACATAATAATCCCCTAAAATATTTACATATACAACAATTCCCCCTTTTGTTTAGGGTAGGGTCAGTAACATAATAATCCCCTAAAATATTTACATACACAACAGGCTATTTTAAGTGATGTTTTAATTTGGTAGACTGTGATTGTAAAATAAGTGCAGGTTTGATAATACCAAAGTAAGTAAGTGGCTCCAATTTTTAGAACAATGAAAACATTTCCCACTCCCTTCCAAAAAATTACAAAAGATAGCTGATTATTGACACTCATACATGCATTTTCCAACATTCTGCTAAACCGTTTCCAGTAATAAAGGTATATTATACATAGGCAACATTAACATCTGCATGTGCAAATTCTAATAATCTGATTCCCTTTACATTTTAAAAACCACCTTTAGGTATGCATCACTTGAAATGTTTCTACAAACAGCCTCTCAAAAAAGAAACAAAAACAAGGCCACAGAGTAAAGCCAACACTAAGCCAGCCCCTAAACCAGCAGGACTGCATTCTTACAGTAGAAGACTTATAAAAACGAAAAAGAAAATCCGTCTGTTCCTGCCATGGGGCCTTCCTCAGGCTATGAGACATACTACATGTCTATTTCTGTTTTTTGTATAGCTTGAGGTTTCCCCCCTAGCTCAAACCCCTCTAATCTAAGCTACTTGGAATGTGTCTCTGTCCAAACAAGAGTGAATATCCACATTTTGTCATTTCAAATGACCCTAAAGAGGGTAGAGGCTCGGTGGCAAAGAAGATGGCTTGTTACAATGAGATGAGAAAACATAGCTTTTAAAAAAAAAAAAGAGAGAAAGAGAAGAAGATAGGTCCCTACCTTGTTCTTACCTTCGCAACATCCCTGTCAGGACTCGGGAGCTTTTCCCCAAGTTAGCATCTGTTTCCCGCAGCTAGAAGGAGAAAAGCAGCATTACTGTGGACACAGCAAAACTTGAGGCAATCTGGTTATTTATTTCCCCAAGTATACCAACAAACACTACTTTGGTCATGATTGAATATCTATTTTTTTATATATATAAAATCTTTATTTAAGTACCATGATTACAAGCATGATTGTAGTTGGGTTTCAGTCATAAATAGAACACCCCCTTCACCAGTGCAACATTCCCACCACCAATGCCCCCTTCCCAATCCCTACCTGTATTTGAGACAGGCATTCTACTTCTCTCACTCATTAAGATTATCATGATAGTTGTTAGTGTAGTTATTTCCCTAACTCATTAAAAAAGAAAGCAACCACTTAAATATATGTCCTGGTATATTTTTCACACCTAAACAAATGCTGAAAATTCTTAGACACAGATAATCACCTGGAATAGAACTGAGTACTTGAACTGGTTTTTGATTTTAAGGTTTCACAGGTTTATAATGTGTATATTTGGTCATTAATCTACTATTAGTAAATGAGCATAGTTCTAGAAATAAAAATGGAAAGAACACAAATTCAAGAAGAATGCTGACGCAGTTGGAGTAAAAGTGTAGAGGGTAAGATGCTTGCCTGCCTGCAGCTGCACAGTGGATGGCTCCCAGAAATATTGCACTCCTGACAACAAGCCAAGATAGCCCCTGCATACCCTCAGAAGAAACCCAAACGCTTTCCCCACAGAATAAAAATAAATAAAGAAAAATAATATTGGGTGGGACTCCGAGTAGTGGTCAGGGAGCTTAGGAATCTGTTTGTAGAGGGTTGATGGGTTTTAGCATTCAGGTCCAGTAGTGCTGGGTGCCACCAAGACCACACCTGAGGAACACCAGGGTTATAGCTGGTGTTTCTGGGGTTAGCTATTGTGACATAGAGACTGAACTCAAGGCTCTCCATATGAGGCAGGCACTTCAGGCTTTTGAGCTATCTCTATAGCACAACCCTGCTGCTGTAGGGCTTTCACTGAGAGAACTGGCATATTCCAGCATCTCCCCAATGGCCTTCTCAGCTGGACAGCACAGAAAATACCTTTTAAAGAGAGCTGGAGATGGGAACAGTCAGTTTACTTTTTCTCTTTCTCACATCTTGCCCCTTTTCCCAATTGTTATATTCATCTGTACATTTGTGTAACTGTTACTGTCTGTGCATGAGCCAAAGATCTTTTATTTTATGTCATATTTCCTAAATTTCTTATAAAAACAAAACAAAACAAAATTATCTTTTTACTTACTCTTTCACGTGCCCGTTGTATCTTTTCTCTGTCATGACTGAGATTTTCCAGCATCTCCTGGCCAATTTGTTCTAGGGGAAGGAAAAATCGAGTAAGGAAACACAAATACAATCTTGGGTGCAAGTAGAAGCCTTAAAGACTACAAACATGACAATAGTGTGGAATTAATATAAAATAAGCATACTCTCTGTATATGTATATATATCAGGCAAATTTTGAATTCATATACTTAAAATACTTTGAAAGTACTTGATAAATTGCCTTATTAATCTTAGTTACATGTGATTTATAATTCACTTTCTACTATATAGTCAATATTTACCCCAGACCTTTATTGGGGGTAATGGAGGGAGTTGGGCTATACCATAAGTGAGCACTATTCAGGGCTTATTCCTGGTTCTGTGCTTAGGGATTAACTCCTAGCAGTGCTCAGGGGCGCATATTTAGTGCTGGGGATTGAATCACAGTTGTCTATATGCAAGACAAGTGCTTACCCTGTGCTAACTTTCTAGTCCTGAAAAGATGGTTTGGAAGTATTATAAATTACAAAGACCATCTCAGCATACTAGGAGGGACAATGAATGTTATTTCTCATCATGGAATGCAGATTGGGGCATTCATGTATATAAACAATGCTCATAATTCTATTCTACCTTACCTGGCACTGTTGTGATTATAAAATAATAATTTTACTTAGAACAATTTTAATCTTAATGTATTCACCCCATAAAAATAATCATTATTCTCCATGACTGCAGCAGAATTATCTTGAGGCTTTTGCCCTTTTAGAGCAAAGACTTAGTGCTCAGGCTAGGTGAGGTGCACAGTAGTTGAGGAATGTTCAAGTTAGAGAAAGAACTTCTCGACATTTATACAGGTCAGAACATTCATTAAAAAGCTACACCACTGAATTCCAATGAGGTTTTTCCACTGCTGTGATCATCCTATTTGGTTAGCCCTGGTCAAGATCTCTAACTATATACACCTTGCAAGGATGTAGATGTGTCTTGATTTGACAAATATGCAGCTGTGGTGACTAACATCTTTAAGACTCATTCTCAAACCCTTAGGAGATGACTTACTCTAGCACAGAAAAATGTCCATTTGTGTCTCTGGTCATTGTGGCAATTTATCAGATCCTTATTCTACAGTTACTGTTGTAAATTACTTTATTTTAGGGGCTGGAGAGATAGCATGGAGGTAAGGTGTTTGCCTTCCATGCAGAAGGACAGTGGTTCGAATCCCAGCATCCCATATGGTCCACCATGCCTGCCAGGAGGAATGCCTGAGTGCTGCCGGGTGTGACCCAAAAACAGAAAACAAAACAAAAAAATTTAACACAATAAATTACTTTATTTTACAGTTACCTTATAAGAGCAATAATCCCTAATGTGCAAATACTAAAATATTAAAGAAGCATCTAACAAAAGCAAATTGTTTCATTAAATCATTTGGTAATCATCATGGTAGTTTTGGGTTCATAGCTGCATGCTGACAACTTTTCAGAGAAATAGTCTAAAGTGTAAATCAATGTTCCCACCCTATCTATAGAGAGCTTAATCTCTGCACTTCTATGGAGAGATTCATCTCTTCTCTGACCTTCAGTAGATGTGTGGTTTTACACAACTATAGCCTAATACTAAATTAGCTTTGTTGTACTTCAGTTTCTTCATTTCTAACATGGGGATTGGAATAGTTCTGTATCTTTAAGGGCTAACTAAGAGACTGTAATGAAAATATTTAAGACAGTGACTGACTAAACCAAGGGTCCTCAAACTATGGCCCGTGGGCCACATGGGGCTGGCTGCTGTCTGTCATTTTTATTTTTAAAGAAGGACAGTCATTGGTGGGAGAGGGGGCAAGGCATTATGGGAATTGCTATCTGGCCTTCAGGTGGTGAGAGGATATGAACATCGCAGCTGGACTACAACTACCCAGAATTCAGAGGAATCATTTGGGAGGGCCATCTGCATGGTGGCTTTTGGGTAGAGAAGGTCAGAAAGCAGAAGAGAGTGTGGGAGACAGAGGTGCAATACAAAGGCAGCTTGGAGGAAGTTGGCAGCATTATTAAGAGGTAAGTCCCATGGTCACTACCAGAAGAAATAGAAGGAATTGTGGATAAGAAGAAGAAAAAACGTAGTTAAGGGTGAAAAGAAGGAAACATTGAAAGATGGACAGAAGAAAAAATAGAAAGGAGGAAAAATTATGGTGTGAATAAGAAAAGAAGTAAGATGGAACAGAAGGAAAGGGGAAAAAGCAGGAAAGGAGTAAAGGTAGAAAGGAAGAGAGAAGGAAAGATGTTATGCTGGATGGGTGGTAACAAAGTGATCTCTAATCTCTGGATCTCTGGATGAGCTGCCTGCTGTTCTCCCCTGCTGGTCAGTGACAAACTGAGGAGTAGCAAAACACACTTTAAATTACAATGAGTGCATTTATATTCAGTTGTATAATGTTATGTTGTATGTTGTGTAAACCCTGGTTTATACTGTTGTGATCTATGAACAAAAATGCAGGTGTAATTAACTTTTTTCACTGTTTAGGGACCACTGTATTGTAAAATGATAATTAAAAAATTAACATTTACTATACTTTTTTGTTAATTTATCAAAAAAAAAAACCAAAAAAACAGAAGTCGCAGAAGCGATCAAATAGTCTTAAATGAAAGCTCTAATGTGGTGAGGAAAGTGCATTGACCTGATCACACGTACTATGTGGTATGTCTGTGTAATAAACCCTTAAAATTGCAGAGTGCAAAATTTCTTAAAGGGGCCTAGTAATTAAGGAGGAGGAACACTGAGGATGTCAAGTGGTTAATGGCACCTGCACAGTTTGACCCTGAGGTAAAAGCGGAGTTTCACCAACAGGCAACTGATTGGTGAAACTCTGCATTGCAGTCTGTATGTCTCTGTATGAGCAAAGTTATTGCCAGTATATTGTTTTTGTAGAACTGTGTTTATGTATCATATTATACATATATTATATTATACATATAAATATTATATGTATATATTCTACATACATATATAGAATATACACATATAAATATATATAAGATATATATATTGGTATTTTACTAATAGTAATTTGGAATCCCTAGGGAACAATGATGTCAAGAAAGAGAAAAATTGACTTGGAGTGTAGGATATTCAAAGAACAGTGGACTTTTGATTACTTTTTCATGCAGTACAAGGAAAGAGCTATATGTCTGATATGCCAGAAAATAGTGTCTGTGTTCAAAGAATACAATTTGCATCGACACTATGAAACTCAAAATAAAGATAAATATGATTGTTTGGTCGGAGAAGTGAGAAAAGATAAAATATTAAAACTGAAAACTACACTGACAACTCAGCAAAATACTTTTGTGAAGCAGAAGCAACCAAATATTTTCATCACTGTGAGCAAGTTTTCAAGTTGCCAAGCAAATAACATGCACTGGCAGACCAATCGTGGAGGGAGAATTTGTTAAAGAATGCCTTCTTGGGGGGAGGGGGAAGAATGCCTTCTTTCTATTGCCAAAGAGATGTGTTCAGAGAAGCCATACACTGCCTCATCCACCAACAAGCACTGTGTTGTAAATCACTAAAGTGGGACTCTGTTATGAAAATTGTTGTATCTTGTGTTTACTTCATTAGAGCTCATACACTAAACCACAGACAATTTCATAAATTTTTGTCTGAGCTGAATGTTGACTATGAAGATGTTCTGTATCACACAGAAGTCCATTGGCTGAGATGAGGGAGAGTTTTGAAATGTTTCTATGAGTTACTTCCATAAATTACAATTTTTCTGCTTTCAAAAAAACAAAGAATACCAGAGCTTAATAATGCAGAATAAAAATGATACCTTGCCTTGCTGACAGATGTAACAAGAGCTACTCAACAATTTCAATGTGCAACTTCAAGGGAAGGGGAAGCTTATCTATGATATGCAATCACATGTCAAAGCATTTGAAGTAAAATTAGGTCTCCTCATCAAACAAGTGAAGGAGGAAAACTTCTGCCATCTCCCCACAACTCAAAATCTGTTAGTGGAAAAACCATTGATGCATTTTCAAATAAAATATGTCTGGACTCACTGAAAATATTGCAAGAGGAGTTTCAAATTAGATTTAAAGAGCTTCATCTCCATGAACAGGACAATCAGTTTTTCTGTAACCCATTTTCTTTTCTTTTCTTTTCTTTTTTTTTTTTTTTTTTTGGTTTTTGGGTCACACCCTGCAGGGCTCAGAGGTTACTCCTGGCTCTACGCTCAGAAATTGTTCCTGGCAGGCTGGGGGACCATATGGGATGCCAGAATTCGAACCACCATCCTTCTGCATGCAAGGCAAATGCCCTTTCTCCATGCTATTTCTTCGGCCCTGTAACCCATTTTCTATCGACATTAAAAATGTGGATACAATTTACCAAATGGAACTGGCTGAACTGCAGAATTGTGACTCTGAAACATGCATTCAAGTCAAGCTGCCTTCTTAATTTCTTTTTTTTGTTTGTTTGTTTGTCTGTTTTGGGGCCACACTGGTGATGCTCAGGGGTTACTCCTGGCTATGCACTTAGAAATTGCTCCTGGCTTGGGGGACCATATTGAATTATGGTCTGTCCTAGGCTAGCACATGTAAAGCAGATGCCTTACCACTTGTGCCACCACTCCAGCCCCAACCTTCTTAATTTTTATGCATCTCTCCCCTCTGAGACATATCCTCATCTCAGGAAAATACACTCAAAATGGCAACCATCTTTGGCAGCACTTATATATATGAACAGACTTTTTCTAGGATGAAACATTTGAAATCTCCCACCAGATCAAGACAAATGGATGTACACTTTTATCATTTGTTAAGACTAGCAATGACAAATATAGAACCGGACATTGACCATCTCATTAGCCAAAAGCAGACCCATAGTTCCCATTGAAATACTGGTAAGTTTTTTAATTTAATTTTACTTCATTTTAAATATTGTATTTGTTCCCATTTTGTTTCTTCACTTCAAAATAAGATATATGCAGTATGCATAGGAATTTGTTCTTAATTTTTGTTTTAACTTTAGTCTGGTCCTCCAATGGTCTGAGGAACAGTGAACTGGCCTCCTGTTTAAAAAGTCTGAGGACCCTGGACTAAACAGTAAGCATTTACTGCATGTGGACAGCTGATACAAAACTCTAATTGGTTTTGACCCCTTTTTATGCTAGATCTGTCAGAACCCCCTGGAAATGCCATTCTAGTCACAGGACAAAATATCTGTCATACCTTTCTAACAAAACTGCTATAGTTGGGCCCGGAGAGATAGCACAGTGGTGTTTGCCTTGCAGGCAGCCGATCCAGGACCAAAGGTGGTTGGTTCGAATCCCGGTGTCCCATATGGTCCCCCGAGCCTGCCAGGAGCTATTTCTGAGCAGACAGCCAGGAATAACCCCTGACACCCGGGTGTGGCCCAAAAACCAACCAACCAACCAACCAAACAAACAAAAAAACCTGCTATAGTTAAATAAGAGAAAATTCAAGGATACCATAGACAAACAAACAGGTAGCAACAAATAATCATCGATCCTGCCTCTGCTGCATGCAGTGCTGAGACTTGGGCAGTGAAAAAGGCCAGGCCTTTACATTCTGTAAGATCCATGCTAATAGACAATTTAGCAGTTACAGGGCAAATGGTCCCTTAGAATCTATGTTTTAGGAAGCATAGGAAAGAGGATAAGTAAAAGGATTTGTGTGTAAGAGAGAGTACAGTTGCGAAAGTATTTGCCTTACATGCAGATAAATTGGGTTAGATCCTTGGCACCCCAATGAGGGCTGCCCCCAAACCAAAAAAATAAATACAAAGAATTCCTTTCATGAAAAATCTAAATAAGGGACTGGAGTGACAGCACAGTGGGTAGGACATTTGCCTTGCATGAGGCTAACAAACCAATGCTGGGTTCGATTCCTGGCATCCCATATGGTTCCCTAAGCATCTTGGCTTTGAACTCAGGAGTTACTTCTGTTGGTGCTCGGGTACCATATGGAATAATGGAGATAGAATCTAGTTGGCCACATTCAAGGCAAGTACTCTACTTGCCTACTATTGCTCCAGCCCCACAGTTTTTACTACTTATAAAACTTCTTAGCATTCTTTCCAGTAGAGTACCTTTTCAATATGACAAACCTCTAAAATGTACATCAATTTTTTCTTACTATTAGTTCCATAAATTTATCCTTAAGGTAAATTGGAAAAGATACATGACTGAATGAAGACACTTTGAAAGTAGAAGAGAACACTAATAAAGGAGGAAAAAGAATTGGATAAGATTTGAGTTGCCTGTTAATTTTCTGTATAAAAACAGGATTCAATTTTGTCATATTCAGTATTACTATTATACTGCATTCCTTTATATAAATCATAATACATGTCATAAAACAATTGAAATTTAACTGAAAATCTCTATGAGTGCAACCATCAAAAGAATAGAACTTTTTTCAGTGAAATGCTATTTATATAATATTTTGCTATCAAGATTGATGGTATCATGATAGGAAATCTACAATGAATAGATAATAGGTGATTAGTATTGTGTGTTAACAGTGTAACATTCTCAGCCTCCATTTAAAGAAAGTGTCCACTAACAGTATGGGGTTCGGCAGGCCCCTGCCACGCCGGAGGCCTTCTTAACCAGGCCTATGAGGGGTGCGGGACTTGGGTAACCCCAGCACCCCTCCACCACCTTGCTCCAGATCTCCAGGGCTTCCCTGGGCTACATGCCTGGGCAAGCCGGTGAGTTGGGCCCCTTGGTGGAGCCTGAAGGTATCCTAGGCTTTCCCCAATTATCCATTCAACTGTTTAGGGAGGGTCTGAGTGGGGCTCTGAACTTCTGGCCTCCCAGCTTCTTGAAGGATCTCTCTCCTTCCTGGGAGCTGGGAGTCTAGCAGTATGGGGTTCGGCAGGCCCCTGCCATGCCGGAGGCCTTGTTAACCAGGCCTGGGGGGGGGGTGCAGGACTTGGGTAACCCCAGCACCCCTCTACCGCCTTGCTCCAGATCTCCAGGGCTTCCCTAGGCCACATGCCTTGGCAAGCCGGTGAGTTGGGCCCCTTGGTGGAGCCTGAAAGTACCCTAGGCTTTCCCCCATTATCCATTCAGCTCGTTAGGGAGGGTCTGGGTGGGGCTCTGACTTCTGGCCTCCCAGCTTCTTTTTTTTATTTTTTATTTTTTTTTAAATTATGAGAACAATGATGCAAAGAGGACAAGGTAAAGTTACAGTGAAAGAACAATCGCCCATAAACAGAGTTCTCAGAAGAAATCCCCTTGCTGATGCCTAAATATTGAACTTACAGTCAAAAAAAATTAAGAAAAATAAGGCAGAACCCATGTACAATTACTTTGTCCACAAGTCCCCAGATTGTAGGACATTATAACATTTCTTAGCAGTACACAAAGCAACCTAAAGCCATGAGATTTATGTGACTCCTTAACTTTGAAGGCATAGTATTTTTATATATTCATGAACATACATATTAATTTAAGTTAACATCAAAAGTTTAAGAGGTTTATTTTTTTTGGGGGGGCTATTCAAAAGGGTACAGTAAAAATGGTGTTAGATTGGCAAATATTGTTTGCATAGGCCCACCCAAATATGGGGGTCATAGAAAGGAATAGCCTTGGTCTAAATACAAGGAGACCACTACCCCTGAAGTTTCCTGGCATAAGACCAACTCTAGGCTCCAGGCAAACTAGTTTATTCAATCCAAGTCATTGTCTGTAGTGCCAATACAGTTTTATTTTTCACGAAGTCCTATTGTTGGCATCAGGTTTCTGTATTAAAGATCCTGGAATCTGCACATCCTACATTGAAGTCAGGCTGGTGTGGAGTATCCTCTAGTTTCACCTCACAATTAAGGGGCAATACAGCAAGCCCTGTCCAGTAAGCAGGTCATTGTTCTTCTTAAGTCTTCTCAGTGTTAAGGGAAGTCTCTTTTGATTAGATCGATGTCAGAGCAGCTGTAGGGTCTTCCCTGGTAGAGGAATGCTTTCAGGTGATGTTATAGACAACCTTGGATGTTTTGTAGATATCTTCTCTAGATCAGGGGTGAATGAAGAATACCCATTCTTCTGAGGCCTGTGCCAGGTCTTTATGTCAATGTTCAGGGTGTAAGGTCCCATTGCACTACAAGATTTGTGTGTTCCCATCTCTATTAGATAAGAACTCATTGGTATGTATAGTATTTTCCCGTTTTAGTGTGCCTAAGCAAACAAAAAATAGAGCTACGTTGTGTTATCAGAGTATATGGTGGCATAAAAACACGTCCAACAATACCCATGACTTAGTTCAAACATAAGCATTTAACTGAGGGATTCTTTCACACCAAATTCCATATTCAGAAGTTCACAAAGAGAAGATAAAAAAAACGGGGGGAATCGTCACTGTATAAGAAAATATTCAGCAAAAGTTATAGCCGTCAAAGAAAACACCCATAAAATGTTGAAAAGACATGTCCTTTTTAGTTAGAAAGGGTAAATGAGGAATAATGATGATAGGGGTTAAGGAAGTTAAAGAGAAAAATGATCTTTTGTAGGGGTATGCAAAAGGGCAGAGTACAAAATGGACATTCTGCATACAAAAACATAATTCAATGATAGTGAGTACTATTAATGGATCTTGTGCGATTTTGAAAATATAGACTGAAAAGAGATTACCAGTGAAGCTGGGAGGCCAGAAATTCAGAGCCCCACCCAGACCCTCCTTAACAGTTGAATGGATAATGGGGGAAAGCCTAGGGTACCTTCAAGCTCCGCCAAGGGACCCAACTCACCGGCTTGCCCAGGCATGTGGCACGGGGAAGCCTTGGAGATCTGGAGCAAGGCAGCAGAGGGGTGCTGGGGTTAACCAAGTCCTGCACCCACCCTAGGCCTGGTTAAGAAGGCCTCCGGCATGCTGCTAGGCTCCCAGCTCCCAGGAAGGAGAGAGATCCTTCAAGACTCCCAGCTTCTTGGGAGTTGGGCCCTTGTTGGAGCCTGAAGGTACCCTAGGCTTTCCCCCATTATCTATTCAGCTCCTTAGGGAGGGTCTGGGTGGGGCTCTGAACTTCTGGCCTCCCAGCTTCTTGAAGTCACTGGTATCTCTTTCCAGTCTATATTTTCTAAATAGCCCCCTCACACACAAGATGCATTAATAGTACTCACTATCATTGAATTATGTTTTTATGTATGCAGAATGTCCATTTTGTACTCTGCCCTTTTGCATACCCCTACAAAAGATCATTTTTCTCTTTAACTTCCTTAACCCCTATCATCATTATTCCTCATTTACCCTTTCTAACTTAAGTACTGTAGAGTCCTAAGTCATAGACCAAAGTGGTGCCCTGGAGTTAACACCCACCCAACTATTCCAAAAGGCATAAAAAGGCCACGTATGTCTTTTCAACATTTTATGGGTGTTTCCTTTGATGGCTATAACTTTTGCTGAATATTTTCTTATACAGTGACGATCCCTCCCCCTTTTTTTTATCTTCTCTTTGTGAACTGCTCAATATGAAATTTGGTGTGAAAAAAAATCCCTCAGTTTAATGCTTATGTTTGAACCAAGTCATGGGTATTGTTGGACGTGTTCTTACGCCCCCATATACTCTCATAACGCCACGTGGCTTTATTTCTTGTTTGCTTAGTCACACTAAAATGGGAAAATACTATATATACCAATGAGTTCTTATCTAATAGAGATGGGAACACACAAATCTTGTAGTGCAATGGGACCTTACACCCTGAACATTGACATAAAGACCTGGCACAGGCCTCAGAAGAATGGGTATTCTTCATTCACCCCTGATCTAGAGAAGATATCTACAAAACATCCAAGGTTGTCTATAACATCACCTGAAAGCATTCCTCTACCAGGGTAGACCCTACAGCTGCTCTGACATCGATCTAATCAAGAGACTTCCCTTAACACTGAGAAGACTTAAGAAGAACAATGACCTGCTTACTGGACAGGGCTTGCTGTATTGCCCCTTAATTGTGAGGTGAAACTAGAGGATACTCCACACCAGCCTGACTTCAATGTAGGATGTGCAGATTCCAGGATCTTTAATACAGAAACCTGATGCCAACAATAGGACTTCGTGAAAAATAAAACTGTATTGGCACTACAGACAATGACTTGGATTGAATAAACTAGTTTGCCTGGAGCCTAGAGTTGGTCTTATGCCAGGAAACTTCAGGGGTAGTGGTCTCCTTGTATTTAGACCAAGGCTATTCCTTTCTATGACCCCCATATTTGGGTGGGCCTATGCAAACAATATTTGCCACTCTAACACCATTTTTACTGTGCCCTTTTGACTAACCCTTAAAAAAACTCTTAAACTTTTGATGTTAACTTAAACTAATATGTATGTGCATAAATATATAACAATACTATGACTTCAAAGTTAAGGAGTCACATAAATCTCATGGCTTTAGGTTGCTTTGTGTACTGCTAAGAAATGTTATAATGTCCTACAATCTGGGGACTTGTGGACAAAGTAATTGTACATGGGTTCTGCCTTATTTTTTTTTTAATGATTTTTTGACTGTAAGTTCAATATTTAGGCGTCAGCAAGGGGATTTCTTCTGAGAACTCTGTTTATGGGCAATTGTTCTTTCACTGTAACTTTACCTTGTCCTCTTTGCATCATTGTTCTCATAATTAAAAAAAAAGAAGAAAGTATCCACTTAAAGAAAACAAGTGAAAAATGGAGCATAGAGAAAGTTTGTGATCTATTCCTGCCCCCAAAACATTTAAAATATGGCAATGAAGAAGTCAATATTAGATTGCTCATAATATACCCACAATTTTATCAGGCTCACATAGGAAAAAATCTTTACTCTGAATGGATCTAAAGTTTCTTTCCAAATAATCGATGAAGTAAGAGGTCAGAATACAAAAAGACCATACACAGAAAGCAAGGCATGTGTGGTTTCTTCATTACGTGTTCCTCAGCTCCAATCAAGTTACACCAAAAACAGATAATAAATCAAGTGGAATTATTTCTAATACAGACTATCCTTAGCCAGAATACTCTTAAATATGAAGGGATTATTTTGCTAAAAATTTAGTAACATTGTTAGATTTACTTTTCTTGAATGAAAGTTAAGATGTAAACACTCACTAAAAATATCTGTAAAGGAAATACATACTCATAGGCCTAAGTCAATGATAGATGGGACATTCTCAATCTAGGGGTTTTCATTATTTTCTTTCTCATTAATATTTTATTTTTAAAATAAATTTTATGCTCCCATCAAATTTTCAGGCAAGATGGAGACATTTATTAAATAACTCCTGCCCTCCCACATTATCAACATCCCCAGAGAGTGTTATATTTGTTATAACGTATCAGCCTACACTGACGCTTCAATGCCATGGAAAATTCAGAGGTTGACATTAGGGTTTTCATTTTTCAAATGTTCAATGTGATTTTAGAACAGGGAATAGTCATATTGTTTCATCTGGATTAATTTGAACAATAATCAGTTTTGCAAATACTATATTTACTGACCACAAATTTCTAATTAAAAATAAGAAATAATGTGAAACTGAAAAGAAATAAAAATTGATGCTAAATTCTACATGCCTGCATGAACATGGTAAATCAGTTCCTGAAAAGATAAGTTCTTTCCCATATATCTCTTATCCTTTGTACAGGAATCCTGGAAATTATCCTTGGACTACAATATTCCAAGTTATACAAATGAGCTTTTGTTTTCACAATTACTCAGATGAATCATATCCTTGATCGATGACTCTTTGATGGGTCAGAAATGGTATGAGAGATTTTGGATAACATTTCTTATTCTTTTCAATATACTGTAATGATGGCGGGATATACAACAGACATACAACACTTTCCTGCCCATAAAGAAATAACAAAGAAGAGACTTTCAAATTTAGCAAGATCTTTCTCAAAGTTTACCTGGTAGTATAAGACAAAATTAGGCTTATCTTAGGAGCCTATGCCCCTGAAAATATAATTTCTTTCATTACAATGTAATTATGTAAAAAATAATGCCATCTGACCATTCCAAGATTGACATAAATGGGCTTAAAAACTACTAGACCTGCATTTTTCAGTTGACCAATAAAATATTTGCTATGAAAAGGCACAACTATGAATAAATTTGTAAATCACAATGTTTTAAATAAATTTTTTTTAAAAAAAGAAAAGGCCCAGGGGCCAGAGCTATAGCACATCAGGCAGGGTGTTCACTTTCCACAAGGCTGGCCTGAGATTGATCCAGGCATTCCATATGGTCCCCCAAGCCTGCCAGGATTAACCCCTGAATATTGCCAGGTGTGGTCCAAAAACTTAAAAATAAATAAAAAAATAGGGGCCGAGAGATAGCATGGAGGGAAGGCACTTGCCTTGCATGCAGATCGGTGGTTCAAATCCCGATCCCATATGGTCCCCCGACCCTGCCAGGAGCGATTTCTGAGTGTAGAGCCAGGAGGAACCCCTGAGCACTGCCGGGTGTGACCCAAAAACTAAAAACCAAAAAAAAAAAAAAAAAAAAAAAGAAAGAAAAGGCATACAACTGACTGACTGAAGTTTGTCATTTTAGAAACAGATGAAAGAGAAGAAGCCTCAAATATAATGTACCAAAATGTTCCATGTTATATATTAAAATATTAAGAAAACAATCTTAGCTATTATAGGTAGTGCACTGACAAAAAATTAACAATCAATTTTTTGTTTGTTTCGTTGTGGTTTTGGGTCACACTGGTGGTATTGAAGGCTTACTCCTGACTCTGTATGCAAAGATCATTTCTGGTGGGTGTGGTCCTGCGGATGGAACCAGGGTCAGATGTGTGCAATCTCTACCCATTGTACTATTACTCTGGCCCTCATGATCTATCATTCAACATTTTAATAGTTAATTATATATATATATAAATATTTAAAATAGCTAAAAATGTATTTTACAATCAATTTCTTAAAAAAGTAGACAGGGCTACTTTTTTTTGAGTGATAGTACAGAAGATAGGGTATATTTGCCTTGTATGCTGCCGACCCAGGTTTGATACCCTGCATCCATATGGTCTCTGAGCGAGGCAGGAATGACTCCTGTTACAGAGCACCTTTGGTGTGGTCCAAAACTAAAAAAAGTGAAGGTAGCTAGTTTCAAGTTCTAAAAGAAGGAAAGGCTATTTTCTAGCACTCAAATTTTTTTTTTTAATCTTGGCTACATGTAAAAGTCACTCATAGTAAAAGGAAATGTATGGATTACAGGAATGCATAGAAATACTATAAAAAAAGTTAGTTACAAAGTAGGTGTTTTCCTATGTGTACTGTCAACACAAGACAGATGAGAAACACAAAGAACTGTGCTTGGATATGGCTTGAGAACTTCTGCCCATTGAATCTAACCAAGGCAAAAATCTGATGCTTCAAGAAAGCAAGAAAGTTAAATACAACTTCCCCAGCAGAGAATATAGGCGAGGCTGGTCATTCTTTGCACTTAGCACAACCTTCTGGTTAATGGAGAAGTTGTTCTCTTACTCTCCGGCATAATGACTTGAAATCATGCCAATGATTTAACCCCAATCAAGAAGGGGATGACTGTCCTCAGAATTGATGTTACTCAGGCATGAAGATCTTTTTTCATTTTGACTCCTGGAAAGGTGAGAAATTAGGAGTGTTTTCTCCAGTTTTCATTATAATTTCAAGGGATACAATAAACTTCTGCTTCTAGTTTATTGTGTAAAGATGCAAATGACTGTTCTTGTAAAAATATAAAAAAAAAACCATGAGGAAATGATGACTGTACTTTCTTGGAGAAATCTAGTGGACACAAAGAAGTTGTGATGGATAACATAGAGAAATAGGACCTAGAAATGTAAGCGAAGAGCCGTGGCAACTAATATATTGGGCAAGGTCTGATTACAAATCTGCCCTTGGGAGTTCTGGGGAGATGATGAGAAATCAGTTAAACATATGGACATGCAAGTTATAGACAAGAATGGAATTTAGGTGAATGCTAAAAACACTACAACCTCTGATGAATTTCCATCAAACTTCAAATTTAATTAGGAAGAAGCAGTGGAAAAGGGGCTTTTTGTAAAGAGAAAAGCACATATTCCCATACATTTTTGTGCTTTTGTTTTCAGATACTATTAAAGTAGGGTGAAACATGAAACAAAAATATGGTAAATGCAGAAAAATTCACTCTGAGTTCAAACACTAATTAGATTTTGTATTTAAAAAAGTAGCATATTGGGGCTAGAGAGGTAGAGCATTTGTCTTGCATGCAGAAGGACGTTGGTTCAAATCCCGGCATCCAATATGGTCCTCTGAGCCTGCCAGGAACACTTTCTGAGCATAGAGCCAGGAGTAACCCCTGAGTGCTGCCAGATGTGACCCAAAAACAAAACAAAACAAAAAAGTAGCATACACACATATTAGGGGACCCTAACTTAAAATGCACCCAGTCTAATTAGTGATTCAACAAAGCATCAACTCACCTTAATTTAGGGGAAGAATCAGATTAATCCTTTTATCAAACACAACCTAAGATATTTCTAGAGCAACACAAATTAAAAATGTTATATTTCAGGGCCCGGAGAGATAGCACAGCGGCGTTTGCCTTGCAAGCAGCCGATCCAGGACCAAAGGTGGTTGGTTCGAATCCAGGTGTCCCATATGGTCCCCTGTGCCTGCCAGGAGCTATTTCTGAGCAGACAGCCAGGAGTAACCCCTGAGCACCGCTGGGTGTGGCCCAAAAACCAAAAAAAAAAAAAATGTTACATTTTAGATTTTATCACTCCTTACCCAAAATGGTGTTTAGAATACCGTACAAATCTTAAGATACATAAAAAAGCAGGAGGGAAAACAAGAGCAATAAAGAGAAACAGTCTATGTAAGTAGACCAAATAGATAACTTAGTTGTTATAGTAGATAAAGAATATGCATTAGGTTTAATTTCGAGTTTGATGCACTTGTTTTCTTAAGATATATTACTCATTTGATGTGCTGTAAAGTGATGAATCATTGCTAAACTAACAAAAAGAAAACAATGATATTAATTTTATTTGTTTAGTTGTAACATGTAATTAAAGATGGTCAATGTGACCAAGATATATTATAAGCAAGAAGTTGACCATAGGTCATTTACACTCACTTAAACATTGAATAAAGTGTGGTTTCAACTAAGAAACAACTTTCATAGTTGATGTATTTTTTAGAATAATATATGACATTTCACAAATCATTGTATATTTTCATTATTTTTCATATTTTATTTCACTAATCAAGAAAAGTTTTCCTAAACATTTGGTATCTATTTTTTAATATAGTCTCTAAGAAAGTTCATTGTTTCATGTTCAAATTACAGAGCAAATACTAAATTATTTCTGTGTTGAAAATATTTGAGATTTGTAAAATCAAAAACAAAATGTAAGAAAACCTAACTTGGCTCTTCTTTAAGTACAGAAAAATTATCATAATGTTTTCAAAATAATAAATTGTATACACATTTTTCAAAAAAAAAGAATATGTATTATAAAAATATGTATTATGTAATAACCATCTTAAAAATTTTACAGAAAATTTTTCCTCTATTATCTTTTACTCTCCCTTCCTCTTTTTCTTAAGCTTTACCTAAGCTAATTATTTATCTTAATTCAGACTCATCCTATCAGAGTCAGACCTCTAACAACGTCTTAAGAATAGATCACCTATTGTATGTTTTTATGTGGGCATGAGTACATAGAGAGAGGACTCCTCTCTGAGAGCCAAACCTAAATTGTAAACAATCCATGCCTATAGTGTATATAGCCCCTCCTATACTATCCTTCCTCCTCCCCACATCAGAAATCCTACTATCCCTTCACCCCACATTTCCAATCCGATATCCTATCTTATTAACGCTCCTTACCTTCAGTTCTTAACCCATTAGGTATCAAGAACCCACTCAGCCCCACATCTCATACCCCGGCAAGAAACAACAACCAACACTCCTGCTGACTCATGATCTGTGGCCCTCCTTCTCACCCCTCCCCCAAATGTGGAGTGTTGTTTGATACTGGACTCAGCTCCAGAAGAATCCCCAGTGCAAGAACTCTACCAGCCCTTTCTGCCACAAATCATTTCTCAATCTCAACAAGACCAGGGTGTGTTATGAAAATGTGCCCTGGATCCCACCCCACACAAGAATATCTCAAAAGATAATGGGGAAGCCTATATTTCCTTTATAAGTTTAAGACTTATATAATACTACCTCTTAACCTGTTTATCTCCAAATATAAGGTAGTCTCCTGCATCACTTTGATCCCTTAATTTTTTAAACTTATTTTTGTTTATTTTTCCTTTATATATATGAGTATGTATATATATAGAGAGTCTTGTTTCTGTTTTCTTTTCTTCTTTAACTCCACCTGTTTTGGTTCTGCTTGATTAAAAAAAAAAAGGAAGTTTTTCCTGGAATAATAGCTCAGGTCAAAACCAGGGCATAGAGATGATGGAGCCTGACACTCTCACCCCCAAATGCACAGGCAATATAATATAGCACCATTTCTTCTTGCAAAGGCATACTAAAAATAGAGAAATTTTACATATAGAAACAAGCTCTTATCTACTAGGGATAAGAACTCATACAATTTAAATACATCTCCCACCTTGAAAATATGTCATGTGGTCCCAACTTAGACTCCATGTGATTAGACAGTGACTGTCCAACCCTAAGCCCTAGATCTCAGACATAGAAGTGAGACAGTTCTCCACAACAGCTCCAGGAACCAATCTCCCTCTGGAACATTCTTAATACTGCTCTGACACCAACATGCACCAGTTTTGATATGACATCCTGACAATGAGGAAATGGCAACAACTTGGTCTAAGAGCAGGTTGTCTTACCTCACCTCCTAATGATAATAAGATGAAATCAAAAGGCATGTCATCCTTTGATTTGTACAAAAGCTAGCCATGTTCACTATCTACAGAAGACTATGACAACCATGACTGGGCAGAACTTATCCTGGACCAATAAAAAAGACCCTAGTCTAGGCCTTGGTCTATGATCTGCACAACAACCAAGATCTCTAATTCCAGAGGACTGACTGAGACAACTGCAACCAAGCAGGTCTTCTGGAAACATAATGAAAGATTCTATCCTATGCTTCATCCTAGGATCAGGGCAAAAACCAAGACCACCAACTACAGAAGACTGATTAAAACAACAGTGATGGAACAGAACTCCTAAAACCGTAATGAAAGACTCCATCCTAGGCTCCATCCTTTGACCTATGCAAATACCAAGATCTCTAGCTACAGAGGCCTAATTTTATCATCCACAATGGAGCGGAAAGTTTTCAGACACCACAACAGGGCCTACGGGAGAGTAAAAGAACATGTACGGAGCCTGTAGTTATTCCCATGACAGTATACTTCAAGGGCAGAGAAACCCTGTATCTCTAAGGGCAAGGGAATTCCCTTTTGAATCTCCCCAATATTTACTGTGCCTATGCAAGAATAAAAAAAGAGAGAGAAACACAAATTAATTTTTTTTTCGGTTTTGTTATTGTGCCCCCCCCCTTGGCTTTTTTATTTTTGTGTTTTTATTTAAGGACCATGGGCATTGTGTAGTATGTGGTTGTTGCCTTTACTGCTGTGATGCTTTTCGAGTTTTTTGTTTGATTTTTTTGTATTGTTGTTATGTTTTTCTTCCCTTTTTTCTTTTTTCTCTTAAATTGATATTTATAGTCTCTAGAAGGACTCCTCTCATTTTTTGCTTGTTTGATTTTTGACCCATTTTATTTTATTTTTTTTCTTTCCTTCAAACAGAACCACATAAATTGAACCATCTTGTTCTGCTCACAAATTGAGAAGGAAATAATGGAGGGTACCAAGACCAAACAGTCATATGAACAATAAGTAGAAATAAAAAATTATCAGACTTAAACACCAAGTCCAAAGCCAACAGCAACAGAATGGATACCCAATCTACAATATGTTAGACACAGAGCAGACCACTTATGCTAGCAGCCTGGGGAATAAAAAAGGAGGATATGGGGTGCATGCTGGGAACAGGGGTGAAGGGAGGGCAATATTGATGGTGGGTATGCCCCTGATTCAATGTCGCTATGTACCTAAAATATTACTGTGAAAGATTTGTAATCCACTTTGGTCAAAATAAAAAAATAAAAATAAATTTACAGGAAAAGAAAACAGTGCAAAAATGTACAGGTTTATAGAAAGAAATGAAAACTATCAAAATGAAAGAAATTCTAAAATAAAAAATAGGACAACTGAAATTAATTCACTAATAGGACAACTGAAATTAATTCACTAACAGATCAGTGAACAAAACAGTGTATCCTTTAGTTATATAAGGAATATTAACCCTGAAGATAGTTTAATGGAAACTAAAATTAAAAGAGAAAAAGAAATTTGAAAAAAAAAAAAAAAAGCACATGTTATGTATCTGGGTAATAACACTGCATTAATCACCTGTAACAAGTAGACGTTTTATAATAAAATTTTTTAGATATCCTGGGAAAAGATATTTCCAAAGACAAACAATAGGATGGAACAAATATTTTAAGAAACAATAGCCAAATCTTTCCAATATTTCTTTTTAAAAGTCAATCCCAAAATAAACATTTTAACAAGCATCAGTCCAGATAGATACAATGAAAACCACATGTAGTCATGTAATAAACTTATAAAATCTGAAGATAAGTAAAAAAAATGGAAAGGCAATTAGAGGAAAACAAAAAGTCATACTGCATGTAGGACAACTATGAGAAGATAAATACTGAATTTTCACCAGAAACAATATGAGCGGATAATGAAACAGCATGGCAAAGTGTTGGAAAATAACAGAAGAACAAGAACAAAAAATAAGTCACCCTAATATTCCATATGTGGTGAAAACATCCTTTAAAATAAAAGCAATATAAAGACACTTGTCTTTATAATTAAAAACTAAGAATTATTTGACAACCGAGATACAAGAAATGTTAAAGGAAGTTACAAAGATAGAAATGAGAAAAAATAAATCTGAATAATTTAAAAAATAATATCCTAGATTATACCCTAGGAACATAAAAATACAATACAAAAATCCCTTCCTCACACCTATATTCATTGCAGCGCTATTTATAATAGCCGGACTCAGGAAACAACCAAGATGTCCTTCAACAGATAAATGGCTAAAGAAATTGTGGTACATATATACAATGGAATATTATGCAGCCATCAGGAGAGATGAAGTCATGAAATTTTCCTATACATGGATGTACATAGAATCTATTGTGCTGAGTGAAATAAGTCAGAGGGAGAGAGATAGATGAAGAACAGTCTCACTCATCAATGGGTTTTAAGAAAAATAAAAGACATTTTTGCAATATTTCTCAGAGACAAAAGAGAGGAGGGCTGGAAGGTCCAGAGCTCAGGACATGGAGCTCACCACAAAAAGTGGTGAGTGCAGTTACAGAAAGAACTACACTGAGAATTATCATAACAATGTGAATGAATGAGGGAGGTAGAAAGCCTGTCTAGAGTCCAGGCAGGGGTGGGGTGGGAAGAAGGGAGATTTGGGACATTGGTAATAGGAATGTTGCACTGGTGAAGGGGGATGTTCTTTACATGACTGAAACCCAACTACAATCATATTTGTAATCAAAGTGTTTAAATATAAATATTAGTAAAAATTAAAAGAAAAAAGAAACCAGGCACAGAAAAGCTAAGTAACATACTCAAAAAAAAAAGTAAAAAATGTAACTACTGTTTTTTTTTTTGTTTGTTTTTTGGGCCATACCCAGCGGTGCTCAGGGGTTACTCCTGGCTGTCTGCTCAGGAATAGCTCCTGGCAGGCACGGGGGACCATATGGGACACCAGGATTCGAACCAACCACCTTTGGTCCTGAATCAGCTGCTTGCAAGGCAAACGTCGCTGTGCTATCTCTCAGGGCCCCATAACTACTGTAAATAAAAGAAAATAAAGTACAAGGAAAAGCAATGGTGTATATAAATAAAATGTATGAAAACCATAATGCAAAAGATAAAGAGGAGGACATAAAATATTCTGTTAACTGGGTGCTGAAAGGTGATAAAGTGACATACATGGTACTCTTTAAATAACAATAATGTAAACCACAGTGTCAAAAAAGGAAAGGGAGAGAAGGGAGAGACCAAGAGATAGAGGAGAGACAGAGAAAGAAGGTGAGAGAGAAAGGGAAGAGAAGAGGAAAGAAGAAGAAGAAGAAGAAGAAGAAGAAGAAGAAGAAGAAGAAGAAGGAAGAAGAGAAGAAGATGAAGAAGAAGAAGAAGGAAGAAGAAGAAGAAAAAGAAGAAGAAAAGAAGGAAGAAGAAGAAGAAAAGGAGAAGAAGAAGAAAAAGAAGAAAAGAAGAAGAAGAAGGAAGAAGAAGAAGAAGAAAGAAGAAATGAAGAAGAAAGAAGAAAGAAGAAGAAAAGAAGAAGAAGGATAGCAGGTCGAAGAAGGAAGGAAGGAAGGAAGGAAGGAAGGAAGGAAGAAGAAGAAGAAGAAGAAGAAGGATAGCAGGTCGAAGAAGGAAGGAAGAAGAAGAAGAAAGAAGAAGAAGAAAGAAGAAGAAGGAAGAAGAAGAAAGACAAAATGCAGAAGAAGAAGAAGAAGAAGAAGAAGGAAGAAGAGAAGAAGATGAAGAAGAAGAAGAAGAAGGAAGAAGAAGAAGAAGAAGAAAAAGAAGAAGAAAAGACGGAAGAAGAAGAAGAAAAGGAGAAGAAGAAGAAGAAAAAGAAGAAAAGAAGAAGAAGAAGAAGGAAGAAGAAGAAGAAGAAAGAAGAAAAGAAGAAGAAAGAAGAAAGAAGAAGAAAAGAAGAAGAAGAAGGATAGCAGGTCGAAGAAGGAAGGAAGGAAGGAAGAAGAAGAAGAAGGATAGCAGGTCGAAGAAGGAAGGAAGGAAGAAGAAGAAGAAGAAGAAGAAGAAGAAGAAGAAGAAGAAGAAGAAGAAGAAAAAGAAGAAGAAGAAGAAGAAAGAAGAAGAAGAAGAAGAAGAAAGAAGAAGAAGAAGAAGGAAGAAGAAGGAAGAAGGAAGAAGAAGAAGAAGAAGAAGAAGAAGAAGAAGAAGAAGAAGAAGAAGAAGAAGAAGAAGAAGAAGAAGAAGAAGAAGAAGAAGAAGAAGAAGAAGAAGAAGAAGAAGAAGAAGAAGAAGAAGAAGAAGAAGAAGAAGAAGAAGAAGAAGAAGAAGAAGAAGAAGAAGAAGAAGAAGAAGAAGAAGAAGAAGAAGAAGAAGAAGAAGAAGAAGAAGAAAGAAGAAGAAAGACAAAATGCCTGCCCCAGAGCCAGGCAGGGGAAGATGGGAGGGGAATGGGAACATTAGTGGTGGAAAAATGCATTGGTAAGGGTGGTGCACATCCTATAGCTGAAACTAAACCATGAACAATTTGTAACCACTGTGCTTAAGTAAAGAATTCGTTTAAAAATACTATTACTGATATTCAAATATATGAAGCAGTATATATCTATTGAAATAACTAGTACAAATACAGAAAATACAATCTCTGACCATATCTATTTATTATAAATATGCTATTCACTGTCACTATGAACAATTAAAATAAAAATTAGACAACATTTAAAATTCAGTTCTTTCATGTCACCAATCACATTTCAAGTGCTCAGTAATCACTTTGGGTAATAGCTACTGTACTGAAAAATACAGAGACATGACTTCCAGAAGGATCGCCAAATTTCCCTAGTCTTTGAGCACCACTTAGATATTCAGGTGAAGTTAATTTAGGCAAACCAGTTATCTTTCTTGGACATTAGTGTCTTTAAGTGTAAAATGACAGTTTGGGACTAATAAATGTTAGTCCCATATTAGTACTTATTGACTATAAAATCTTTCTTAAACAATTTATTTATTTATTTGTTTGTTTGTTTATTTATTTGGTTTTTGGGTCATACCCGGCAGCGCTCAGGGGTTACTTCTGACTCTATGCTCAGAAATCGCGCCTAGCAGGCTCAGGAGACCTATGGGATGCCAGGATTCAATCCACTGAACTTTTGCATGCAAGGCAAATGCCTTACCTCCATGCTACCTCTCTGGCCCCAATATTAAAAATCTTAATGCCTCAACTTATAGTGTTCTAGTGCCATATTACTTCAAAAAGAAAAAACATTTGAAAGTGATAGTCACTTTCAACTTACATAAATTTAAGACTACTTCCTTTACAGAGCATTTAAGGAAATTGATGCATAAGGACCAAACTGGTCCCAGTGAGACATACCCCATCCTTGCACCTCCATTCCCAAGACAATGCTCAAAATAAGCCACTAAAATGTTCTTTCCTGGTCATCTTCCCTTAGCTTGCTCATGTCTCCAACATTAGTCTATTAAAGACCATAGCTTGCTTGGCCTCTGAAGATATTTACATTTACTACATACAGTAAAATATTTATCAGTTCTTTGATTCTGACATTATTATAGAAAATTATACACTGATAGAAATGGAAGGTGAATGTAGGTATTCCCCACTAAAATACAGTATAAAAGCACACAGGATTTCTTTTTTTTTATTATTATGATTTAGCACTTTTACCTCAACAGGTATGTATTCTATTTTGCTTTAAATGATCAAATCTATCATTAAGTACTTAAAAAAATCATCAACATTACTTTCAACAAAGTCATAGTAGGAGAACCTCCTCTCAGTTACCTGGTTTGCTGCAGATAATTAACAAAGACTATTCCCAGAGCCCTGAGACACCAATCATTAAAGCTCTGCTACCAAAGTAATGCTGAGGAAGGAGCAGATACTATGTAAATTGAGGTTTGTGAACAAAAGAAACCATATTAATTATAGCTTAATTCAAAAATGAGAATGAATCTGTTATGTTCTATGAAATGCGACTGGAGCAGCAGGAAAGACATTGCTTTCTCATAATTCAATAACGAATATAAAATCCATATGATGAAACAGCAAAATATCTGAATGGGCTAACTTGTCAAAACCCTTTCCAAAGGTTCACTTGTGAAATTCAACCAAAGCAATTTTTTACTTAACAGATAGGGGGACATGCTAAGTATCATACAAATTCTGGGCTGAGTGAATTAATCAGTCTATAAACAATATAAAAGTACTGTAAAATATTCACAAGAAGCAGAAAGTAATTAGAAAGCCATTTAGAAATCATTATGGGCATGGGGCTGGAATGATAGTACAGTGGATAAGGCATTTGCCTTGCAGTGGTTGACCCAGGTTCAATCCCCAGCATCCCATATGGTCCCCTGTACAACACCAAGAGTAATTCTTGAGTCAGAGCCAGGAGTAACCTATGAATACTACCCAAATCAAAACAAAAATTACTGTGGGCAGATTTAATTAGCTAAATAAACTCTTTGTGAACTAGAACATTTCCACCAATGCCTGTACACCATTCAATTCTACTTATTCAGAAGTCACAGTTGGGTAGACAGCAGAAATTAAGTGGCTAACAACCATGCTTTAAATTTTTGTTTGCTCATTTTGGGGTCACACCAAATGTTCAGTGTTTATTCTTGGTTTTGCACTCAGGAATTATTTTTGACAGTGCTCAAGGGACCATGGGGGATGCTGTGGACTGAAACTGGGACTGCCTTGTGCAAGGCAATCACTCTACCTGCTTTACTTACTATTGTTCAGGCTTCAAACAGGCTTTAATTTTATGAGACATATTTTAAGCATTTCTGAACAAAAGATTCTAAAGAATGATTTTTATATAAAAAAACAGGGATTTTCGCTGAATTTTCAAACTCAGAATGTCTGGAAACACAATGTCCCCAATTATTCATGGCCCCGTGTTAGATGCTTTTTAAGAAGAGCTTAAAACCATGAAGTTTGCCTCCTCCTCCATCCTGCTCTTTCAAGTATTTATGTCCTTTCTTTGTTGTTATAGGATGTAAAGTGGTGACTCCTTGCTTCTATGGTCTTCCTTCTTCATTAAATTATAGATTTTTTTGACATTGAGGCCATTTCTTATTCCTCATAGTTTTCACAGCAATTTTTAAGAGGCAGTGAAATGCTTATTCATGGGGAAGATCACTACATGTGCAATAAAGTCATCTTATTTAAATGTATAATAGTTACAAAGCTTTAGAAAAAAATATTCCTATTGTTAGAAAACAAAGGACCAAATGAGTACACTAAGATAAGGAATTCAGAAATGGATGTAGCCCAGGTGATTATGAAATGAGATTTTATGGGGACTTAAACCACCTGACTCCTAAGTTAGTGATCTTTGTAATGAAAAATGTTAAGTATTGGGTCAAGGAGATAGCTTGAAGGACTAGTGCACATGATTTGTATGCTGGAGACTTGGCTTTGATCCTTTGTACCAGAGTATTCCATCCACACCCCCAGCATGGGCCAGGAGTAGTTCCTGAGCACTGCGGATTGTGGCCTTAAACAAACAAAAAAGTATTCTATCCAAAAGGAATTACAAGGAGGGAGCAGGAAATTTTAATACTTGGCACACATTTAACATGCTAGTGCCTAGTGAGAAAGTAGGGTCAACATGGCAGAGAATTACACTACGTTGAAATACAATAAAACAGAAATGATCAAAGTACTTCTTAAGTGGGCCTTCCAAGGAAGACTATGACACTAATCAGCTAAGAACACTGAGATATTTCTGTACAAAAAGTTATGAAACAGGAGCCAGTCAATATTTATGTTACAGAGGCTCAGCAGAAGCTGAAGGATCTGGGTGGAATCGGTAAGAACAAGCTTCAAATTGCTATTCAGTCCACCACAAAACCAGATCTTCACAATTCACACCCATTTCATGGTAGATACAATGAAGAAACAGAGGAATTCATGAAAACTAGTTAGTGAGGTTAATGAGGATAAAACCCTGGAAGGGGCCCCAAGCAACAACTAACTCTATAACCTCTCAGTTATTAACTTCAAAGTGATCTCAGTGATGCTATTTAATAAGCTGAAAGAAAAGACACTCCAGACATCCCCAAAGAAATAGAAAGCGTGAGTGAGGATATGAAAAATATCAACCAGGAGTCACTGGTGTATGAGCTAAAAACTCATTCAAAAGTCATGATGTAGAATGGTAGAAGCCAAGGAACAAATCAGTGTGCTTGGAGATAAGATGTAGAAAATGGGGGTCAGAGGGATAGCACAGTAATAGGCTACTTGCCTGGCATGCGGCCAAACCATGATTGAGCCAGGTTCGATCCCTGTCATCCCATATGGTCCCTCCTAGCCTGCCAGGAGTGATTGCTGAGCACACAGCCAGGAGTAACACTGAGTGATGTCAGGTGTGGACCAAAAAAAAAAAAAAAAAAAAAAAAAAAAAGATGTAGGAAACCATCAAAAAAGAATGAAGAGAAAAAAAGAAGATTTAAAAGAAAGGAAGAAAACACATGAAAATTTGGGGCTGAGATAAAGAGATAAAATATTTAAATTACAGACTCCTCAAGGGATAGGATGGAGAGATTGATGTTTTATTGGTGGAAAAACTATATTGGAAAATTTCCCCAATCTGAAGATTGAATCACGGGTTCAGATTCAAGAAGCTCCAACATTTCCAATTAAAATGAATCTAAATAGAAAAAAAAAAAAACTATGACACAGTATAATTAACAGGAAACAAAAAGCAGCAAGATCAAAGAAAGAAATTACATATAAAGTATTCCATATAAGATATACAACTAAGTATTCTTTTTTATATAAATCTTTATTCAAACACCATGATTACAAGCATGTATGTAGTTGGGCTTCAGTAATAAACAGAATACCCACTTCACTAGTGCAACATTCCCACCACCATTTTTTTTCAAGATTATGATGTTTTAATTTTTTTTTATTTAAACAACTTTATTACATACATGATTGTGTTTGGGTTTCAGTCATGTAAAGAACTCCACCCATCACCAGTGCAACATTCCCATTACCAATGTCCCAAATCTCCCTCCTCCCCAACCAACCACCGCCTGTACTCTAGACAGGCTATTTCCCTCGTACATTCTCATTATTAGGATAGTTCAAACAGTAGTTATTTCTCTAACTAAACTCATCCCTGTTTGTGGTGAGCTTCATGAGGTGAGCTGTAACTTCCAGCTCTTTTCTCTTTTGTGTCTGAAAGTTATTGCAAGAATGTCTTTCATTTTTCTTAAAACCCATACATGAGTGAGACCATTCTGCATCTTTCTCTCTCTCTCTCGCTCTCTCTCTCTCTCTTTCTCTCTCTCTCTGACTTATTTCACTCAGCATAATAGATTCCATGTACATCCATGTATAGGAAAACTTCATGACTTCATCTCTCCTAACAGCTGCATAATATTCCATTGTGTATATGTACCACAGTTTCTTTAGCCATTCATCTGTTGAAGGGTACCTTGGCTGTTTCCAGAGACTTGCTATGGTAAATAGTGCTGCAATTAATAGGTGTAAGGAAGGAATTTTTGTATTGTATTTTTGTGTTCCTAGGGTATATTCCTAGGAATGGTATAGCTGGGTCGTATGGGAGCTCAATTTCCAGTTTTTGGAGGAATCTCCATATTGCTTTCCATAAAGGTTGAACTAGACGGCATTCCCACTACCAGTGGATAAGGGCTCCTTTCTCTCCATATCCCCGCCAGCACTGCTTGTACTCATTCTTTGTGATGTGTGCCAATTTCTGTGGTGTGAGGTGGTACCTCATAGTTGTTTTGATTTGCATCTCCCTGATGATTAGTGATGTGGAGCATTTTTTCATGTGTCATTTGGACATTTATATTTCTTCTTTGTCAAAGTGTCTGTCCATTTCTTCTCCCCATTTTCTGATGGGATTAGATGTTTTTTTCTTGTAAATTTCTGTCAGTGCCTTGTATATTTTGAAGATTAGCCCCTTGTCTGATGGGTATTGGGTGAATAGTTTCTCCAACTCAGTGGGGGGCTCTTGTATCCTGGGCGCTATTTCTTTTGAGGTGCAGAAGCTTCTCAGTTTAATATATTCCCATCTGTTAATCACTGCTTTCACTTGCTTGGAAAGTACAGTTTCCTCGTTGAAGATGCCTTTAGTCTCAATGTCCTGGAGTGTTTTACCTACGTGTTGTTCTATGTAACTTATGGTTTCAGGTCTGATATAGAGGTCTTTCATCTGTTTGAATTTAACCTTCATACATGATGTTAGCTGGGGGGGTCTAAGTTCAATTTTTTGCAAGTGGCTGGCCAGTTGTGCCAACACCACTTGTTGAAGATGCTTTCTTTGTTCCATTTAGGATTTCCTGCTCCTTTATCAAAAATTAGGTGATTGTATGTCTGGGGAACATTCTCTAAGTATTCAAGCCTATTCCACTGATCTGAGGGCCTGTCTTTATTCCAATACCATGCTGTTTTGATAACTATTGCTTTGTAGTACAGTTTAAAGTTGGGGAAAGTAATTCCTCCCATATTCTTTTTCCCAATGATTGCTTTAGCTATTCTAGAGTGTTTATTGTTCCATATGAATTTCAAAAGTGCCTGATCCACTTCTTTGAAGAATGTCATGGGTATCTTTAGAGGGATCGCATTAAATCTGTACAATGCTTTGGGGAGTATTGCCATTTTAATGATGTTAATCCTGCCAATCCATGAGCAGGGTATGTGCTTCCATTTCTGCGTGTCCTCTCTTATTTCTTGGAACAGAGTTTTATAGTTTTCTTTGTATAGGTCCTTCACATTTTTAGTCAAGTTGATTGCAAGATATTTGACTTTGTGAGGCACTATTGTGAATGGGGTTGTTTTCTTAATGTCCATTTCTTCCTTATTACTATTGGTGTATAGAAAGGCCATTGATTTTTGTGTGTTAATTTTGTAGCCAGCCACAAATGCTATATGAGTCTATTGTTTCTAGAAGCTTTTTCGTAGAGACTTTAGGGTTTTCTAGGTAGAGTATCATGTCATCTGCAAACAGCGAGAGCTTGACTTCTTCCTTTCCTATCTGGATTTCCTTGATATCTTTTTCTTGCCTAATCGCTATAGCAAGGGCTTCCAGTGCTGTGTTGAATAGGAGTGGTGAGAGAGGACAGCCTTGTCTTGTGCCAGAATTTAGAGGAAAGGCTTTCAGTTTTTCTCCACTGAGGACAATATTTGCCTCTGGCTTGTGGTAGATGGCCTTAACTATATTGAGAAAGGTTCCTTCCATTCCCATCTTGCTGAAAGTTTTGATCAAGAATGGGTGTTGGACCTTATCAAATGCTTTCTCTGCATTTATTGATATGATCATGTGGTTTCTATTTTTCTTGTTGTTGATGTTGTGTATTATGTTGATATTTACGGATATTAAACCATCCTTGCATTCCTGGGATGAAACCTACTTGATTGTAGTGGATGATCTTCTTTTTTATTTATTTATTTATTTATTTATTTATTTATTTATTTTATTTATTTTTTGGTTTTTGGGTCATATCCGGCAGTACTCAGGGGTTACTCCTGGCTCTATGCTCAGAAATTGCTCCTGGAAAGCTCAGGGGACCATATGGGATACCAGGATTTGAACCATTGACCTTCTGCATGAGAGGCAAACGCCTTCCCTTTATACTATCTTTCCGGCCCCGTGGATGATCTTCTTAATGAGGCATTGAATCCTATTTGCCAGGATTTTGTTGAGGATCTTTGCATCTGTATTCATCAGCGATATTGGTCTGTAATTTTCTTTTTTCGCAGCATCTCTGTCTGATTTAGGTATCAAGGTGATGTTGGCTTCATAAAAGCTATTTGGAAGTGTTCCTGTTTTTTCGATTTCATAAAAGAGTCTTGCCAGGACTGGTAGAATTTCCTCTTGAAAGGTTTGAAAGAATTCATTAGTAAATTCATCAGGGCCTAGATTTTTGTTTTTGGGCAGACACTTGATTACTGTTTTAATTTCCTCAATAGTGATGAGTGTGTTTAGATATGCTACATCCTCTTCATTCAACTGTGGAAGATTATAAGAGTCCAAAAATTTATCCATTTCTTCCAGGTTTTCATTTTTAGTGCCATAGGGTTTCTCAAAGTAGTTTCTTATTACCCTTTGGATCTCTACCATATCAGTAGTGAACTCTCCTTTTTCATTCCTAATACGAGTTATCAAGTTTCTCTCTCTCTTTCTTTATTAGTTTTGCCAGTCGTCTATCAATCTTGTTTATTTTTTCAAAGAACCAACTTCTGCTTTCGTTGATCTTTTGGATTGTTTTTCGGGTTTCCACTTCATTGATTTCTGCTCTCAGCTTTGTTATTTCCTTCTGTATCCCTATTTTTGGTTCCTTTTGTTGAGTACTTTCTAATTCTATGAGCTGCGTCATTAAACTATTCAGGTAGGCCCCTTCTTCTTACCTGATATATGCTTGCAAAGCTATAAAATTTCCTCTCAGTACTGCTTTTGCTGTGTCCCATAAGTTCTGATAGTTTGTGTCTCCACTGTCATTTGTTTCTAGGAAGGTTTTGAGTTTCTCTTTGATTTCATCTCGGACCCACTGGTTATTCAGTATTAGGCTGTTTAACTTCCAGGTATTAAAGTTTTTCTTTTGTGTCCCTTTGTAGTTCACATATAATTTCAGGGCCTTGTGGTCAGTGAAGGCAGCCTGCAAAATTTCTATCCTCTTGATATTATGGAGGTATGTTTTATGTGCTAGCATGTAGTCTATCCTGGAGAATGTCCCATGTACATTAGAGAAGAATGTGTATCCAGGCTTCTGGGGGTGGAGTGTCCTGTATATATCTACTAGGCCTCTTTCTTCCATTTCTCTTTTTAGGTCTAGTATATTCTTGTTGGGTTTCAGTCTGGTTGACCTGTCAAGTGTTGACAATGCCGTGTTGAGGTCTCCCACAATTATTGTGTTGTTATTGATATTATTTTTCAGATTTGTCAACAATTTTATTAAATATTTTGCTAGCCCCTCATTTGGTGCATATATGTTTAGGAGAGTGATTTCTTCCTGCTGTACATATCCCTTGATTAATACAAAATGTCCATCTTTGTCCCTTACAACTTTCCTAAGTATAAAATTTGCATCATCTGATATTAGTATGGCCACTCCAGCTTTTTTATGGGTGTTGTTTGCTTGGATGATTTTCCTCCAGCCTTTTATTTTGAATCTATGTTTGTTCTGACTATTCAGGTGTGTTTCTTGTAGGCAGCAGAAGGTTGGATTGAGGTTTTTTTTTTTTTTTTTTTTTTTTTTTTATCCATTTAGCCACTCTGTGTCTCTTAACTGGTGCATTTAGTCCATTGACATTGAGAGAAAGAATTGTCCTGGGAGTTGGTGCCATCTTTATATCGGAGTTTGGTGTATCTGTTGGGCAGTCTTGTCTTAAAGTAGGCTGTTCAGTTTTTCTCTTAAGACTGGTTTTGAGTATGTAAAGTTTCTGAGCTGTTGTTGTCTGTGAAACCATTTATTGTTCCTTCAAAACTGAAAGTGAGTTTTGCTGGGTGCAGTATGCTAGGCAAAGCATTTATTTCATTGAGTTTTGTCACTATGTCCCACCACTGCCTTCTGGCCTTGAGTGTTTCCAGTGACAGGTCTGCAGTAAATCTCAAGGATATTCCCTAGAATGTAATTTCTCTTTTCGATCTTGCTGCTTTCAGAATTCTGTCTCTATCTGTGGGATTTGTCATTGTGACTAGGATGTGTCTTGGGGTGTTTTTTCTGGGGTCTCTTTTAGTTGGTACTCTTCGGGCATGCAGGATTTGATCACATGTATTTTTTAGCTCTGGTAGTTTCTCTTTAATGATGTTCTTGACCCTTGATTCTTCCTGGAGATTTTCTTCCTGGGTCTCTGGGACTTCAATGATTCTTAAGTTGTTTCTATTGAGCTTATCATAGACTTCTATTTTCATCTGTTTCCATTCTTTGAGTAATTTTTTATTGTTTGATCATTTGCTTTAAGGCTTTTTTCCAATTTCTTCCTCTGTATGGAATTGTTATTCATCTCATCTTCCAGTGTACTAATTCTATCCTCAGCTGCCATTAACCCATGGGAAAGCTCAATCATGTTTTCCTTCAATTCATCTACTGAGTTTTTCAGACCTGTTATTTGACCTGAAATTTCAGTTTCAAGTTTTCTGATTTCTATCTTCATATTCTCTTGATTCTTTTTTTTTTTTTTGGTTTTTGGGCCACACCCATTTGACGCTCAGGGGTTACTTCTGACTATGCGCTCAGAAATCGCCCCTGGCTTGGGGGGACCATATGGGACACCGGGGGATCAAACCGCAGTCCATCCTAAGCTAGCGCTGGCAAGACAGACACCTTACCTATAGCGCCACCTTCCTGGTCCCTCTCTTGATTCTTATTAGTGTTCTCTTCTATACTTTCTTTGAGTTCTTTGAACATCTTCCATATTGCAACTCTAAACTCCTTATCTGAGAGACTGACTAGTTGGTTGGTCATGTTCAAGTCATCAGAGTTGCCATCAACATTCTCTATGTCTGGCACTGGCCTGCGTTGTTTCCCCATTGTCACACTTGTATTGTGAGTTTTTCTACATGTTGTGGTTGTATTCATTGGCCAAATGATGTGCACGGCCGGGAAATGAAGTGGAGTGGCCATGCTCCTCTGGCTCCACCCTTTCTGGGCTTGTAAACTCACCTCCAGGGAAGGCTCCAGGGAAGGCGAGCCATCCTCAGATGAGCCACATACAGGATAAAATCAGGCCGAAAATGGAGCACAGCACAGAAGACAGGCAGATAGGTGTACTGGCATCTGAGTTCCAGCTGAGTAGGTGTACTGGCACTGAGTTCAGTGGTTTCCCCTTTCTGGGCCTGTAAGCTCAGCTCCAGGGAAGGCTCCAGGGAAGGCGAGCCGTCTGCAGATGAGCCACACACAGGATGAAATCAGGCCAATAATGAAGCACAGCACAGAAGACTGGCAGATAGGGGTGCTGGCATCTGAGTTCCAGCAGAGTTCAGCCTCCAGCATAGTTCTTAGTGTGATTTTTTCATCTTGTTTCAATGCATTCTTTCCTTAGAAAGCGCGCAGGGCCGTGTAGTGAAGTGGAGCAGCTGTGCTCTGCTGGAGCCTCTTTTCGGCCCACTCCCAAGAGGTTCAGGCAACAGGACAGGAGACAGACACACACAGGCAGCACTCACAATTTCTCACGGTCAGGCCCCACTGCGCAGGCGTAATTTCGTAAATTTTACAACTAAGTGTTCAATAAAAGTGTACAGTCCAGAAAAGAATGCTGAGATATAGCAAATAAGCTGAATAAAATTAACATCCCAACCAGAATACTCTATCCAGCTTGGTTGTCATGCAGATTAGAAGGAATGACACAAATGTTTATGAGCAAGCAACATCTAAAGAAATCCATGGTCATTAAATCAGTTATGCAAAAAGTACTAAATAAACTCTTTTAAAAGGAAAGACAAAATTTATAAATATACATACTTTCTCTAAAATAATGGCTACAAATTCCATCATCTTCTTTATTATTTGCTTGGATTCACTAATCAGAAGGTATAGAGCCAGGTTGGAGCAACAGCACAGTGGGTAGGGTGCTACCTTTCAGGTAGCCAACCCACATTGATCCCCAGAACCCCACACAGTCCTTGAGTTTCAACATGAGTGGTACCTGAGAACAGAGTCAGGAGTAAGTGCTAAGTGTAGCCAGGTATGTCCCCCACCCAGAGAAGTACAGAGTGGCTGAATGGATCTGAAAAATAAACTCAATATTCTGCTGCCTATGAGAGACACACTTGAACAGGCATAATAAACATAGATTTAGAGTAAAAGGCTAGAAAACAATCTTCTGGACAAAAAAAAGAAAAATAAGGACAAATATCCCTGATGAACTGAATATGCCTAGATGTTAAGAGCTTCAATAAAATCTTTGCAAACTGAACCCAACAATACATTAAAAGAATCACACAATAAGGGTGGGAAAGGATAGAAAAATAGTACAGCAGATAAGGCACTTTTCTTGCAGATAGTTGACCTAGGTTTGACCCTTAGCACTGCAATTGGTTCCCTGAATCTCACCAGGAGTGAACTCTTGGCATAGAACCAGGAGTAAGCCTTGAGCATAGCTGTCCCATAAGCCAAAATATATACATAATAAATAAGCAAAAGGATTGGGCCCCGAGAGATAGCACAGCAGCGTTTGCCTTGCAAGCAGCCGATCCAGGACCAAAGGTGGTTGGTTCGAATCCTGGTGTCCCATATGGTTCCCCGTGCCTGCCAGGAGCTATTTCTGAGCAGACAGCCAGGAGTAACCCCTGAGCACTGCCGGGTGTGACCCAAAAACCAAAAATAAAATAAAATAAAATAAAAAGATCAAATCCCATGATCAGGTTGGATACATCCTAAGAATACAAGAATGGCTAATGTATCTAGATCCATCAGTGTGATACATGGTATTAATACAATGAAAGATAAAATTCATATGATTATATCAAAACATGTAGCAAAAGCAATTGATAAGAACCAACAACTATTTAGGTTAAAAGCTCTCAATATATTAGGAACAGAAGGAACTTTACATTTTTTTTAAATTACTTTTTTTCATGGTCACTGTGAAATAACAGTTATTCATGATTGGGTTTCACACATATAGTGTTTCAAAACCAGTGTTCACTTCCCTCCACCAATGCCCTGTTCCCATTTCCTTCCACTAGCCTGTTTCTACAATGGAAATTTTATTTTCATATGTAGAAATTTTATATAGAATAGAAATTCTATAAATACACACATATATAATTTTTTTCACTGTGATTTACAGTGTTGTTGTGGATAGAGTTTTGATACTTAGCACTTTACCATCCTTTGGCACCACCTCTTTCTCTTTCTGGTTGAATGCTGTCCTTCCCCACCAGCATTTTCTATTACCACTCACCCCACCCCCCACCCCATGCCCCCTGCCTCTGGTTACATCTCCAGCGCTCTCAAAGGGCTTGTTAGAAGGAACTTTCCTTAATATAGTGAAGGTCATTTACCATGAACTGTACTAATATCAGATTCAATGTGAACATCTGAAAGCATTTTTCTTAAACTCAGGCACAAGATAAGGATACCTACTTTCACTACTATTAGTCAACCTAGTATTGGAAGTCTTGCCACTGCAAGAAAGAGATATGAAAGGCTGGAGTGATAGCACAGTGGGTAAAGTGTTTTATGTCTATGCAATCAACCAAGATTTGACTCCTGGCATTCCATATGGTAGGTACCCTGAGCCTGCCAGGAGTGATTTCTGAGCGAAGAACCAGGAGTAATCCCCGAGCACTGCTGGGTGTGTCCCAAAAACCAAAACCAAACAAACAAAAAATGAAAGAAATCCAGAAGGGAAAAGAAGTCAAACTATAACTATTTGTACATGACATGATAACATACATGAAAAATCCTAAAAACTGCCCAAGAGGAAAAAACCTCCTATAAGTGACAAACCTATGCAGTGAAAATCTACATAACCATCCTTAAATAAACAAATTGGGTGAGATAGAAAATGTCATCTATTTGAATTTTTGCTATTGCTATGAAAAGCAGTTAATCAAGAGTAATGTTTCAACTTCCTGCCCCCACTTCCCATCCTCACGTATTCACTTGTCCACATATACAATAAAACATATTTACTTTAGAGGCGCGCATCCAAAATAGTACCCTAAAGCACTGCCAGGAGTAATTCCTGAGTGCACAGCCAGGAGAGTAAACCCTGAACATTACTGGGTAGTCCAATCCCCTCCAAGTAAATATGTTTTCTGTTCTTTTGGCTATTTGCCTAGGAGTACTTTCCAATTGCTAGATCATATGGAAATTCTGTGTGTAGTCTTTGAGAAACTGAAAAACAGTTTTTCACAGTGGCTACAGCATTTTCCATTTCCACTAGTAATGCAAGAATTTTCCTATTTCTCTTTAGCTATCCTAATAGGTAAAAAAAAATGATACTTCTTTATGTTTCTGATTTACAATTTCCTATGAGACTAATGGCATTGAACATCTTTTCATATACTTACTGGTCATATAGATAGATATAGATAAGATACACAAACATGTATATAACTAGCTATGTGCTTTGAATAAATGCCTATTCAAGTTCTTGGTCTATTTTTAAATGGGCTTTTCTGTTGATTTATGAGTTCTTTGTATATTTTAAATATTAGACCCTTATCAGAAATGAGATGTCGAAATATATTCTCTCATCACAGAGATTGTCTTTTCAGTTTCTTGGTAGTGTTGTTTGATGTGCAAAGGGTTTTATTTTGGGGGACACAGTGCTCAGGGTTTTTTGTTTTTGCTTTTTAATTTTTGGGCACACCCGGCAGCACTCAGGGGTTACTCCTGGCTCTATGCTCAGAAATCGCTCCTGGCAGGCTCAGGGGACCATATGGGATGCCAGGATTCGAACCACTGACCTTCTGCAAGAAAGTCAAATGCCTTGCCTCCATGCTATCTCTCCGGCCCCAAGTGCTCAGGGTTTACTTCTGCCTTGTGTTCAGGAATCATTCCGGGCAGATTTGGGAGACCATATGGAATGCTGGGGATAGGACCCAGATTAACAGCATGAAAGGCAAGTGCCCTATCTCCTGTGCTCTGGCTTGATGTGCAAAATATTTTATTTATTTATTTATTTATTTATTTATTTATTTTTGTTTTTTTGGGCCACATCCAGTGACGCTTAGGGGTTACCCCTCGCTATGCACTAAGAAATTGCTCCTGGCTTGGGGGACCATATGGGATGCCAGGGGATCTAACTGCAGTCCATCCTAGGTAAGCGTGTGCAAGACAAATGCTCTATCGCTTGTGCCACCGCTCTGGCCCCAAAATATTTTATTTTTAATGAAATCCAATTACTATACATCAATTCTTTCTCTTGTTGCCTGTGCTTTTGGTACCATATCTAAACATTCAGTACCAAAAACAGCCATGAAATTTAGCCACATGTTTCCTTCTAAAATTTTTATACTTGGGACTGGAGAGATAGCACAGAGGTAAGGCATTTGCCTCGCATGCAGAAGGATGGTGGTTCGAATCCCAGCATCTCATATGGTCCCTCGAGCCTGCCAGGAGCGATTTCTGAGCTTAGATCCAGGAGTGACCCCTGAGCGCTGCTGGGTGTGACCCAAAAACCAAAAGAAAAAAAATGTTGTACTTTGGGGCTGGAGAGATAGAACAGCAGTAGGGCGTTTGCCTTGCAACCAACCAATCCAGGACTGGCAGTGGTTCAAATCCCAGCATCCCATATGGTACCGTGCTTGCCAAGAGTGATTCCTGAGTGCAGAGTCAGGACTAACTCCTGAGTGTTGTTGGGTGTGACCTAAACAACAACAAAATTATACTTTTAGTTTTTATACTTAGGTACCCTTTCTTTAACTTATAGCTTAACCTTAAACCTGGGCCAACATTTTTATTAATTTAAAAATTAAGTGCTCACTTCAGCAGCACATATACTAAAATTGGAACGATACAGAGAAGATTAGCATGGCCCCTGTGGGGGGGGGGAATTAAAACACTATGTTTTATACAGTATTTATTTTTTACATAGTGACCTTCCTGAACACATCAAAAGTAAACAGGTTAAAATACAATAAGGGAATATATAAAGTAAAGTAGAAAAAAGAAAATTATTAAAGACACAGGAGAAGTTGGTCACAAGCACAGGACAGGTTTAGAACATTAATGCTGCTGACCTTGAGACACAAACTTTTCACTTAAAGAACGATCTGTATTCAAGAAATATTAGGCAGGAAATCATACTGGAAATTTAGAAGAACATTTGAAAAAATGAGAATGACATTAAAACTGGCTAAAAACTTAAACAGGTAATCAAGCTTAGAAGTACAAAAGTAAAAAATAAAAAAAATTCAAAAGTGAAGATACCAAATCATTTTCTTTAATTTGCAAACACATTGTTTGCCATATATTTCGTTCTGAAAGCAAAGTCAGTAAATACATACCAGCTATGCTGCCACTCTTTAACACCAAACACTAGGCAGATAGCATTAATCAATCACAGTGCCCCTGAACATGCCTTGCAACTAACCCTCTCCTCACAGCGCTCCAGGCAATCAACTCCAATTGATCAGAGCTGGCACAGGGGAGAAGACCTATTTGCTCTTCTACATCTACAGCATTGGGGTGTTTTTTTCCTACTGACAACTGAGAATCTCCACCTGCCCCCTACCCCATCTTTTAAAAAGTACTCTCTTAAGTTATCTGCCGCTTATTTACTTCCTTCAAAAGTTTGAGTGAGATGACTGAAACTCGAAGGGGACATTCAGTGGCAAAGTGAAAGTGGTCTGCATTGTTCCTGGACTAGACACCTTTATAGAAACTTTTAATAAACAGAGTGTGAAAACCCCATTCTAGACTAATTTGTTGTTCTTCATATTTCCAGAAGACCTGTGAAACTCTTTAGAAAGGATAGCTGGACTTCATTCTGCAAGCCCTCTAACACTACCCATACAGAGCTTAACCCCTTTAACTCAGGATCTTTGATACTCAAAAACCTGATTTAATAAGCTAGAAAAAGTAAATATTTTTAAAGTCTGTTAATCAAGCTGATTTCAAGAGTAGGACTGATCACATCTCTTCATGTGTCTTATTTGAATACCACCATACTTCTACTCTTCCTGAACAACAACAAAAATTTTGGACAGTATAGGAAATAATTTATTTTGTATGATTGAAAAATGTAAGCAATGTACTCCAACATATTTACTTTTGGGGGGCTTAAATCCTAGAAAGTTTTGTATGGGTTTAATCTTTAATTATTCTAGTATTGGAATGGGATTTCTTCATATAGAAAGTGCCTCCTCTGCAAACACCCAATCCACAGCCAATCAAACTCTTCTCTTTACTTCTTTGCTTCTGTTAACTTTTTTTGTCTTATAAATTTTTTTTTTTATCTTTTTGGTTTTTGGGCCACATCCGGCAGTTACTCCTGGCACTGAACTCAGAAATAGCTCCAGGCAGGCTTGAGGGACCATCTGGGATGCCAGGAATCAAACCCTGCTCTCTCCCGGGTTGGTGGCATGCAAGGCAAATGCCCTACCACTGTGCTATTGCTCCAGTCCCTTGTCTTAGAATTTTTAAAACAATATGGGCTGGAGCAATAGCACAGCTATAGGGAGTTTGCCTTGCACATAGCCAAAACCTGATGGATCTGGTTTGATTCCCAGCATCTCATGTGGTCCCCCGAGCTTGCCAAGAGTGATTGTTTTTAAACCAACTTTTTAATATATATTTAAGCACCATGATTACAAACATATTTGTAGTTGGGTTTCAGTTATAGAAAAAGAACACCCCCTTCATCAGTGTAACCTTAAAATACTAAATAAATATGGATTTGAGTAACCTAGTTCATTAGATTGCAGGGAAAGGACAGTAATATTAATTTTTTTAGACTAAAGTGCTAGGATGACCTCACAAGAATAGTATACAGCCAAATCTACACTTAGAGGCATCTTTTAGCAAATGTCCTCTAATTTACTCTGACTTGCCTTTCTTAGCAAGCATGATGACACTGGAAGTCACTAAAACACAGAACAAAACAAAGCCATTAATGTTTTATAATGCAACAGTATTTATTAGGCTGTACTAATTAGTATAATATAAGAAGAAATGTCAATTATATCTTAATAGGCTTGATTAGGGAACCACTAAAATTAAGTCTTTATCAACTTCCATGTCAAAGTACTAACAAGTTGAGAGGAGACTTTTTTTTTTTTTTGAGGGAAGAGACATGTAGGCTTAATTCCTTGGAAAAATAACCTCATTCATTCTTACATGTGCCATGAAAGTTTACTGTGTAAAATTGTGTGTAAAAGACGGCAATAAGTGCTTCCCTACAGAGGAAGGTTTTAATTTTTGGCTACCATTTATTGACTGTTAACACTCTATGACAGCCACTGTTTTAAATAATCATAGGGCAGACAATGCACTTAATCTTCACAACCACCATATGAAAGAACTTATTGCAAACTCAAAACACAAAAAGAGGTTGAAATAATCCCTGATGGATTGCTTGACTAACAGTCAAACTCCAGTGATTGGTCCCCAAGTCAATAGTGATGGCCTCTGTGAACACCCCCTATGCTTTCACCAACCCAAAAAGGGCCCTATGACACTCATTCTGGACCAGAAATTTGGAGCAGTGCTTTGGATATACACATAACAAAAAAAGAAAGTGAAGCATTTCTAGACGATTTCGAATGTCATAAATTAAATGCAAGCATGAGTATAAGACAAAATAAAAATCTTTTTTAAATTATCCTGTCTACTTGAATGCAAGAAAAGGTGAACGGATGTTTATAGTACAGCAGGTAGGCTAAGTGTAATTTTGCAGTACACCCCATATTTACAGAAATCAAGATGGCTCCTCTAATAATCTAAAAAGTAGGAAACAAATAGGTATCCTCTCAAATAAGAAGTTTAGAGTAGAATTATGGAAAATGTTCAAGGAGCTCAAAAAAAAAAAAAAAAAGCATCAATAGACTTGACTGGAGCAAAATTAAGCATCAAGAAGATTTATCAACTGAAATTAGAAATTTTCACACTGAACTAACAGATCAGAAAAACTGAGCTTATGCAAGTGTTGCCGGGCATGGGGTTTGGGGAGACCCCATGCTGGAGCCTTTCTCCCTAGCCTGGGGAGTGCTGGGAGGTTTGGCAGGCCCCATAGCCTACCCCTCTTTTTCCCCTGGCCCTACCTGGGTGCCGGCTCAGATGGCCAGAAGTGGGTTCAGGTGGACTCTTAGTGGTCCTCAGGTTCCCCCCTCCCTCTGTACTCTAGGGGGGAGGTGCAGGGGGGGAGGGCGGGCAGACATCTGGCTTCTGGTTTCCTCCTTGATTCTGGAGACCAGCTCTTGCCAGGTATGGGGTTTGGGGAGGCCCCATACCGAAGCCCTTCTCCCTGGCCTGAGGGGTGCTGGGAGGCTTGGCAGGCCTCCAGCTGTCCTTGTCTTTTTCCCCTGACTCCAGGCCTTCCCTGGGTGCCAGCTCAGATGGCCAGAAGTGGGTTCAGGTGGACTCTTAGTGGTCCTCAGGCTCCCTCCTCCCTCCGTACTCCAGGGGGAAGGTGCATGGGGAGGAGGGCGGGCAGACATCTGGCTTCTGGTTCCCTCTTTGATTCTGGAGACCAGCTCTTGCCAGGTATGGGGTTTGGGGAGGCCCTATACCGAAGCCCTTCTCCCTGGCCTGAGGAGTGCTGGGAGGCTTGGCAGGCCCCCAGCTGTCCTTGTCTTTTTCCCCTGACTCCAGGCCTTCCCTGGGTGCCAGCTCAGATGGCCAGAAGTGGGTTCAGGTGGACTCTTAGTGGTCCTCAGGCTTCCCCCCTACCTCTCCCTACAGTAATGGAAATGTGCTTTGGGAGGAGGGCGGGCCGTTTTAGTACTGGTTTATGTTGGGACAGTCACTGGAATTTTTTTCTCCTTGTTTTCCTATCAATAGTATTGTATGCATATATTTTATATATCCATAACATCCATCTTGTATTGTGACCTTGTTACCGCCCTACAAATCTCATTTCTAATATTTTACTGCCTCAGTCCCAACCCTTATTTCCCCCCATCTTCCCATGTAGGTGCAGCTCATGACATGAAGCTCACCACATAGAGTGATAAGTGCAGTTAGAGAAATAGCTACACTGAAACTATCATAACAATGTGAATGAATGAGGGAAAAAGAAAGCCTGTCTCGAGTACAGGTGTGGGTGGGGTGGGGAGTAGATAGATCTGGGAAATTGGTGGTGGGAATCCTGCACTGGTGAAGGGGGGTGTTCTTTACATGACTGTAATCATACAACTACAATTATATTTGTAATCACGGTGTTTAAATAAAGATAATTTATAAAAAAAAAAGAAAGTTTTAGGAAATACCCTATAGTTAATTTTTTTTCTGAAGAAATAAACGCTTTATAAACCAATATAATCTCTATGCTTTTACATCTAACAAGACACCCAGTTCCCTCCAATTCCCTTTGGTCTTGGAGGAGGAGGAGGAGTGAATTTAAAGTTGTGCCTGGGCTATGAAGAAATTCAGCACAGCAACAGAGAAAGGGAGGAAATACACTTTGGAGTGACTGCTTCAGCCCTGAGAGAGGGTGTGTGAAGAACAGAGGAGGGATGACAGGTAAGGTTTAAAGCAATAAGGAAGGGAGGACACAGTCCCTTGTGATTCAACCCTGAGAAAGATGGGGAATAGGATTGGCTGTCTCCCATGGATAGATGAGGGGGGTCACCTGGCCAGAAGTCACCAGGACCTAGTCTCAAGGCAGGAGTGTACAAAGAGTTGTCGATTTTGGTTATTTGGTGTAGGTATGGTAGAGAATTCGCAGCTGGTCCCAGAAGAAGAGGGAGAGGATGGTATGGGGGCCAAGGCGGAAGTAGGAGGCGCCGATACCCTTGTACATGCCCATGATGCCCTCCGTCCAAGCCGTCTGCAGCAGAACATCTAGCATCCCTCGTACATGAGGTCGTTTCCCTGGGCATCTGTGGGTTGATTGTAGAGTTTTGTACAGGCCACATCAAAGGGCGTCATGGCCAACACTACTGCAATGCCACTCACCATGGCAGCTATCAGAGCTACCTTCCAACTCTGGGGAGGAAATATCTCCCACTGAGTCAGGAGGTTCTTGGTGGAAGAGAAGGTACACAGCTGAGTAAAGGAACCGATGACAACTCGGGGTAGGCCGCCTATAGCCCTGCACCATAGTCCCATCAGACAATGTTTCTGGCCAATCTCGACCAGTGCCTGAAACATGCCCTGATGTTTATAATGATGCCCAACGGCAATTTTTGTGGCTGCTTGGGCCTGCAGATGCGTCTTTACCATGTAGATGGGGCTCCCCAAGTAGGCTCCCATGACCCCAGCCATGGCCCCAGCTGCCACACTGAGGCTGCTGTCAGCTGCATGCAGGTAGCCCCCAGCCTCCGCCAGCCCATAGATGCCCAGCTGGATGCCATTCATCAGGAACTGGTACAAGAGGGCAGGGGCCAGGCCCTTCTGCAGGGCAGCCAAGCTGTCCACCTTGCCGATGGTGAAGAAAGCATGGAAGACATTTCGGTAGTGTCGCTGGTAGATGCTGGGGGCCTGCAGCACTTCCAGGGGGTTGGTGAACACACAGGCCCCACAGGCTGCCAAACCACTCATCAAGAAGTCCATGGTAGATAGGTAGGTAGCTAGGTAAGTAGGTAGGTAGCTAGGTAGGTAGGTAGGTAGAGAGACAGAGATAGACAGACAGACAGATAGACAGAGACAGAGAGACAAAGACAGAGAGAGCGAGAGAGAGACACACAGACAGAGAGACACAGAAACACACAGAGAGAGACATAGAGAGAGCAGGAACTAGCCCACAGGTAGCAAAGTCAAAAAGGACCTGCAGGAAAGGGGATCAGAAATCAGGGAAAGACCTCAGTGTGGGGCAACCCAGACTAGAAGACAGAGGGGGGTTAGAGTTTGGAGGTGTGGGGAGACCAACAGAGTCAGGGTCAATGGTAAAGAAGAGGTCAAGGGTTATAGAGTTAAGTGAGTTGAGATCTGGAGTTGTCAGAAGCTGATCTAGGTAAGAAAGAATTCAGGAGCCTGGGTGGGGCGGTAAAGCTAGGACCAGTGGGCCCAAGAATTTGAGATTAGAGAGAGAAATTGAGATTAGAGAGAAGCCAGGAGGGAGACAGACAAGCAGGCAGGCAGTGGGATGCTGAGGATGAGAGGCCCAGCAGAGGAGGAAGGGGAATGGAAGCTGGGGGAGGAAGGCAGGAGCAAAAACCAGTGAGCCAAGGATCCGGGAGGAGATCCGTTGGAGGTCCAGGGCCGGCCAGGAGAGCTGGGTCTGGGGAAAAAGCCAACAGACAGACACCCCAGGCTGTCCCCAGGAGCCCCAGGAGCTCTGCCGGGCCTGAGGTGGCTTCTGAAGGTGGGGCAGCCACACTCTATAGTTAATTTTTATGGGGAAAGCATGAGTAAGTAAAAGAGGACTTTCCCAACTTTTTATTCTAGTTCTTCTTGGAGGGGTCATTTTTGGAAGTGAAAGATAGGTAACTTTGTGTCATAAGTCCATCCCATATTTCCTTAATATATCAAAGAGTCTTAAGGTTTGTTGTTAATACTATTATTTCAAGGTAGACATCAGTTTAATCACAAAAGGATGGGCACCAGCAACTACAAAGTAGTTTTTCCATTAAGAGAGGTAATGCCGGGGCCCGGAGAGATAGCACAGTGGTGTTTGCCTTGCAAGCAGGCAATCCAGGACAAAAGGTGGTTGGTTTGAATCCCAGTGTCCCATATGGTCCCCCATGCCTGCCAGGAGCTATTTCTGAGCAGACAGCCAGGAGTAACCCCTGAGCACTGCAGGGTGTGCCCCCCCCCCCCAAAAAAAAGAGAGGTAATGCCAATATCATTCCACCCAATTAACATGGGGAAATTCAATGGTTTTGTCATAACGATAATCTCAGCTAAAACCATCTAATAGATGAGTTAAGCATAAAAGAATGCCTGAAGACAAGGCTGTTTATCTATGGTGACTTTCTAGGGCCAAGATGAAAGTATCCCAAAGGCAGCTGAACTCAAAAAATGAGTAAATCTTAAATGTCGCTCTAATCACAGAGTAGTAAATAAACTTAGCCAATGTGAAGAGAAAAACTAGGAAAAAACCCTTATTCAGCCCATCAAAGCAATTAGTTATGTAAACAAGTAAGAATCGTAGCTTAAGATGTCAAGCTTAGCAGAAATGCAAGAAATTCTCCTTAATTTAAGTCGGAAGTTCAGGAAATAGTATGGGCTATAAATTTTTAAAATGTGTTTTTATTTTCATTTCAGAACTACCCACTAGGAAGATGTATTTCATGTAAAAATATATAGGTTTTCATATTAAAGCCAGGTTTGAATGTACAGAGGCAATATTTGAACGGTAGTGTATGAAATCAGTCAAGGGACGGGAGAAATATTACAGGGGTTCAAGTGCCTGCCTTGCATACAGCCAACTTGATTCAATTCCTGGCAACACATATGGTCCAAGGAATTAAATAACAATAATAATTATACAACAGAAACCATCTGAAATCTTTCAGTAGTGTTTTTATCCTCCCCACCATACCCAGCATGTTACTAACTCCATAGTAGGCACTTAATAAATATATATGACATAAAAAGCTATAGTTCCAAATGCAAGAATCAGTTCAGTATTAGGACAACTAAGTTTGATAACCCAAATGATGCCAGAAACATAATAAAACTTCTTTCCCCACCATTCAAACAGAAATCTCAGGAAGCTGGTGAACAGCTCAGCAACCTAGAAACTGGCCGTGTGGAGCATTCTTTGAATACGAATGAGCAGTGGGTAATGGCAGCATATTTATGAGGTCTCTTGCCGGGTCCTTTCCTCCTGTGAATGCTGTATAATTCATTGCGCGCGCCCTGACCCCAGTGCGCTCCTGTTCTGACAAATCATACTTGATTAAGACAAATCTTTATTAGTTAGCTAGTCAACTTCCCCATTTATCACTGGCAAATCCCATTCTCCTCTTAAGGTATAAGAAAAGTGATTGAAGCCTTTAAGAAAAATATAGCCGACAGATCCAAACATCAAAATATAAATATTTGTTATACAAAGCAAGTAAAAAGAGAAGTTTTAAAGTTTCAATAGATGATTAAACAAATTATTGAATAGTTATACCTTATACTCACTGTCAAACTCAAAACCACCCCTACACATTTCACCCAGGCTAAAGAACTGTTAATTAGAATTTTTTTTTGTCTTCTATTGAATGTGTTTGGAAAGCAAAATGCCGTATTTTTAAAACTGTACTAGAGAATTAGATTAAAATACTAGGGGTAGACTGGGAAAAGAATGCTGAGTAGAGAGAATGTTTAAGGTTCCTATTCTACCAAAAGAAGAATAACAAATCTTTGAAATAGCAAGACAGAATAAGGCAGAATAAATTTAAAATTATACTTGATTCTTTAGTACCACAGGAAAATGCATCTCTTTTGAACTAGCTGCAATGTTTTCATGAACTTCAATGCTGGAATACCCTAAAGATAAGCTAATGTATTCACAGTGTCCAAAACTCTTTAGAATCTGGAGCACTGAGCATAGTATCAGAACTATTCTTAGGAACCTAACAATAAAACTATCAGTCACACAAAACACGCATGCACTTGCGCACATGCACACACACACACACACACACACACACACACACACACAGAAGCTCACCATCTACTAAGACTACCATGAAATAAAATCAATAGCATTGGTGACAACTTTCCCAACTTCTGTTTCATAAATGGAGATAGTTGGTACAAAGCATTAGCAGAATAAAGTGAGAATGAATTTAATTTAAAATTTTTACATTTTTCACAAGACATTAAATCAATCCAGATATATAACCAATAATTTCTAAAGTTTATCTTATCATTCTCTTTAAAAACAATGTGTGACAAATGTAAAATATAAGAATCATTTCACAAAAAATACTCTATGAGACACTAAATAGTATGTGCCAATGAAGAAAATATAAACATTAACTATGGGAAAAATCCAGCTTGAATATGAAAATTTTTAATAAAAGCCTAGTTAACATATAGAGTACACACATGATATTTTATTGATGTCCTTATGTGTTAAATGGAAAGTAACATTCAAAAACATTTTGTGTGTTGAGATGTCTTATATTTTCCAAAATCACCCATTTTGAAGTGTGGATACATGTTGGGAAAGGAGGTCAGAGCTTGGAACAAGAGACTTCAAAAGAACGCCTAGTGCAGTGGGAAATAGTGTGTTGATGATTTTAGAAGCAGACTGGCTCTGACTGTATCTATGGATTCAGAAAGGATCACACCTCAACAATCCCTCCCCATTCTACAGGTCTTTCATCACGATCTCAAAGCACTGAGCAAATATTCTGAAAGTGAAAATTGCCTAGTCACACTGGAAAGTCTTTATTCCATTTGGGGGTGGTCAAGAGCTAAGTAATTTACAGTACTCTCATGGAAGTAAAACAAAGTTTTACTGTCACTTTCATCTGTAGATGAGTCCCCCTCCCCATATTTTCACAAAAGTCCAGATAAAATTGAACTCTCCTAGAAATGTTGAACAATTTACCCTAGGGTGCTGGGGAAATAGCTCAATGGGCTGAAACCCATATTTTGCATGTTGAAGACTTAGTCTTGCTTCCTCTACAGTCCCCCAAACATCACCAAGAAATCTTTGAGTATGTGTCAGGAATGGGCCATGAACACCTATGTGGCCCCAAAACAAACCTGAAACACACAATTTATCACCTGAAGGCAAATAGAGCAAAGGTAGGATTAGACTTCAACTCAATCATTGAGATCCATATATGTGGCAGACGTGGAGACAGTATAAATAACTAAAAAAAATTCCCAACTTAAAGTGACACACCCTTCAGTTCTACAACAAAGAACCCAAGTAGTGGGTATGTGTGAGAATAGAGAAACATTCCAAGAATGCTAGATTGGCTGATGCCAAGGCATGATTCCAACTCTCATTCATTTCCCTTGCAGGAATCCAAGAATCTATATTTCAAGGCTTCCATATAACTTCCATACCTCCACATTTCTCATCATACACCTCACAATAATGTGAGTTATTTTCTGGTATTATTTAACATCAGCAACCTAAATGATGTTATAATGCAATGTTACTTCAATAAAAATGTATTTTTTTGTGGTTTTTTTTTTTTTGGGGGGGGGTCACACCCGGCAGTGCTCAGGAGTTATTCCTGGCTCCAGGCTCAGAAATTGCTCCTCGCAGGCACGGGGGACCATATGGGGCGCCGGGATTCGAACCGATGACCTCCTGCATGAAAGGCAAACGCCTTACCTCCATGCTATCTCTCCGGCCCCAATAAAAATTTATTTTAAAAAACCTACTGACAATATCATTGTGATTAGTACTTTACTGTGCAACCCAAGTTTCTTTTTCAAATCTTAGAAAACACAGGACACACAGGACACAATTCTTCCTTCCTTCCTTCCTTCCTTCCTTCCTTCCTTCCTTCCTTCCTTCCTTCCTTCCTTCCTTCCTTCCTTCCTTCTTCCTTCCTTCCTTCCTTCCTTCCTTCCTTCCTTCCTTCCTTCCTTCCTTCCTTCCTTCCTTCCTTCCTCCCTCCCTCCCTCCCTCCCTCCTTCCTTCCTTCCTTCCTTCCTTCCTTCCTTCCTTCCTTCCTTCCTTCCTTCCTTCCTTCCTTCCTTCCTTCCTTCTTTCCTTCCTTCCTTTTTTGCCAAAATAGCTATAATACTAACATGACCTACAAACAGTAGGTTATTATGTAAATGCATACAAACAGTATGTATTTAAACCAATGTGATGGTTAATTGAATAACTTACAAAGTAGCAATATTTACTGGTAAAAAGAAAGTCATTTTCTATATTCCTAGAAACTTTTAGTTATAAACATTTATCTAGCATACCATGGCACATAAATCAAAGTAAATGATAAAATGATAGTATTATCTTGGAATTTGTTTTTGTCTTTATCATGCCACTCTGTCTCTAGCATGAGATAACCAAGAAGCAATATATTATTAAGTGGCAGTGTTTCTTTTCAACATAATACCTAACACATAAATATGTGTTTAATACTATAGATGGATGAATGCATGAATGGATGGAAGGACAGATAGATGGTTGATGTAAACATAAATGTGGGTAGGTCAACAGAAAAATACAAAGAAAGGAAAAAAGAAAAACAAAAGTAAAAAAGGAAGAACATTAAAAGAAATAATACCTAAAAGGAAAAAAGATGGTAAAAAAGAAAACCAAAACCTGGCTTATTTACAGAGCTAGACACTGATAAGTAGAATTTTAAGAGTTGGAGAAATTTAAAAGTTAATTATTCCACTCAGATGTTTGAGTAGATCATTGTGAGAAAAAGTTTTTCTAAATGGTATATCAAGAAGAGTTTGGATTAAAATCTAGACTTAACTCTTCATTTCATATTCCATGTAACATATAATATACACACAGTAGGTTCAAGACCATGTAATCAGTGTGGACTCCTTCTTATTAGAGCCAATGAATGGCCCTGGGGCATGGCTCCTTAAATAGCCCTGTAATTTCTGCAATTGTGGGTGAAATGCTGGGAAGGCAGATTTCCACCTAGGAGAAGCCTGGCGCAGCACTGGTCTAACTCATCATTTGAGAGATGCTATCTGAAATGAGTCAGAAACTTTAAATATGTGACCACTGGTGCCCCGATGAGTAACTGGGTCAAGTCAGATGGCAGAAGAAACAGGAAATAGGAGACTTTCCTTAAAGTTCACTTATTTCAGTTTTATTTAATTTGGGGAAACTAATTCAAGTAGGCCATATTCTGAGCTACTGAAAACTGATTACTCATTCATTGAACAAATATTTACTGAGTGCTTATTATGTTCCAGGCATGGGAATACAATGTCAAAAATAGCCCTGGATGAGCCTGGTGAGTGCTGAGGTAAACAATGTTCCTTTGAAAGTAAAAGTTAAGAATGTTTAATATTATAAAATCCACTTGATTGAATGGCTAGAGGTGACTTCCTCCTCTGCACATTTTAATGGAGTAGTTTCATGTGCTTGCAATTGGCAAACACATTCCTAGAAAGCAAAATAAATTTCAAGTAATTGCACTATTTTGCTGTGAAGTCTAACTACTTACAGAAACCAAACTAGTCCTCAACCATAATATAATTTTGCCATTATGTTTAGGGTTGGCCAGTCAGTAGAATGAGATATTCTAATGCGAAGAACTACTGCAAATTTCTCAGAATGTGTTAAAATTGATGTCAATGTCTCAGTAATTTCACAGTTTAAAAAACAGTTAGAAATGTAATGACTACACTACACTTGATTAAAGCATTTACAGCTCTAATCAAAAACTGACAGTAAGATCAAAGATGTTAACTTAAATCTCTCTTCTAATTATGTTTAAAATGCCACACCTCAGGCCTGTCTCTCCTCTTCTTTTTCAAACCAAATTCTGCTTAAGAAAGATCTAACACTTCTTAACAGTTCATTATCCAATAAAACTATTCAAAGCTTAAAAGCAATCTACACAATTAGTCAGGACCTCAGGGAGTCCACCGGTCGTCTTTATTACAGGACTTCATATTAAAACACCTTAATTATATTTGTCAAATGGATTTCATTAAAACCCATCGTCACTTTAATTTTCATATTTTGACAGTGCTGGCATAGACATTATTACCACCTGCCAGGCTAGGAACTACAACAAAATTGTCAAATTCCTTTAAATCTTGGGCAGTTTCTTTTGTACCTGACTGATTGTTTTCCCTGTGTGAGGAATCTATTGAAATCAGGAGAATTAAAATAGCTCTACTTAAATTCTACTCTGAATACACGTTTGTATACATATACATATACATATACATATACATATACATATATACATATATATATATACATATATATATATCTTGCAGGTGTAGGAAAAACAAACTCCATCCACACCGGGTTGCCAGGTGCATTTGCAGCGCAGGCGATGCACACACTTTGCAGAGTATCTGAATAGCAAAGCCGAGACATCAAACAGAATACACTATGATTCAATCACATCACAACCATCAGGACTTGAAAGCCAAGACTTTTTTTTATTCCTCCTATTCATTATGCTGCCATATTTCATAAAATATATGGTATTTCTGGCCATTCACTTGAGATTCAATTGTATTTTCATTTGCCACCACGATTTAAGACTATTGAAACAGCAAATGAAATATATATGTATATATGCGTATATAAACATATGAATGTATATATGTATATATACATCCTTCTCAGGTGAAGTAATGTTCAATGTCAACAGTGATGAAATGTTTATAGCACTCAGATAATTTAGCAAGTTATGCAACTATAGGAAAACAGAGGTTTATACACTAATAAACAGCATTTTGTTTGTTATTCTCATGATTTTCTCTGTCTTAGTAAAAGATGCAATATAGAGTTCTTCAATTGATTCTCTCTTTAAATGACACATAAAATTCTATTTTTTCAAATCTATGATAGAACAGGAATAGAAAAAATGGGCAGACTTAAAAAAACAAAACCCTAACACTCTCATAAGATGTAACAAAGGAAAGAGGTTTCTGGCCTATGTCTAACATATTTCAGGGTTTTGTACAATGGTCTCAGGAGTAATAATCACCTTGCTTTATGAATACTTTAAATCATAGTAAATGGTCTTGGATTATTTTGAGTAAAGCTAGACTTTTAAAGATTTACTTACAATATCACAAGACAGTTAAAAATTATACATGATCAATGACTTATATGTCTCTAAATATATTAAAACTAAAATAGAAAAATAGGTTCAGAGACTCTTACATAAGGGAGATGCCTGTAATACAGTTCCAATGCCACTTCTGCCTAGAAGCCTTTCATGATCGTCTTTGCTGGCAATGTTTCTCCCACCTCTGGATTGGGATCAATTCATTACCTGAGCTCTACTATGGCACACATCCCAAGTCGTGGCATTCTGTTCCTCCCATTATACCTGAGCCTAGGAGGGAGCCTTATTCTTCATGCACCCTTTATTCCTCTAGGGAAAGACTCAACATGCATCTGAGTCTCTGCTACCCAACTGCAAACAGCTTTCTCCCTCATTGCAAGAATAAAGCTTGGAGACAGTTAATGCGAGCTCTGTCTCTACTTTTATATCTATGGAGAATTATGCATATATTTCTGTGCATATAGGTATTGGGAAATACAGACCTATGGCTAATATGTTAATTAAACTGTGTGCCTGAGTCAATATATTTAATTCTTCTGAGCACATTTGTAAAAAAAATTCCAAAATTAATATACATGAAAATATGTAGCTTTTTTCAAATTCTTGTTAAATGTTATGATAACCTTGAACTAGGATTGTGTCACCTTTGCCCTCTCCTGCCCCAGCTGACATCCCTGAGGTGGCTGGGAAAGACAGAAGAGGTGAAGCAGACAGGTCAGAGAAGCTCAACAGAGACATTTTGTGACGGTAACTGAAATTCTTCCCCAAAGAGCTTCTCGGCTGCTGGAAAGTAAATTCCATTGCAGCCGGTCAATAATTTATCTGAAGCTGTTATTTTTAATAATCAGAGAACACATGGATTTTTCTCATTAGGAAAAAAAATTGGAACAATCTACTATTTTAGTAATGTTCCTAGAGGGACACTTCAAAAATGAGACCAGATGTGGTCTACACTCTGGAATATTTGAAGTTGATTTGATATAAATAGAGGCCTACAGACACCCTGCTGACATGGAAGTCAGAGGCACACAGAAGTTTATGAATACTGCATTGATTACATTTTAAATGCAATACATGTTAACGTGGTGCTCAAAGAGGGATTTTGGATCTTTCTGTCCTAACACTGTGCTATCAATTTCTGCTCAATGGCTTCCTGGCCCGGGTTTTTCACAAAGGCTGACAAAGTTACTGAATTTCTGTCATCCATTTGTGTTGAAGAGGGTGTGAGCACAGGACTTTTCCTTCAGAACAAAAACTGAGTGTGGTTCATACGAAGAATTGATACAGGGACGTGTTGGATATGGTCTGGACAATACACAAAAGACAAGGGGTATCTAGTTATCGACTTCTCCAGTAAAAAGGGATGATTAGGGAAAGGCAAAGAAATTTCTGGAAGGGACAGAAAGATAAAAATTACATCCACCAGTGGAGCTTTGGTACTGAGGCAGGTCCTTACTCCATTGCCCCAGGAGATTTCTGTCTGAGCCCGTGTCCACACCAGGAGATCCCCTCTACCCCTTTGCTGAGGTCAGTTTCCTTCTTGAGCCTACACTGTCATGTACATCAGCATGCTCAGGACTCCCTATTCTCAATCTTCCAGTTTTTGAGCTCAAGCCCCAATGGGACTCTGCACTTTTCTGCGGAGGGCAGCATAAGGAAAGCAGCTGTTCTGGATTTTCTCTCATCAGCAGCAAGCGTGGTGTGTTTGAGGGAAGGGGTAGCAAAGGGGAGAGGAGGGACATATGGGAGCATGGGAGCCTGCAGGAGGACTGCAAGGAGAGTTGCAAAGGCTTTCGAATAGCATGATCAGAGAGAAAGCCTGAAGTGCCAACTGACAGCTCTACAAGCCTGCTCAGATAGTGCTGTTTCCAATAGGAGAAAATCTCTGACTTCTGCTGCCCCTCCACATGCCCCTCCTTTAGAATGATTACCTTGGAAAAATCAGCTATAGCTCTTTCTGTAATATTCACAAGGCAACAAAGCAATGTTTACTATTCTTCTGAAGTCACATGAAAATAGTCAATGAGAATATGTTTGATTGTCCTCTGCTGGCTAGGAACGGAGGCGTGTGCCTTTGCGCTTGTCATTTGGATGCTAAACCATGTTCATGAGTATCTTCCTGGAGGTCCGACAGGAAGTACGCCCAGATCTTTTTTCGGGGTTGAGCCCTGTATTTTGCATTCGCTACTACCCTCAGGGCTACTACTCTCTTCTACACAAAAGAACCCAAGGCTGCTCTTTCAATAAAAGGAGGACTGCCTAATTCAATAATTTCTAAACGATGGGCCAATATTGAAATGCCTGAGCTCAATTTTTCTATGGGGACTCAACACTGGAGCCAGGAACAGTCTACTAATAAAGGCAAACAAATCTCTTCTGAGGGGGAACAACCTGATCCACTTAAATATTTATCTTTCCTGTTTTTGTCTTGGTATTTTTCTCTGCACCAGGATCCTCTCTACCTACCTTCAGGCTCTGCAGAGCCTGATCCCCAAAGGAGCTGGCCCACTGCATTGGCAATGGAGGTGGTGGAGAGAGGGTGGAAGGATGGGCAAGCTCAGGGCAAAATAAGATTTGAGTCTCATTCAAAGACTGACTTTTACAATTCCTGGTAAATGGGGCAGTTTCTGCTTATTTTTTGAAAATCCCATTTTTGTGCTTGCTTGGTAGAGTCTATACTAGCATGATAGATACTATAAAAATTTCTATATTTTCTTTAGCATCTTCGTAGTATTCTTGCAATATAAATGTACAAATATGTATTTGAATTTGATGAATACTTAAACATCTAAAAATATCAATTAAGAGATAGTACTTTATTTAATACACTTATTTCCTTCAGATAAAAAATAATTTTATCATTTAATTTTAACTCCCAATAGCTCTTGGTATGTTATTCTTCAAAGTTCTGGCAAAAGGTAAAAGATGGCAATAATTCTAATTTCCAGGGAATGCAAAGGAGCTGAATCACTTTTCACTGTCAAAAATCAAGGGGCCGGAGAGATAGCATGGAGGTAAGGCGTTTGCCTTTCATGCAGGAGGTCATCGGTTCGAATCCCGGCGCCCCATATGGTCCCCTGTGCCTGCCAGGAGCAATTTCTGAGCCTGGAGCCAGGAATAACCCCTGAGCACTGCCAGGTGTGACCCAAAAACCAAAAAAAAAAAAAAAAAAAAAAAAAAAAAAAATCAAGAGCAGAATCATGAAAGGATGCTTTCTATCTTCCTGATGTATAGTTTTCAAAGCAGAGAGAAGTAACACCAACTATATTGGGAATGTGTATAATTTCTGGAAATTTGTTAGGCTGTAGCCTAACAGCTGAGTCATTGAGGATTTCAAACAGACATTTCTTTTAACTGCAAAAAAACAAAGTATTAGAAGACTGAGCTGACCTCTGTTTTCTTTACAAAGATTCCCATACATTTTTAGAATTTACTTTTCAATGTCAACAAGTTTCTCCTATGCCCATATCAATTCTGAGCAAAACAAAAACAAAAACAAAAACAAAAACAAAAGAATGGCTGCCAGGTATTCAGAACTTAGGCAAATGTGCTTTCAGGCAGCACAGGGATTTAAGTTTTTGCTTTTTGTTGGAAAAGAACAGTAAACATTTCAATGAAGAAGGAAGCTCTTGATGCATTATTATTAAATTTGATGAAAGGGTCAGGTGTGGAGTGTCTAGGCCTGAAAATGCAAAATTTGCATGAGCTGGGAAATACAAACATTTGTCAGGCCTTTCCATTCCCAAATTTTACAAGCTCACTAAACAGTAACAACTCACAATTGTCTATGTGATTTATCAAAAGAATAAATGTGAGAAAAATAAAAGCCTCCTAGAAGTCCCAAAAGCTCACTACTTAAATCATATTTTGATTTTTATAATCATGCCAACTTTGATTATGCATTTTTAATTGTCAATAAAATTTGGTAATAAAAAGGGAAAGCTTTTATTGAAAAGCTTGTAAAAAACCCTCTTACTTGGAGAGTTAGTGAGTTGATTAATTAAGAGACTTTCACAGTTTTCATATTGATTACCTTTGTGTTTCTGAATTTGCTGTCTGCTGTGCATGTCCAGGGTAAAAATAAGGAATACACAATGTAACAAGAGGGAAGATTTTTTTACAGAGACTTTCTGTCCCTTTTTGAGGGATTACTTCATTATTGTTCCATTTTATGGAGAGAAATCGGGAGTTAAAAAGCTGAGAATTCTGCCTTGATGCCATACTTCCACAAACATTTTTTAGGAGACTGGTAATATGTTTATTTACTGTATGAAAATGTTCAAAAACAGAACTGGGGGGCAGCAAACTAGTTTTGCTAGTAGTAAGATAAAAATAAAATGTTAATATGAATTCTAGATCTCTTTAAGAAAATAGATCTCTAGATGTCTTTAAGAAAATAAAAGAAATGTTGAAGTATGCTATACTTTTCCAGTGATCCTTAGCAAGAGGTTTAAAATAGGCAGCTTGATCCTCAATCTACTTAAGAAAGAGGTTTAATTATTTTTCTCCAGTAGCACAGAGAAGTGCTTCATGGACTTTTCTGTAACTAACATTTTAAAGTAATGAAAATAAAACTGGACTTTGTTATTCCTGGTTGCTCTTTCCTCTCACACTAAACATTTAGAGGGATATTCTAAGATAAAATAAATATTTAGGTTACTGCTATAAGGTAAAATAAAATTTTGGAGAGTTGTAAGATAAACTTAAAAAATTTCTAGTTTGTTTAGGAATTTTCCCCCTCTAGCAAGACAAGATACTTCTCTCTTCTTTTGAACATTTCAGCATATTTGTCCAGCATTATTTTTTCATTCTCTCTTATCCCTGGGGCTCTCAATGTTTAAATAGCTCCCTCCCATATAAAGCTTTGCACCGATATCGATCAGCCTAGGCTGGATGTTACTACGAGGCATTTTCAATAATCAGCCCAGCTGTTCAGAGAGTTTCTTGAATATAACCCTTAGGTGAACAGCATAATACACGGAAAACTCTCGGCCAACATCCAGCTTTTCTTGGCAATCTCAAAGATCGCTCTTAATGCTTCACTAAACAAAGAATTTAATTCTTCATTTTCACAATGGACGCTAAAAGGTAATTCAAACAAATCCCATCTTTGATTCACATATGTAAAAACGATAAGGGGTCCATATGCTTGTGTAGCTGATTAATTCAAAAGCACATGAGTAGAGTTAACATTTTTATAGGATCAAAAAATAAGCTAGAGAAAAGGCAGTTTTTTTTAAAATGATATTATTACTCTTAATCTTTACATTCAGATTAAAGTTAGATATCTCAGGTCACTTATATCATCTTACCTTTATATAACATGAAAGGGAGAAGGTACAACTACATATTTATTATTTTATATTATTTTCAAACTCCCTCTTTCTTTAAGACTTAAACACTAACAAATGAGAGAGCCTTTTACATAGCTTTCCCAATGGTAAGTTATTGCTGACAAGGGAACTTTAAAAAGAAGCACTGAAGAAATAGACACTATATATACAGCAAAAATTCAAAAATAACATTAGGTAGCCTTACAGTGAAACTCATAATGTCTACACCCCTCAATGGTGAAGAATAAACATAACAAAAGTAAACAAACAGTATCAAAATAGATGGCAACTATAAAATCTTGTGTGTCTCCAGTTTTTGCTTTAAGACAAAGAAAAAGCAAACAGAAATTAGATAGAAATAATTCCTAGTGTTTCCACTGGAATTGTTCAGAAGGTCTTTGGGCCATTATTTAAATTAAATTAAACAAACTTTTCTGGTTAAGAACACTCTAGATGAAGCAAGTTTATGGAAGGCTCTAGGCCTAGGGCCTGAAAGAACGGATCAGTCTTCTGATAAATAAGAAACTGAAAAAGGTGCCTCTGGTCCCCAACCCTCCAAATATCACACCCATAGGCAGTAAATCTGATGAGCCTGGTTTCTAGTGGGTGTTTTGGTTATATGCTGTATGCTTGCTTGTTTTCTTTTTATTTGAGGAGAGAAAAACTGGTCTGTGGTATTTAACTTATACCTACCATGTCCATAGTAACAAGCCAAAGAATAAAAAACATGCTCTTTTATTCCATTTTTTCCATTATAAACACTATGTGTTTATAATGAGGAAGATGGGATTTTTTTCCATTGTACCAACACACAGTCTAATGTAAGAAGAAAGTAAATAGGTGATTACAACAGGTAGAAAAAGCACAATTACATAATATTAATTGCAACTGTGTGCCCCTATACAAAGCCTAGGGATTAAAAAAATCAAATACATGAGTTGGTTGAATTATATTAAATATTGAATATATTATAATTATAGTATAATATAATACCATTATATGAGGTATTACAGTAATGAAAAGGAAGAAGAAAGACTTCCTGGCTCTCTGACAACTACTGAGCCATGGTGATACAATCCGACAGAGTTGCTTGCCTTAACTAGAGTCCTGCTCCCATTCTCAAATCTTCGTCCTTTGAAGGTATCACTTCCCTAGTTCAACCAGTTTTGACTCCTTGTCTCCATTGCTTCTACATTCTCCAAATAACCTCTCGGAGTTCATATTCACTTAGATGGTTCGTGTGTGTGTGTGTGTGTGTGTGTGTGTGTGTGTGTGTGTGTGTGTGTGTGTGTGTGTCTAGTTCAACCAGTTTTGACTCCTTGTCTCCATTGCTTCTACATTCTCCAAATAACCTCTCGGAGTTCATATTCACTTAGATGGTTCGTGTGTGTGTGTGTGTGTGTGTGTGTGTGTGTGTGTGTGTGTGTGTGTATGTGTGTGTGCCTCAGGAGCACTCCTAGCTTGTGTGTGTGTGTGTGTGTCTGTGCCTCAGTAGCACTCCTAGCTTAATGCCTGAGGATTATTACTGGTGATTTGGGGGAACTTTTGAGGGACTGAACTAGAGTTCCTACATACAAAGCATATGCTCCAATCCATTGAGCCATCTCTCTGTCACCCCTCTCCTCAGTCTATGTTTTAAATGCCATCCCTGTTCCATTTTAACCTGCCTCCCAATACTCCAATGCTGACTCCCTGTTGCCTCTTTTGTGCTAGTTGTCTCACCAGTTACTCAACAGGTATAAAATAAAATAGTATTTTCTCACTCTGTGACTCTTCCTGTCAGTTAAGGGAAGCAAATCAAGAGAATGTCCAAGGACTGACTCATATCAAGTCATCTGAACTCCTCTTTTATTTTTACTTAGATCAGTTATCAGAACTTAAAAAAAATACATACATATATATAAAATTGCTCTCCTATATGTTTCTTTTTTGCTGCTTCTATTGTCATCTTATGCATCTAGTGAAAAGCCCCCTTCAGAGTCTTCCCCATTCTCATTGTCCCATCATTGTCCTCAGAGCTTCCTAATAATGGTGTCCTCATAATCTTCCTAAACAATCAGTTTGATCATGCTTAAATTCCTCTAATGGCTTCTGAAGCTAAACCCAAACTCAAATGTAGCATTTAGAACCTTTCAGAGTTAAATACCCAAGTATTCCTTTTGGGGTTTCTTTCAGTTATCATTGTTCTAAGATTCTCAGCGCGCATAACCTCTGGTGCCCTGCAGGAAATGGACAATTCTATGTGGGATGAGGGGTTCTGTCCATACATTGTGGGGTGCTCTATAACCCCTCTCCTTTAATTGTGACAACCAAAAATGTCTTCAGATACGACCAAGTATCCCAGAGAACAAAATCAGCTCTGGGCTGCAGAGAGAGCACAACAGATTGAGTGTATATCTTTGGGGTTTGGGTTTGATCTGGCCTTCCCAACAGCCATTTAAATGATACCTAAACACAGAGCTGGGAGTAGCCCAGCATGAGATGTGACCCCAAACCCAAAGAAAAACAAAACTAATCTTTTTACCCCTACACCCCCCCAAGTCACAAACAAAAACAACCAAATCGCTGATAGTTGAGAACCATCATTTAAATCAGAAACAGGCCCCTTTGAGCCTTATCCACTTAACTTCGTTTCTGGGCTATTTCTGTTCTTTGCAACCCTGTTCCTATTCATGGTTGACTTAAGATCTGCATCTGCCATACTCTTCTGCATTTCCTCTGTCCTCGACAGATATTTCTCTGTCCTTAAATTTCACAGCATTTTTCCTTGCTGACACAGGATTTGTGTGGGTACATTACCTTCTCTACCAGACAGCAACCCATTTAAAATTAGGAATCATGTAATTTCCTTTCATTTTGCCCAACTTCACAGCACAGTTCTTGGTTTATATGATCAGTAAAGACATTCCTGCTCATTATGATAAAATGGCCAGGCAATAAAAAAAAGTTGGCAAAATTTCCTACAAGACATGGAATTAGCCTCTCTGCTTGGTTTGTTTATTTATCTTTATTTTTTTGATTTGGGAGACACTCCTGGTGGTGCTCAGGGATCATTCCTGGTGGTATTCAGGGGATCATATATAGTATCTGGGGTTGAAATGAGCTGGCTGTATGCAAGGCAAATATTTTATCCCTTGTGCGGGTTGAACTGGGTTGGGTTGGCTGTGAGCAAGGCAAATATTTTATCCCTTGAGCAGGTAGAATTGAGTTGGCCATGTGCAAAGCAAATACCTTATCCCCTATGTTATCTACTCAGCTCCATTTCCTTGACTCAATGAACTACAATGTTTACTGGTCAAATCTGAACCTTTCAGTCTAAGGCTCAGTGTCCCCATCCCTACCCCCACCTGCCAGGGAAGAAAGCAGTTAAGTCCCTGAGACAGGCAATGGGCAAGATTTTAAGCTGACCATACATTTAATGAGAAGCAGACAGAACAGTGTGAAAAGGCTTAAATGCCTTCTGGAACATGGTAAGTATATAAAAAAAGTCATAAGAAAGTTTACAGTAAAGAGAAGAATGTGGAAGGCTGAGACTGAAAGAAAGATAATTACGTAGAAGGTTTTTAAACAGACTGTCTAATGGAGATGTTGAAAGATCAAGACAAAGAGCCCCACAAAGTTCCTGTTCATTGGGAAAGAAACTAAAAAAGCAGAAAGACTATGGACAGGTCAGAGATCTCATTTAACTTTTAAAAGAGAGAAGGCATGAAATATGAAATCTCTTTTCTGTACATGTGTGGGTGCATGCACACATGTATGCAAATATGTGTCATTATTGGGAGGAAGTAGTATGATATTGATAAACCTTGAAGAAAGCAAACATCAGTACTGTCAAGTGACTTACATCTGGAGGCACAATCCAAAGTACAAGCAGCCCGGTGCCCAGTGGTTACCAGCAGGCAAGAGGAGCCCTTCTGGCAGTGCATGATGCTGCTTGAAACATCAGCACAGAAATGGACAGTCAGACTCTCAAAAGAGATGAGCTACCCAGAGGGTCTCTGTTGGACTGGCCTTGCTTCTTAGCCTTGAACCAATGTTCCATGCCATGTTTCCTTGCCCGTGGCAAGGTCTTGCTCCTCCACAAAGTCAATTCCAAATGCATAAATGACCAAAGTCTTTTTCTTCCAGAATAAAGACTGAGAAGAAAATAAAAACTGAATAATTAATAGAAATTTGAAAATAGCCAAGTTGAATATATGTATATATATTATATTCACACATATACACATACATTTGTATATATGTAACTAAGAGGGAAACCAGTGTTCTAGAAAAAGGTTGTTCTGCATATACTGCTAAAAATAAATTCCCAAAGGGTCTTTATACACTAATTTTAAATTGACTGTTCTTTCTTTACCCACTTCTGTACCCTGAATGGTTTCTGACATTTTGAATTTGGTTTCTGACATTATATATTTTTTAAAGACCTAGAATTATCTTCATACTGTACTTCCAATAAATGAATAAATTCAAATGTTCCACTTCAGGTTCTTATGCCCAAGAAACCAGAGAAGAATCAGGTGGTCTAGGCACAGAAATTAAAACAGGAAAAGTATTTTCTGAAGTTTGGTGAAATATCTTTCTCTACTGAATCTATCTGTGATCCTGCTCCATCATTAAGGCATCATTAATGTTAGGAATTGCTCTCCTGGTGGTTTCATATTTCTTGAGGGCTGCTGAGATACCCTACTGTGCAGTTTCATCCTGGAGGTTGGCCTACTGTCTCTTTCAAATATCTGAAGATCAATTCCCCTTTCTGACAATGTATGACATGTCCTACTACACAGTCATGGATTGATAGGGGGCCAACAGAAAGAATTAGAAAGGCAATAAGCTGGAGAGATAGCATGGAGGTAGGGCATTTGCTTTGCATGCAGAAGGATGGTGATTCATGTCCCGGCATCCCATATGGTCCCCCGAGCCTGCCAGGAGCGATTTCTGAGCACAGAGCCAGGAGTAACCCCTGAACACTGCTGGGTGTGAGCCAAAAACCAAAAACTAAAAACCAAAAAAAAAAAAAAAAAAGAAAGAAAGAAAGAAAAAGAAAAAAAGAAAGGCAAGTTCCCTTCTGGGAGGAGAAGTCAACTCTCCATTCCTTTATTTTACTGTAGGATAGAGAACACAAAGCATCTTCTCAGGCTGTAGGGCAATGACAACAGATTTTTTTTCTCCCAGAATTTTCCCACTTATGGCCACAGAATCTATAACATGGGAATGCTTAATCAATATGAGATCAAACTTTTGTTACGATAATTCCTGATACTCTTTTATTCTCCTTGACCTCTGATATGCTCCAGATAATGTTGAAAAACCTAGAAAAGTGGTTCTCACCTCGATTAATCATTACTTCCATTTTGGTTAAATAACAAATATCTTTTCAATGCCGTTTTACCACCATAAAATGAAATTCAAAGCTAATATAATCAAAGGACATGCATAAAGAGTCCTTAAAGAAAAAAGTCTTAAGAAAAGACCTTATTTCTGTTTTCTTTTCTTCCTTAATTCCATCTGTTTTGATTGTGCTTGATATGGAAACCTACAAGAAAGTCTTGCCTGGGATAATAGGTCAGGTCAAAACCAGGGCACAGAGATGATGGAGCCTGACACTCTCACCCCCAAATGCACAGGCAATATAATATAGCACCATTTCTTCTTGCAAAGGAATACTAAAATTGGAGAAATTTTACATATAGAAACAAGCTCTTATCTACTAGGGATAAGAACTCATACAATTTAAATACACCTCCCACCTTGAAAATATGTCATGTGGTCCCAACTTAGGCTCCATGTGATTAGACAGTGACTGTCCAACCCTAAACCCTTGATCTCAGACATAGAACTGACACAGTTCTCCACAGCAGCTCCAGGAACCAATCTCCCTCTGAAACATTCTTTTTTTTGGTTTTTGGGCCACACCCAGCGGTGCTCAGGGGTTACTCCTGGCTGTCTGCTCAGAAATAGCTCTTGGCTGGCACGGGGGACCATATGGGACACCGGGATTCAAACCAACCACCTTTGGTCCTGGATCAGCTGCTTGCAAGGCAAACACCACTGTGCTATCTCTCCGGGCCCTCTGAAACATTCTTAATACTGCTCTGACATCAACATGCGCCAGTTTTGATATGACATCCTGACAATGAGGAAATGGCAACAACTTGGTCTAAGAGGAGGTTGTCTTATCTCACCTCCTAATGATAAGATGAAATCAGAAGACATGTCATCCTTTGATTTGTACAAAAGCTAGCCAAGTTCACTATCTACAGAAGACTGACTGTGACAACCATGACTTGCAGAACTTATCCTGGACCAATAAAAAAAGACCCTAGTCTAGGCTTTGGCCTATGATTTGTACAACAACCAAGATCTCTAATTCCAGAAGTCTGACTGAGACAACTGCAACCAAGCAGATCTTCTGGAAACAATGAAAGACTCTATTCTATGCTTCATCCTAGGATTGGAGCAAAAAACAAGACCACCAACTACAGAAGACTGATTAAAACAACAGTGATGGAACAGAACTCCTAGAACAATAAAGAAAGACTCCATCCTAGGCTCCATCCTTTGACCTGTGCAAATACCAAGATCTCTAGCTACAGAGGCATGATTTTATCATCCATGATGGAGCAGAAAGTTTCCAAACACCACAAAAGGACCTAGGGGAGAGTAAAAGAACATATACGGAACCTCTATTTATTCCCATGACAGTATACTTCAAGGGCAGAGACACCCTGTAAACCCTGTATCTATAAGGGCAAAGGAATTCCCTTTCTAATCTCCTCAATATTTACTGTGCCTATGCTATGAAAAAGAAAAAAATAAAGAGAAGCACAAATTAATCTTTTTTTGCTTTTGTTATTGTTGTTTATTTTTTTCCCCGTGGGGTTTTGTGTGTGTGTGTGTATGTGTGTGTGTGCTTTGTTTTGTTTTTATTTCAGGACCGTGGTTATTGTGTGGTTGTTGTCTTTTTTGCTATGGTGCTTTTCTTGTTTTTTGTTTGATTTTTTTTTTTTTTTTTGGTTTTTGGGTCACACCCGTCAGTACTCAGGGGTTACTCCTGGCTCTCCACTCAGAAATCGCCCCTGGTAGGCTCGGGGACCATATGGGATGGCAGGATTTGAACCACCAACCTTCTGCATGCAAAAGGCAAGTGCCTTACCCCTATGCTATCTCTGTTTGATTTTTGTTGTTGTTGTTGTTGTGGTTTTTGGGTCACACCCGGCAGTGCTCAGGGGTTATTCCTGGCTCCAGGCTCAGATCTCCAATTAAAAAAACCAACTCTTCTCTCAACAGTCTGGTGATACTGTAAAAGGAAAGGGGAGACCAAAAAAATACAGTAAGAAGAAAATCCTTATTTCTCTGCAAATCAAACCAAGCTCTCTGGGGATGAGGTAATGAGGAGGAAGGGAATGGAGAGTGCCCTGGTACCCTGGCCCCAAAGAGAAATGGAAAGCTTGGGTTCACACACTCCCAAAGGCAGAACTGACCTGAACATGGGAACAGCTTCTGGGAAAGTATCCAGGGATCCTGAGTGTTGGGGTGACATCACCTGTCACTCCTCATGCCATTCTCTTGGCAAACAATCTGCACAGCCACTGCCTATTCAACTGCCAATGCAGGGCAAAGCTACTGCTGGCATTCCTCAGGAGGTGAATGCCGGCAGCAGGAAAGTGACACATGCGTGTGAGCTAATGGGGCTCCTCTCAGTGTAGGTTAGGGAAGAGTCACCAGAACGGATTCATCCAAAACAAAACTTCAACCCCAAAATAGAGATCATGTTCATTAATAAAAGGGATGGAGTTGGAAACAATGATTATTTCTAAAGGAAACCAGTTTTATGCACATTTTAAGAAGTAGGAATAAATATGGTGTTATAGAGAAATTCCTAAGAGACAAAGTATAATTCAGATGAAATGCTGCTGGATCAAAGAACAATTAAAGGTAGCAACAAGGAAGAATCAGAGAATGACCTAATACTAAGAATCCAAACAGAAATATCAGCTAACACAAACAGAACCCAAACCTATAGAAGTGAACCAATACTGGGGAAAAGGCTGTCATTTTGTTTTGTTTTGGGGTCACACCCAGCAGCGCTCAGGGGTTACTCCTGGCTCTTCACTCAGAAATTGCTCCTGGCAGGCTTAGAGGACCATATGGGATGCTGGGATTTGAACCACCGTCCTTCTGCTTGCAAGGCAAATGCACTAACCTCCATGCTATCTCTCCGGCCCCAAAGGCTGTCATTTTTACAAGATAAAAATATGTATATTTTTAAAAAGGAGCCAGAGCGGTGGCACAAGCAGTAGGGCATTTGCCTTGCATGCACTAACCTAGGATGGAATGCAGTTCGATCCCTTGGCTTTCCATATAGTCCCTTAACCCAGGAGCGATTTTTGAATACAGCCCAGGAGTAACCTCTGAGCATCACTGGGTGTGGCTCCAAAACCAAAACAAACAAACAAACAAACAAACAAAAAGATGGTCTTTAATGATAAAGACAAGTGAGAATAATTGTAGTTTTGGTCTTTGGGCCACACATAGAGGTGCTCAGGGATTATTCCTGGCTCTGTGCTCAGGGCTCACTCCTGGCTGGCTCGGGCAACCATAGAGGATGGTAGGTATCAAGCCCAGGTCAGTCCCATGCAAGGCAAATGCCCCACCCACTGTATTATCCCTCCAGCTCCCATGAAAACAATTTTTTGAAGATCTAACCTAAAACAAACCAGTTAGGTGAATCTTTCCTTTACACGCAAAATAAGTATTGTACTAAAAGATGAAACCAAGCTATCAACCCCAACAAAGGTGTTTCCCCAACTTCCTCCTTCCCTGAACTTCTTCCTTTGAGATAAGCCCACTGAATAGTACTTTTCTCTCTCTCTCTGCCTTTGTCTCTGTCTCTCTCTGTCTCTCACTCACTCACTAACTCACACTGGACATTCCCATGATTGGTTTTGGGAACTGGTTTTAATAAAGAAAGAGGTGTTCTGGTTGAGTGGGTCAGGCAGAGAGCACAAGGAAAAAGGCCACTGACACCATGATTAACCTTTTGTGACTGGCTTGGTTGATTATTTCTTCATCATTACCCTGCTTCTTCAGACCCGTCCATGTAAGGGGTTAGAAACACAGTGAGTGAGGTGATCCACAACTTCTGAATTTTTATTTTACACTGTATGCTTTTGTATCTTTATTCTTAAACAGTAATTCACTCTTGAAGAGTCACTTGACTGATATGATCCAAATATTTAAAATTATCTCACCTTGCAATGAAACTATGATATTCATCTTTTAATACCTAAATATCAAGATTATGATCCACAGAATTTCATAAAGTATTGTTGTAAAGGAAAGTGCCCAGAAAACAATCCCAACAATAGGCAAATGGTAAAATTAAGTCATCAACAAATTATACTCGTAACAGACTTACAACCCATTATTAAAAAGAAAAAAATTGTAAAGGCCGTAAGGCATTTGCCTTGTATGCAGACAACACTGGATGGACCTCGGTTCAAATCCTGCATCCCATATGGTCCCCCAAACCTGCCAGGAGCAACTTCTGAGCACAGAGCCAGGAGTAACCCTTGAGCGCCACCGGGGGTGACCCAAAAACCAAAAACAAACAAAAACAAAAAACAAAAACGAGTACAGTACAGTATACATAATATAATTTTGCTTTTGGGTGGAGATGGTCCATACCTGGTTCCACATATCACATATCAGGCTCTGCACTCAGGGATTATTCCTGGTGAGACTCAGGAGACCATATAGGATGCTGGGGCTGGGAATTGAACATGGTCGGTGCAAGCAAGGGTTCCCTGCCTGCTGAACTATTTCTCCAGTCTCTTGTGCTTTTTTTTTTTTTTTTAAAGGCATGATTTTTCACCTGTATTCTTGAAAGAACCTGGCTTCCTTTTCTGCAACTCAGTCACTGCATTTGCTCTCTCACTTTCTTCTGTTCTCTGTCTGAATGCTTCTTACAATGGGCTTCTCTGATCAATAGTGAGAATGGTCCATTCTGGAACACTCCATTCTTTTATCCTACTATGTTTTGCATTATAGTATGAATAACAACCACTCTTTACAGCATATGCTTTTTTGATTTATTCTCTGTCTCCATTAGAATGCCAGTTCAATGAAACTGAGAACCTTGTTATTACATCACTGGTTTCCTAAGCCAGTGACTACTACTGCATCAAATATTTGTTGAGGGCCCGGAGAGATAGCACAGTGGTGTTTGCCTTGCAAGCAGCCGATCCAGGACCTAAGGTGGTTGGTTCGAATCCCAGTGTCCCATATGGTCCCCCGTGCCTGCCAGAGCTATTTCTGAGCAGACAGCCAGGAGTAACCCCTGAGCAATGCTGGGTGTGGCCCAAAAACCAAAAACCAAAAAAAAAAAAAAAAGTTTGTTGTATGAATGAGTAAATAGGGATATATATGCATAAATAGACATATATAAGTGTATATTTAAGAACCACACATGATACATGATTATATTTATATAAATATACATCTTAATAAAGAATTAAAGCATATCAATACATAGAAAATATAGAACTACAGGCACCATCTGTGCATAACGGTTATACTTGAGAAACAGAAATGGGGAGTAGATGAAGGTTGGGTTATTTTTATCTTTTATTATATATAACGTTTAGAGTTTTGAAAAATTTGCCTACTCCTTCCCAAAGAGAAAATAAAGACTAAGGTATGCGATTAAAAATATCTAAATAATTGTAAGAAAGTTTATGGAATATACATAATTGCTTTAAAAAATAATCTGGTGATTACATTTAGGCATCTAATTCCTTAACCTATCTGATCAACTGAAGATATTTTGATCTATTATGACTGGAATCTCTTTACTTTCAGTTGTAGCTCTTAAACTTTGGTGTCCATAGAATTACCTGCCCTGTTTGTTCAGCAATAGAATCTCTATCTCCAGATAATTTATAAAGAAAATGGATAGAAAGAATTTTTGCTAAAAATAAAATTATTCAAGGGAGCTGATTCAGACTTCCTCATTTGAGAAACAGGTTCATGATGGAGTTGTGGGCCTGGTGAAATTGCTCAAAAGCTGGAACATATATTTCTATCCCAGCTGCCCCAGGAATGGCCCTTCAGGCACCACTAGGAATGATATATGCACTGAGTACTGGGCATGAGCAACTCTGGGTATGAGCCCCACTTCCAGGTCCCTAAATAGAACTAGTATAAGGAACTAGTACAAGGAACTTGTATAAGAACTAGTATAAGGAAGACAGAATCCATAGATATGTAAGGAAGACCAACTGTGGATAATGAACATTACATAAGTTTGGTTGGTTACAAGTATGATCAATGCTATATTAGTCTGAACAAAATATCCTGAAAATAAAAGTTACAGTGCAGGCTTTGTGGTTCCATTTGTGTGCACTTAAAAATAATATTATTCTTAAGAAAAATTATCATGACTTCGTTTGTTTGTATGGGGGTGGTAAACACATGGTATCCTAGGGTCAAGACCAGACAACAGCCCTGGTACATATTAGAAGGCCTTGTTCTAGTGTCATTAGCCATCCACATGTCCCAATGTGGTTTGTAATCTATTAAGGGCTGAATAAAATAGCACAAGATCTCCGGCTCTGTCAATTCATTTTTCTAACACAAACACATACAAGATTTTCCTTTGTTTCACACATGGTCTTTCTGTTAATGGTGTTTCTACCTACATGGCACTGATAGGCTTTCAACTGTCTTCTGCAGAAATATACATAAACATCAAAGGTATGTATTTTATTATAAAATGCCTCCTACAATAAGTGCTCTTGGGAATCTAAGTGGAAAATAATTGAGGGACTACTTAGTAGAAATGCTATCAAAAATACTGAGTCTTGAACTTAAAACAGCAGCAGTAGTGCTTATGTACTCTAAGATTATGTCTGGGCAATTTACCTTTTCTTCTGCCAAATTTATTTACAAGGTTTTGTTCAAGTAAGAACTATTTTATTATAAATAACATGAAAATATAAATGCATTTACAAAAATTTCAGGAATCCTACAGGCCTCTGGATAAAAGAAGTCACCATGTCCCAAGACCTCCTAAACAAAGCTGGAGAACATGGAAATGTACAGCTGTGCATTTCCCTTCACATTTCATTCAAGACGAATCCAGGGGCTTTAAGCTGCCCTGTTGCCCGAACAATCCATATTTCATTTAGTGTTGCTGATGATGGAGAGGAAGGAAATGAAAGACATGGGCTGACTCAAGAGGACAACAAAGGAAAAGACCACAAGAACACTGACTGCAAATTAGGAACTTACTCTAAATTTGGGTGAATGCACAGTCTTTCAACTCCTAAGCCCCTCTCTTCACATTGTCCATGGGAATGAAAATGTGTTTGTTGGTATCGTGCTGGTCTCTTTTCCCAGAAGATGATGGATGACCAGGAGCCAGGGCTGAAGCCTGGTGCTAAAGAATCTGGCTGCAGAAGAGTTCGTCTCAGACCAGCACAGCTCTCCCCTCCCTAAGCAACTCGCATATAACCAGTTCTTAAAACCTTAAAGTAAAGCAATCTGTTCTTTCAGCAGGAGCAATTTCCCTCTCCTCCCAAACAGTGCTTTAGATAGCTCATCACCAACTGGGAAGCCTCACTAGTATTTTTTTGGAGATCCTCCTGAAGCATTGAAGATTGTATCCAAGTCAGAGGATTCCTAGGGGAATGGATTATAAAACACCTCCAGGCTTGGACACTAACACCTGGTGCTATCTGGGAAGCAAGATTCAATGTATAGCTCCCATCTCTTGTGTGAAGACCTGGTGGGAAGAAGAGCATCCCTTGACTACAGACCAGCTAAGCCTGCAGCTGTTTAGAAAGACGAATCCAAAGAGAGTTCTCAGCCAGCAGGCTAAGTATAATGGCCGAGGTAGAAAGTGGTCCAAAGTACAAAAAAGACTCAGAGTGTGCTAGTTCAAAAAAGACAGAAGGAAAAGAGAGTTATTTTTAATGCTGTTGAGAAGAAAATAGATCAACACACACACACACACACACACACACACACACACACACACACACACACACACACACACACACACACACACACACACACACACACACTTGGACTTTTTCAAACTTCTCTAATAAAATGAGAACATGGTGTTTCCAGTCTTTGCTAAAAGCCTCAAGCCTGTCTCTTTCCTGCTGGATTTACAATGCTAAAAAGCAAAATCCCAGAAACCTATTTCTGTTTACTTAAGACGGATAAAGTGTTACCCCCAAAACAGAGAGGCCTTTTACAGAGACTGGAAAACAAATGGTTTAAGAGCATTAAGATCTACATATCTCTCATGCCAGCACATTTAAAGTCATCAATCAAATGTAATCCTGAACATACGAGGTGCAAAAGTGCTAAAAAGGCCCCATTAAAACCCAAGCCTTTTCAGGTGTACAACCAAATCCTGAGAATTATATACAAGGCAGAAACAGCTCTCACTTATATACACAATACCATTAGGGACAATTTATCATGTCTTTAAAAGTGATATATAGTACATTGTGAAATTGCTTATTAACTCCAGAAATAACAAACGCAGCTTGTGTAAATGAACTGGAAAACCCAAATTGAAATTCTGAGAACTTAAGTTAGAGCCTCTTCTTATTTATAGCTCAAACATTCTAATAATCTATCTCTTAACTAGTGTTTCAGACTTTTGAATTCATATCTCCAATTAGCAATGAAAACTATTTTGACCAAAAAAACACACCTGTATATTTGAGTATTTACTTTGCCAAATACCTAAGAGAACAATGATTACATGAACAAAAATCCAAAGTATAGAAATTTATTATTTGATCCTTTTAAATCTCTTTCTCTCCCTCTTTATTCCACTTTGTGGTCACACCTGGCAGTGTTCATGGGTTATTCCTGGTCTGTGTTTAGGGATCATTTCTGGTGGGGCACAGGGAACTATATGGAATGTTGGGGATTGAACCTGGGTTAGTTGTGTATGCAAGTCAAAGATCCTATGCACTCTATGTACTATATTTCTCTGCCCCTGAAAACTTTCTCTTTTTTCAGGGGGCACATACCCAGTTGTGTTTGGGCTTACTCCTGGCTCTGTGCTCAGGTTATGACCTGCTGGTGATGCAAGGCAAATGTATCACATGCTGTACTATCACTCTGGTCCCCAAGTTACTTCTCTTTTAAAACATTGCCAGTCTGCCCTCATTTTTCCTTAGTTCAATATAAAGAAATATATATTTGACTGCTTATAGTTCCTATGCTTTTATCATGTTTCATGACATTTTTTAAAAGTATATTTTGTTCATAAAAATAGCATTTTGGGTCTGCATTGAAATCTATAAAAGCCAAAGCTAAAAATTGACAGAAACAAAAGGTAAAGGTAACAGGAGAAATCTGGTCACCAAGGTCACTTCAAAATTTACAGGTTTAATACAAAAAACCCTAAAAATAATTCATTTCTGAGTTCCCATTGGACATCATAGGTTCTGGTTCCAATTGGTCTTTTAGGGATATTGACCGATTGGATTACTATGTGTATACAGTGAATAATTTTGTGCTTATGGTTTCCTAAGACAATGGTATGCTTTTCTATCAAATGACAACCTATATCCATATTTCTCAGCATGCTAAATAGTAGCATACTAAGGGTAAGTTTCCAGGCCCTTAGATTCAATTCCCACACCTGAGAAATGCTCTCACTCAAGTGCTCATTTAGCAAATGAACACTAACTGAACAATACCGTGGCAATAGCAGTACCTACTAAATGTACCCTATATTTAAGTGGAGACACATGTGCTCTTCCAAAATTATGTGGGAGGGACTCAGGATGGTCAGCTCCATGTGGAAAAATGTAGTGATAAAGTGTATTCTATGGCGGGCAATTAAAGATTTAATAGAAGAGCTTCTGACCAGAGCAGTAAAGAAAGATGAACACATTTTGGGGGTCAAACATAGCAATGTTCAGGGACTACTATTGGCTCTATATTCAGTGACTATTGTTGGAAATATCTAGGGCTGGAAAGTCCTTTGAACCCTGCTCCTTAAAATACATATTACTTATGTACATATATATTTAAATGACTCTATACCAATAAAATTCAGAAACATTAGTGCTCACTAAAATGATAAACAAGAATCTCAGAGGTTTGCAATATGGTTAAATAGGTAGTAGCTTCGTCAAACTTAAGTTCAAATTTTCGTTCTTCGTCAGAAGTTAGAAAATATATTTCATCTTCATTTCTATTGTGGGGAGAAGGCCTATTTTTTCATGAGGATGTGATGGCAATTAGGAAAAACATATAATAAGTATATCTAGTCCAATATTTCTCCAATTTTGTTTTGAGTTGTTAATAAGATGAACAGGTCCTCTGGGATGTAGCACAAGGAGGGAGTTTGACTTCTCAGAACCATGTGGAGACTTGTTAATATGTGGTCTGAATCTTCAAGAAAGAAGGAAAAGTCACACAGACACCTGGCCATAAAATCTTGGTGAGGGACTGATTTCCATGAGGAAACACACTTCAAGAAACTGTATCCACAATAAAAGTAGATAACTGCTCAGAGTTTGCTAGTGAACATAGTGAACTGATGATAGCCATTGGCAACTAACAGAACGGGAGAATAGAAGAAGTCATTTTCCAAGAAATTTAAGCTTTGGCAAACAAACAACACACAACTGGGTCTCTGAATTTTGTGTCTCCAAAGAGAAAAATCCACAAGGTACTACAGAACAGAATTAAGTCCATTGGCTCATCAGTCTGCACTGCTCACCAGCTCCTCTAACTTCATGCACCAGGATTGTAATGTTTCCTAGGTATCTCTGCTCGCTCCATTCTCTTGAGAATAGTTCAAAATTCCATTAGTAATCTCTTTCTTTCCCCAATCTATCTAACTCCTTCTCTTCCTTAGATGTCTCATTCAACCTGGATTGTCCAATAAAAGTCTTTCCAGTTTTCTCCACTGAAACATCTTCTTTCTCTTCTAGGGAACTGTAACATGCAACCTGTACCTTAGCTGTAGTTATCAATCAGACTAGTAAATTGTCCTTCCTAGTGCTGCCCTTTAAGTTTGACCTTCATTGGAATAGAAACTACTCCAGAGCCAAGCTCTGCCTTTCCCTTTTGATGGCTCCAAGGTGCCTACACAGTGTAAAGCACATAAATGCGACTAAAATGCTACTTGTATCAAACTGCTTCAGTTCTGATTAATAACAGCTCAAAGAGAAAGAGCTTCTATCCCAAAAATGAAAGACAAATTCTACTAGAGTCCAGTAAGCATCAGGGCCAGAAATAAATGCTGTAAAAATTACATGCAGCTATTTCCCATTTCCTAGGTCTGAGCACTCCCCACAAAAAAAATCTTTGCTTTTACCTATCACAAACATTTCCACACTGTTGCCAGAACGACTTTAGTCGAGTTTTTAAAGCCCTGAGAACAATTCCAGATTGTTGCCGAACAGTCTCAAAACTAAATATACAACCAAAGGGGTTGAGACCTTCTCCTGCCACCTGCATGTCATGTTCCCTGGGCAGGAAGTCCTCTCAATGATGTTCTTCCCAGGTGGTTTCTCCGCTTTCACCTCTGACCCCCATCCTCCCCACACCATCCTGTCACTCACTAGTTGGCAAACAAACCACTTCTCTAGTCAGGAGCAAGGGAAGAATTCTTGTGCGTTTTGTCTCGTGCCTTACTTGTAAGGAAGGAAGTTAATTAAAGTCTCATCCAGCAGACATTCTTCCCCCAGCTGTGTCTAGTCACGAGTAGAATGATGATTGTGTGCATCTGGGCAAAACATTAAAGAGGAAAGTGCTGGAAAATTTAGGTATGGTTTGGAAATAATAAACGAACACAGTCCATATATTCTGCAGAAATGGCATTTAAGAAGCACCAAGTCAGCCTCTAGCCTGGGAGACACTCAGGTAGAGAGAACAAGCAAAAAAATTGTTGGGAGTGCCAGGGCAGCTCCAAAAACTGAGACCAAGATCTCAAATTCTCCCTAGTCCCTGGGAATCTCCCCAGCTTCCAGGCTGTACTGCTGAGCTGTCTGGAGGTACACATGTACTTAGGCTAGAGGAACTAGCACCATTAACATGTCTGTCCTTTGGCTATAGATTTTGCCCCCCCAAACCTCACTCCACTGTTTCTTTCCAAAGAACAAGTTTTGTGCCAGATGCAGCGGATTGGCTCAGAACATGCATATACTTCAAGCATGGAAGTCACTTGGAAAAAAACAACTTACTTTTACATTATTCATATGACAATTCCTGAGCCCACTATACTATATATATTAGTTCTTTAAAAAAAAAAAAGGTTCACAAATATGCCAGAACTATTCTTGAGGATGTATTTACCTTTCCTTGGAGATTCTACTAGACATCTGCTTGTTACCTAACAGCTAATTAATACTTGGCTCAGTTTCACAATGGGCTGTGTTTAACAAAAGTCACTCTGGAATTTCCATGAGCCTCTTCCTCCTCCATCACCTCCACTCTGCCTGCCACTCCGAAGAAGCTGCTATTGCCCCTCATGCTTGTCCACTGCCTTGTTTTTAAGGCTTGGATGACTTAACAATTACTCGGGTAAGGTAGACTTGAATGGACGCTTAATCTGCCTTTGACTCCAATGCCTGTGCAATATTTTAAGTTCAAAAATCTATTTCAAAAATCTTTTTAAAGGGGTCGGAGAGATAGCACAGCGGTAGGGCATTTGCCTTGCATGCAGCGGATCCAGGAGGGACGGTGGTTCGAATCCCGGCATCCCATATGGTCCCCCGTGCCTGCCAGGGACAATTTCTGAGCACAGATCCAGGAGTAAGCCCTGAGCGCCGTGGGGTGTGACCCAAAAACCAAAAATAAATAAATAAATAAGTAAATAAAATCTTTTTAAAGATTCATTTCTCTTCATTAGCCAAAAGAGATCTCTTCATTAGCCAAAAGGGATTTCTCCTTCCAAAAAGTTTCTGGTACCATATTTGACATTTTCAGTTTGTACTTCATGTGATAACTATGTATCTTATCTCATGGGCCTATTACACTCAAAGATTCTGGTGTGGCCAGTGATTCTCCTATGATGTTGAATCTGGTATTTAAAATAATTATGAAAGGGGCTGGAGAGAGAGCACAAACAGTAGGGCATTTGCCTTGCACGCAGCCAACCCAGGATGCACAGTGGTTCAAATCCCAGCATCCCATACGGTCCCCAAGCCAACCAGGAGCAATTTCTGAACACAGAGCCAGGAGTAACCCTTGAGCCAAAAACCCAAAAAGAAAAAAATTATGAAAATACTAAATTTCGTTAATATTTACAGGGAACTTTATTGTAGATGATACTGTGCAAATGCTATATTCCTCTTTTGATTTTCTTTATTATCTTAGTGAGCTCTACCAAGCCATACTACAGCCATAGGTTTGGAAAAATAACCTTGCTTAGTATGATAGTAAGCAGAACAGTTATGACTTGTACATCTTTTCTTATACTGATTTTTAATCACTAATGGTAGTTTTAATTTTTTGCTGTTAAATAGAAATACAAGAAAGTTTAATACATCTTTTAAAACCAGACTATTCTAGTTTTGGTCTTTCTAAGATTATATTTGGTATTTTATCATGCATATAAAATTTGAAATTATAAGTATCTTTATTTCTTTCCAGAACATTATATGACTTCAGTTAAGTTTCATTGTAATTACTAATAATTTCCAATAACAAGGCAGAACAGCAAGATTTCAGGTCTGTTTTTTATTTTATTATAAATAAAAGACATTTTATTTAAAGGAGAAAGAAAAGGTTACCTGTTCAAGCAAGAGTGCAGGTTTCTCCAGAAAGAAGAAAATGCCACAGAATAAAAAGAAAAGAATAAAAAAAAATGGAGTGATATAGCCCAAGATGGGATGTGGGCAATTCCAAAGTAGAAAGCTAGTTCTATCTTTTTAAAATGAACCCCTTCCAGTTAAACACTGCTACTAAATTTTAAATTCTAGATGTAAGTCTTTTAATACTTACTTTAAAACTTGCATTTAGATTTAATAGTTGCTTGGTCCACTTTTTCCTGCACCAAAATTTTTTCTTTTGAAACGGTTTCTCTTCTTTCTGAAGTATGTTCTTAAAACATTTCTTTGTTGAAAATCTACAGTTGGCAATTGCTTACTTCCTGTTTATCTGAAATGTTATTTTTCTTTTACTACCAAGACACCTTGGTCAGAAGAAAATACTAGCTGGTTGTCATTCCCTCATAAAACTTGAAAAAAAAAATCTTTCTGCTGATTCTTGTTGAGATGTCTTTTCTAGATCTAATTTATCATTTGTTTATAGGTAACATCTTTTTCTCTGATTGGCATTATTGGTTGGGCCCTGTGTTCAGCAGTTTCACTGCAGTATGTCTAGACAGGAAATCTTAGCTTACTATACATTGTATATCAATTAATGTATATTTTTTATCAGTTTGATAATTCTCAGTGATTATCCTTTCAATATTGATCTTGCAGTTTCTCCTAGAAGTCTGAATTGATATTTTTTACATCTTATTTGGTCACATATGTTTCAACACGTCTCTCATGTTCTCATTTTTTCTCATGCTGCATTCTATATAATTTCTTTGGCTATACTTTCCAATTCATTATTTGTCTCTTTGCTTTTGTTTAATTTGCTTTCAAGCCCATCTATCCAAGTTTTGATTTTATATGAAATCAAAAAAATTTCATTCAAAACTTTCATGATAATTTACTTTCATCTAAATAGTTTATAGTGCTTGATCATTGTCAAAGACCAATTTTTTTCTGTGCAATATTATAAACTTATCCCCATTTCATCTTCTGTTAATAACTCCAAAATCAGAAAACCTTGTGTTAATAATGTGTTACTTGATAACATGTGTTATTTGATATGTTATTTTGTGTGCTATTTAATAATGCGATATTGGATGTCTGCTTATACCTGGCAAATTTTTCCACATATTTGATAAATTTCTTATAATTAAATTTATGTTGTTAAATTTGGTCTGCAGGAATCCAGAGAACCAGATGTATTTATCCAGAAAAAATTCTTCCATTTATCAGTCAGCAGTCAGCAAGAATACTTTCTTTTTTTTTTTTGGTTTTTGGGTCACACCCGGCGGTGCTCAGGGATTACTCCTGGCTGTCTGCTCAGAAATAGCTCCTGGCAAGCACGGGGGACCATATGGGACACCGGGATTCGAACCAACCACCTTTGGTCCTGGATCGGCTGCTTGCAAGGCAAACACCACTGTGCTATCTCTCTGGGCCCAGCAGGAATACTTTCACAGGTCCTGATTGAGTTTAGGACTAGTGAAACCCCACTTTGTGAGTTTGTGTGTGTGTGACTACTCCCCCACCTTTAATTTTCAACTCTAGTACTGGGTAGAATGGTAGAAGGATTTGGTCTCCAGATATCCCAGACTTTCTTACTCACTTCTAACTCACTGCTTTCTAGGGGATGGTTTTCTAGGGGATGGTTTCAGGTCACCATCCTCCTCCTTTCTTTAGTGTATCACATAATATGTCTCAACCATTCTAATATTTATACCATAATTCTGTTTCAACTAAAATAACATTATTTTTTTTGCTGTTGTCATACAACACAAAATTTCAAAAACAGTTTGTACATGAAACAACCATTGCTGTCATTACTTTTAGAGGTCTGCATTTTATTTATTATTTATAGAATAACATTGAACAATAACAGTTTTGGCATAGAAAAACATCCAAGTGATTTTTTTTTTTTTTTTTTTGCTTTTTGGGCCACACCCGGCAATTCTCAGGGGTTACTCCTGGCTGTCGGCTCAGAAATAGCTCCTGGCAGGCACGGGGAACCATATGGGACACCAGGATTCGAACCAACCACCTTTGGTCCTGGATCGGGTGCTTGCAAGGCAAACGCCGCTGTGCTATCTCTCTGGGCCCTTTTCGTTTTTTTTTGTTTGTTTGTTTGTTTGTTTTTGGGCCACACCCGGCAGTGCTCAGGGGTTACTCCTGGCTATCCTGGCAGGCACGGGGGACCATATGGGACACCGGGATTCGAACCAACCACCTTTGGTCCTGGATTGGCTGCTTGCAAGGCAAACACCACTGTGCTATCTATCTCTCTGGGCCCAAAATATCTTTTTTTTTTTCCAAGTGATTATTTAGTGGCGTTTCATACTAGAAAATTTGGACACTATGATTTTGTGTCTCATGAGATTGGGTGAAATGCTCAAAGGCATTTAATATTCCTCAACACTATCACATAATGACAGGCATTTGAAATGATTTTAAAAATACTACTAATTTCCAGAAGCTTTAGGTCAAAAACTGTAATCCTCTCATTAAATATATAGAAATACTTGTTTTTAAAGTAAAAAACAAAACCCCAGAGACAGCCCATGAAGGGGCTAAACATGATCATTCCACCACTTTATTCATTCCACCACATTCTACCTAATTATTGCCTAATTCTAATACCTAAGTATTAGAATACTGTTTCAGTGTGCCCTATTTTCTGCAACAGGCCTCAACACTTGGCCCTTTTCTGAAGTAGTGGACAATTCCTTCCCCATCCCTCCCTCCCTCCCTCCCTCCCTCCCTCCCTCCCTCCCTCCCTCCCTCCCTCCCTCCCTCCCTCCCTCCCTTCCTTCCTTCCTTCCTAGGGCTAGTGGTGTTTAAAAAGCCAGGTGGTACCAGAGATTGTGCCTAAATCCCTGTGCATTCCATTGAGCCATCTCTCTAGCTTTTTTAACCACTTTTTCTGATTGTATGTATGATTTGACTTAAACTCTATGAGAAAAGAGGGATTATGTATTGTTTACCACTGTTTCTACTGCTCTTAACAAGTGATTGTCACAGAGTAGGGCTCAACCATATTTGTTAAATAAATGAGCAACTTAAAAAAGTCACAACTGGGGCCGGAGAGATAGCATGGAGGTAAGGCGTTTGCCTTTCATGCAGGAGGTCATCGGTTCAAATCCCGACATCCCATATGGTTCCCCGTGCCTGCCAGGAGCAATTTCTGAGCCTGGAGCCAGGAATAACCCCTGAGCACTGCTGGGTGTGACCCAAAAACCACCAAAAAAAAAAAAAAAAAAAAAGTCACATCTGAACAGGAAGCAATGTGATATCTAGAAAAAGTTTAAGAGGAGACTTGAAAATATCCATTTGTACCCAGCATGCAAAGGAGTCTCAATAACTTTATAGAACCTTTCTGCTGCTATTTCTTTGCCAAATGAAAATATCATTCTATCTAGAGAATCTTGGAATACAACTGTTCCTTGCAAATAACTCTTCATTCAAGGTGTTCAATACTTTCACATTTACAGTTAATATCTACCTTCCCAAAAGCCGATATCATGGACCACCACACAATCTTATGGGAAATCATTAACCTATTGCCAATGAAAACTTTGAATAATTATGGATTTTTAAGTTTTTCAGCTAATAATTTCAACTATGATTTATTTGCCACTTATTTTCAAAGTTTGAATCCCATTATCTGTATATCCCATATTTTCCTTGAATTGATCCACCAATGTGCTACTATTTAAAAGCTACTTATCCATGCTGGTGATGTGCTTATGAAAAAATAAAAACAGATACACAAACTTCATGGCCTACATTCTCAGCTGCAAAACTGTCCTTGCTTCCCACTCACTAAGGGCCCCTTCTGTTGTCCTAGACCTTATGAGATTTGAACTGTTGTAATTTTTTTCTATAGTCCTTTGTGACCAACATTAGACAACAGCCCCTTGAACCAACCGAACATTTTTTTAATAATATAATTTTTATTTTAATCATAGTGGCTTACATATCGTTCACAGTAATATTCCAGGTACATATTAACTTTGAGTCAGGGGAATTCCCACCACCAAATTGTCCTCCCTCCACCTCTGCTCCCATCCTGCCTCCCATATCCTCCACTCTCACCCCAGAGGCTGCTAGAATGAGTGGTCCCCTCTGTGTCTAGTTTATTACTTAGTGATCTTTTTTTTTTCTCTTTATTTGGATATCTTGATTACATAAATGATTGTGATAAGGTTTCAGTCCTATAAAGATCACCCCTCTTCACCAGTGCAACATTCCCGCCACCAAAGTCCCAAATCTCCCTCCATCCCACCCCACCCCCACCTGTTACTTAGTGATCTTATAATTGTTTGGTCTTGGTACCTCCATTACTTCCCCCTCTAATTGGGAGGCAGGACTGGATAGTTCAAGTTATGTGGTTTTGTTTGAGGGAGAGAAAAGTAATAAAATGGAGTAAAAATCAACTACAACGACTATGGGCAGAGTCCTTCTAGAGGCTCTCCTCCTTGGTTTGAGAAACGAAGGGGAAAAAAGAAGGTGAAACACCACAACAGTTCAAAACGAAGTATCAAATAAGATAGCCAGTGAGCACTGCAGCAATAAAGATATACACTACATAATTGCATGGTCATGAGATAGAAAACATGACTGAGCACAAAAAGGAAGAAGAGAAAAGAATAAAAAGTAAATATATAAATAAAAAATGGACAACTACTTCAATATCCACCCCAAAACAAAGAAATCGACAAAAACTAGATAAAAGAAAAAAAAAAAAGAAAAAAGAAAAAAAGATTATTTTGTGCTTTTTGTCTCTCTTTCGCCCCCCCCCCCTCCTGCATAGGCACAGTAAATATTGGGGTCATACGAAACAGGAATCCCATTGGCCTAAGAGATACAGGGTTTCTCCACCCTTGGAATATATTGTCATGGGATTATCTATAGACTCTTTTCAAGTTCATTTACTCTCCCCTTGGTGCTTTTGTGGTGTATGGAAGACTTCTGCTCTGATCTGGATGATAAAAACAGATCTCAGTTTATCTAGAGATCTCAGTCTGTGCACAGGTCAAGCAGTGGAACTTATCAGGAAGTCTTTCTTTGTGATTTTAGAAGTTCTGTTTCCTCAGTGTCATTTTAATCTGTCTTCTGTGGTTGGTGGCCTTGGCCGTTGCGCTGAACCTCGGATGGAGCCCGGGATATGTCTTTCGTTATGTTTCCATTCAGTTGCAATTGCCTCAGTCAGGTCTCTGGAATTAGAGGTCATGGTTGCTGTGCAGGTCGTAAAACAAACCCTAGACTAGGGCTTTCTTGTTGGTCCCAGAATATATACTGCCCAGTCATGGTTCTATCAGCCAGTCATCTGCAGATCACATTCTTGGCTTTTGCACAGCCCACAGTGTGACAAGTCTTCTGATTTTGATTTAACGTTAGTTGGTGAGGTAGGATAACCTGTTCTTATGTCCATTTTTTTCCCCATTTCCTCATTGTCAGGATATCATATTAGAACTGGCACATGTTGGTGTTCGAGCAGTATTCAGGATGTCCCAGATGGGATTTGGTTCCTGTAGCTGTTGTAAAGAACTGTGTCGTTTCTATGTCTGTGATTTAGGGACCAACCTAACTTTATAAACTTCCTTGTTCACAAAATCTCCATAAGCCCTTCAATATCCAATTATTATCTCAATGTCTACATGTCCATGACAGCTCTTGGGGTTGGAATGGGAAGAGCTCTACAGTTATCAGGAAAGATAGAAATTCCTCGAAAAGATTCTTATTTTTTGAGAATACTACGCTAAAAATAACCTCCTAGGAAACTAATTTGGTTGAGGCTGGAGTAATAAATAGTATATAGGAAGTAGGACATTTACCTTGATACAATTAACTCAGATTTTATCCCAAACAACCCATCTGTCTCCCCAAACCCCACTGGGAGTGATCCCTGAGCAGAGTCAGGCGTAATCCTGAGTATGCTGTCTGTTCTCCCCCTCCCCAAATTTAACAACAAAGAAATCAAACTGGGTCAATGAACCACTAGGAGGATTCAACCATGGGTGGTCCTTTTGTTTCTCCAATAAACTTAGCAAACCACAAACCAGGGAGCCAAATATAAACCGCTGATGTCTGCATCCTTGTTTTCCCTTCAAATAGAGGAAGATTGCATTCCACTCTGCAAAAATGCAAACCACCCCTTTATGGATGGGCAGGACCTGAGTACATACAAGGCTGTGGAGAAAGGAGAGAAGAATTTCCTTCTCTGATGGCACTGGATACAGACACACTCTGGTCCTTTTCGAAACCTAGAGAAAAGATCACGAGCCAGCTTGGCACAGGAACAAAATGCCAGTGATGACTGCCTGTAATGCTTTCCTTTAAACAAGAAACCCAGTCGTGAGCCAAGACTATTTCTACAAGTCACATCAACTGTGAGGACTCTTCACCAAGGACCAACTACATATCTTGGGATAAGGCTAAACCACATGAACCTGCTCTTCACCAAAGGAAACACGGGCTGCTGGAGAGAGAGTTGACTGAAAAACCACCACCACACCTAAAGGGAAGAACAACAGGAAGAGATGGCTCATGGGAGGCCGCTGCAGTTCTCCAGCAAGTATTCTGAGCTTAATTGAGGCTGACGCATGACAGACGCGCATGGGCCGTGTCGTCCTAGAGTCGACTGAAGCTGCTGACAGAGGGTAAATGGGGCACCATGGCGGGCGAGCCCTGGCCTGGCCTGGCGTCGCCGGTGTGCACAGCCTGTCAGGAGATAGCATGAGGGCTAATGAAGGGCAGCCCTTGTTTTTAAAATTCTTCTCACTTAGTTTTGGATCACACTCTATACCATGAAGGCTTCTCAACCTTTTAGTGCTCGGTTAAGGATATGTGACACTTATTTAAAAATTAATGCATTCTAATCAATTTCCAGTTAGACAGCAACGAGTGTGTGAAAGAGAGGAGACAGAAAGAGAAAAGGGCCGGAGGAGAAGGGGGGCTGGAAAGAGCACCCAAGGAAGAGCTCTACGGACCTGGGGAAAGGGAGAAAAGAGATAAGAAACAGCATAAGGAGGTCTTAAGGGTTCTGGGACATCTTCGTACAAAGAATTTTGTAAAGATAGGTGTTCTAGCATGAGAAGTCAGGGGAAATAAAACATATTCTTTGTCTATATTCCCAATAGTATAAAAATTCTAGGAACCAAAGTATAAAAAGTAAAGGCAAGAGGAACTTTCTGACATTTGTGAAAGAAAAAAAAAGGTAAGAGTAACTTTAAAAAAAAAAAAAAGAGCAACTATTTTCCCCAGAGACCACAGGTTCGTGAATATTCCATTATTAAAACATTTTCTTCATTGTCCCATTGTGGCAGACTTTCCTAAATGAATGCCTATGAGGCACTTAAATAGAAACTGTAAGTTTTATATGCCCTGTTGAGTGTTATTAATTATGAAGAAAATTATCATCAGTGTTAAATAGAGCCATTATAAAGAAGAGAGAAGAAAACATGATTTCACACATGTGAAATACAAGGCAAAACTTGGAATGACTAAGTACATGGGAAAAAGCCTATATTGTCATTTATTTCTATTGTCAATATAGGAAAGTACTTAAATATGAATCTAAATTAGCAATAGGTAAATAAGGTGCCTGAAGATCACACATACATTTCTAATCTATATTTTATACTATAGACTAATATTTAATAGATGGGGATTTCTTTGGGGGAGACTTTTGGGGAGTCACACCTAACAGTTCTAAGCGGCTATACCTGGCTTTATGCTTATGGGTTGCTCCTGGGGGTGATCAGGGGGCTTTATGTGGTGTCACAGACTGAATTAGAGGCAGACACATGCAAAGCAAGTGTCTTAACCTTGTCCAATTTTGATGGTCCTGCTATTATACTTTATAAAAGCATTCATTTTAGTTTTACCAGTGGAAGAAAGAAATCACACTGGATTAAGCATGTAAAAATAACCACATTGAATGAAGACCTAACTTATCTAACTTAGACTGAAAACTCCATTGTCTCAGCTTCTATTAACCCTAACTAAAATCATGTTCAATTTTCTAACACTCTCTCTCTAGAGACAAATAAAACTTCATCTGATCAGACTAGTTCCTAAATAACAGAATATTGAGAGTAAACAAATTACAAGAGCAGTCATCTTGAAAATCCTAGTACCTACCTATATTTAGAAACTCATAATTAAATGATGTTTATTTGAAAGAAATTTGAGAAACCACAGGTTTGTAAAAAAAAAAAAAAGACACTTTGAAAGTAATTTATGTTTCTCTACAAATAGGCTCTACCAAGGATTTTGTTTGATTTAAAAAATAAGAGTATATTTATTTTTTTTTCTTTCTAGATTTGGTTTTCACATTGCAAACATTGCAAAGATAACAGTTTGGGGACTGATATAAAAAATTTTAAATTTTCTATAGACATTAAGGTAATGTCCATGGAAAAAATATTTCTCAAAAACTCAGAAAGCTTCTTACAGAAACTCACAGTCACTCTGAAACACTAAGAAAGGTCACATACACACATGTAAATTTTATACAAATGACCAGAACAGGGTGCTAAATTATTAGGGAACTTTTAAAAAAAATTCTGGGAGACTAGGCCGCCAATTTGAATTTCTCATGCTCTCAGATGTTATTTGCTCAACAATGTGACAATAAAAACAATGAAGGACTAGGGCAATGAAGTGTAGACAATGAAGCTCAGTAAATAAAGATTTATCCTGTTTTACCTATATCTGACAAGAGATCTTATTTGTAAGCTATTCCTAGAACCACTGGACTTCAGCCAAAGCAAGTAACATTACTCCATTCTTGTGTGGGATTAGTATTTGTCAATGTCACCATGCTTTCACTGCACATGGCTGGATTTAAAAGCAGTTCTAGGTTTCTTTACATTGAACATAAGGGAATCTAGAAGGCTAGAGTCAGCCACATGAAGCAACAGAAAGTCAGCCTGACTGACAACTATCAAAATATTTCATCTGTAAATTACACAGTGCAGGTAGTCTAAGATACATCTTTTTTTGTTTGTTTTTAGGTCATTCCAGGTGCTATTCAGGTCTTGCTCCTGGATTTGCACTCAGGGTTCACTCCTGGAGGAGTTAGGGATCTCATCTGTGTTTCCAGGGATTGAACCTCTGTCGACCTCTTACAAGGCAAACACTTTACCCACTATAATATCTCTCTGGTCTTAATTTAAAAATTAAGGCAAAAAATAATGATTAAATAGGCATTTGTCAAGAAATGCTACAGGATAAATTATTAAAGTAAAAAAAGAAAAAGAAAAGTCGGGGCCGGAGAGATAGCATGGAGGTAAGGCGTTTGCCTCTCATGCAGGAGGTCATCGGTTCGAATCCCGGCGTCCCATATATGGTCCTCCCGTGCCTGCCAGGAGCAATTTCTGAGCCTGGAGCCAGGAATAACCCCTGAGCACTGCCGGGTGTGACCCAAAAACCACAAAAAAAAAAAAAAAAAAAAAAAAAAAAGAAAAGTAAATACATATGTATTATTTTCTTTTGGTCAAAATGATCAAACTCACTAGGTTGTAATATTAGAGACAATTATTTTAAAAATTTGTATGAGAGATTAATATAATTTCAAAATATTTCTTAAATCAAGGATTCTTTTGCTTTTTGCTACCTTTTGCTGAGTATTGGGTTTGGGTTGTGCCTCTGAGATGAGAATATTGATTTGGGGGCTTTTACCTAGAGCATCAACAGTAATCATTGTCCTTTTGAAGCTCTTAGGAACTCTGCTGGGGCTTCCTATGTCTTCTACAGGCTTAGCTGCAGAGTAGTCCTAAGTGAATAATCTTTAAAAAAATGGAAAAAAGAAAAAGAAAACTAGAAGAGTATCCTGCTCCCAGGCCTCCTGGGGAATAGTGAAGAGTTCAACCAAAATAAGACCAGTTCAGTCTTTCCATTTAAATCCCATAATACTATGCATGATAAACTTCTGATCTGCTAAACCTATACAATTTTTGGTAATTTAGTATGTGACTGTCTGCCTTTACTCCTTTCTTTTCTGTGTGTTTAGCACAGAGTTTTGAAATTTTTTTCAAAGACCACAAACACGTGTTAGAAAAGAGGCAGAGGGCCGGAGAGATAGCACAGCAGTGTTTGCCTTGCAAGCAGCCGATTCAGGACCAAAGGTGGTTGGTTCGAATCCCGGTGTCCCATATGGTCCCCCGTGCCTGCCAGGAGCTATTTCTGAGCCGACAGCCAGGAGTAACCCCTGAGCACTGCCGGGTGTGGCCCAAAAAACAAAAAACAAAAAAACAAAAAAACAAAAAAAAAAAAGAAAAGAGGCAGGAAAAAAATAAAAAAAAACTCAAATATACTGTTGGGGGTATCCTTGGGATTAGATCAGAGTGAGAAGCAGAGGTCCTCTCTTCTAGTTGGCTCCCAGCAGCCTCCACACTTGACCTGTTTCATATAAATAGGCCAACATTATAGCTCCTGAAACATGCAGCACATAAACAGCCATGTGTCAGATTTACTCAACAAATTACATGCTGCTCACAGTTATTCTTCTTATCATTTGGTGATGATGTGCAGAGAAGAGAGAAACTCCAGACTAATTCCTCAGCATCTGCTGGGGGTCTAACTACAAAGACTTACCCCCAGCACAGCAAGAACACTAGATTACCAATAAGGGAAACACTTAGAAATCCATCCAGTGCATGAAAAAAAAAACACAACAACAACAACAACAACAATATCACTGAATACATAAATAACAGCAGTAAATGCTCAGAGAATGTCTTTAGAAACACTCTAGTGAGGATGTTCACAGAGTTCAAAGAAAAGCTAGCACAAGTAGTCAGCAGAGCACAAGAAAGTGTAAGAATCCAAATGAATAAAACTACTACAATTAGCAATAACAAAAATGATTTAACATAGAAGCTCTAAGTAGCAGAATAATATCTGAGCAAAAAAAAAAATGAGGATCTCATGTATGAGATAGATAAAACTGCTATGAAATAGCAGAAAGTGTAAAAAATAGTCTGAAAATAAATAAATAGCATACCAGAGAACTAAGGTATAAGTTCAAGATAAACAATATAAGAATCATTGGGGGAGGGGGGGCTGGAGAGATAGCACAGCAGTAAGGCATTTGCCTTGCATGCAGAAGGACAGTGGTTTGAATCCTGGCATTCCATATGGTCCCCTGAGTCTGCCAAGAGCGATTTCTGAACATAGGGCCAGGAGTAGCCCCTGAGTGCTTCTGGGTGTGACCCAAAAACAAAAACAAAAAGGATCATTGGAGTCCCTGAAGAAAGGAAGGCAAATATGATGAAAAAATAATCATTAAATAAATAAATGTTAAAGATTACAGGTACTTTTTCTTGTTTTGTTTTGATTTGTTAGTTTTTGACTTTATTTTCCTTCTCTTCGTTCTTCCACTTTTCTCTTTCTTTTTCACATGTGTGGTTATTATTTAGAGATTTATTTTTATTTTTATTTGCTGGGTCCATTTTTTTCCTTCATTTTTCTTTTTTTTCTTTTCTCCTTTCCTTTTTTGGTAGTTGTCACCAAATTTTTTTCTCCCCTTTTTCTTATCCTTTTTATCTCCAATGACGGTGGAATGGATGCTCAATCTACAACAAACTAAAGTGGAGACCAGTTGCACTGGCATACTGGGGGGTAGAGGAGGGAGATGTGGGATGCATGCTGGGAATAGGGATGGAGGGAGGTCAGCACTGGTGGTGGGAATGCCCCTCATTCATTGTCACTATGTACCATAAATGATGCAGTGAAAGATTTGTAATGCACATTGGTCACAATAAAAATTAAAAAAAAAAAAGATTACAGGCACTGAGATTCAAGAGGTTCAAAGGGTCCCAGCAAAAATAGACTCAACTAAAAAACTCTAAGGTACATTATATTCAAAATGACAAAAGCCAAATATATAGAATATTGAAAGGAGCAAGATCCAAAAAAAAAATATATATATATGTATATAGTATATAAAGTATAAATACACCCAAAAAAGCCCATAATATATATGTATATGTATAATATGTATATGTATCTCTCAAATAAAACTGTGCAAGCCAGAGAATATGGAGGGATATAAAATAAAACTCAACAAAATAAATACCTCCCCAAGAATATTCTATCCAGCTAGATTACCATTCATATTTGAAGAAATGATACAAAGCGTCATGGACAGGCAGCAACTTAGGGAACTCACAGGAAGAAGAGTTTAAAAAAGCTTTTCTAAAACACAGGACAAAATTCTTAATATGTGGCCAATGAGTGCCATTAGCAATGGTATTTATTAATGGTGCACATTGTTTACCCCCTACTGAATTAAGAAAGGTATGTTTAGTCCTACTTTCTTAAGGGATTTTATGCATTTTCAACAATGAATTAACATCTTATTTAAATTGGTTAAAATAACCTAGCAGTAATCACAAATTGACTAACTTCTTCTTCTTCTTCTTCTTCTTCTTCTTCTTCTTCTTCTTCTTTCTTCTTCTTCTTCTTCTTTTCTTCTTCTTCTTCTTCTTCTTCTTCTTATTATTATTATTATTATTATTATTATTATTATTATTATTATTATTTGGTTTTTGGGTCACACCTGGCAGTGCTCAGGGGTTACTCCTGGCTCTATGCTCAGAAATCACTCCTGGCAGGTTCAGGGGACCATATGGGGTGCCAGGATTCGAACCACTGACCTTCGGCATGAAAGGCAAATGCCTTACCTCCATGCTATCTCTCCAGACCCCCTAATTAACTTATTTTCTGATAATTCCGTTTGTCATTCCTTTAAGTTTATTTGAGTAAGTAATATGAAATAGTTGTTATATGTCTGCCAATGGGGCATACTGGGGAGTGGAATGAAACTTGAGGACACTGGTAGTGGGGCTGATGTTGGAATATCAGATGCCTGCAACAACTCTAGTATGACAACTTTGTAAAACATGGTGCTTTAATAAAAATTAAAAGGAAACAAATGCTGTATCATCCAGTGATACTGGCACTTATCCAAAGAGCATAAAACATAAATTCAAAGAGGATATTTGCATCTTAGGTGAATTTGTGCTTTATGCAAGAACTTGGGTGGAATGTGTGATGTTTATCCTAAGTAAAAGAAATCCAAAAGTTTCACTCCTAAATAAAATCAAAATAACCAACACAAATGAATTGGCAAAACACAAAAACAAAAATAATTTTAGACAGAAAAAACTATGGTGGTCTTGGATGGAAAAGGAAGAAGTAGGAAGAATGGATAAGCTAGGTTATTTTGATAGTGTAGCAACACTAGATATTTGGTGATGGTATGAGCTTTATATGCACACTGTACTTTGGAATCTTATTGTAAATTGTGATAAAGAAATACAATTGGATTTTTTTGTTTGATTGTTTGGTTTTTGGGTCAACCCAGCAGAGCTCGAGGGTTACTACTGGCTCTGTGCTCAGAAATCACTCCTGGCAGGAATGAGGGACCATCTGGGATGCCAACATTCGACACCCTCTGTCATGGATCAGCTGGGTACAAGGCAAATGCCCTACAACTGTGCTATCTCTCTGGCCCCCATTACAATTGAATTTTAATTGAATCATTAATGAACATCAAAATGTTTGTGCCACATTACATGCTTCCTTTTTTTCAGAAAAAAAAGTTTAATTTATTGAATTCCCTTTCAAAGAATAAAAATATTTCTTATCACTTCTTCCTAAAATGTATACCTTTTCAGTAGCATTAAGCTGCATAGAATAAGAACTTAGTTTTCTGATATGTAAATGAAATATATCTACTAAATATTTATAATAATGGATTTTTTTTCCAGTGACAAATCTATTGAGTTTTCATCTCTTTTCTTCTAACCTAAGTAAAAATATTTGACTAAAGGTTAGTGACTGCAAAAGCTGCTGGATCTTTAGGCAGCTACAAATAGCCGACATATGCTAAATAGAAAGCCAAGGGAAATAAAATGCATTCTGATCATTTAACATCAGTTTTGAGCAGCATGGAAAGGAGTAGAATAAAAAAACAAAAGGTGTTGACGATTTTATTTTCCTACTCAAAAAAGGTCAGAATGGTGCATCTTAAGAAAATCATTATTTTAGAGACTGCAATTTCAGTGACTAGAATAATTTTCAAATATTTAAATTTTTCTAGTAGCCTCTGATCTCAGAAGAGAAAGAAAATGACAGGTGTTTATTTTTCTGTATATAAAAATGACATTTATTGTTAGGTTGTTATACAAAAGATCTTTTCTTCTTTGTAAGACAAATAATTATACCACTGATTCAATCTACCATCTAGCAGGTCTGCATGTGGCTTAAGTGACTATTGCAGTGACCTAAATGCAGAAAGGTTTGTGATACCACAACTTAAAAGCCATGATCCAAGTGGCCATTACTCTTACTTGTATCTATCATTTTTCCTTGGCAAATCACTGACTTTGCTTCACTAAGAGACCTCCCCCCAAATTGCTCTATTTATACACATGGTGCTTTACAGAATATGTGCAGAATACCTGTGTGCTGGGGGCCGGAGAGATAGCATGAAGATAAGGCAATTGCCTTGCATGCAGAAGGTCGGTGGTTCGAATCCTGGCATCCCATATGGTCCCCTGATCCTGCCAGGAGTGATTTCTGAGCATAGAGCCAGGAGTAACCCCTGAGCACTGCCAGATGTGACCCAAAAACCAAAAAAAAAAAAAAAAAAAGAAAAAAAAAGAATACCTGTGTGCTTGTTTTAAAAACAAAATAATTGGTGATATATGAGTACATTGAGATAGATATATTTAAACTATTATAAATGATGTGGAAGTCGGATCTAATTCTACTGAAAAGATGCCTTCTTTAAGACATTCTGAAGAGGGTTAAGTGAAATTTTTCAAAGTAGGAAGGTATGACAGGCAGGGCTGACAGTAGAACGCCAGCCTCCAAGAAGGCCCCAGGGGTTCTACCACCAGGCACACACACCCCTCCCATACCATGTCAGGGTCGGTCTATGTCATCAATCAGTTACTGCTGAAGTGATGATATGTCAATTCCAAGATTAGATTATAAAACACATTAAGACTGTTGTCTTGACTGTTCTTGCCTTCACTTTCTCTTGTATCCCTTGCTCTGGGGAAAACCAGGTGCCATGCTCCAAGGACATTTCACCTCACTGTGCAATAAAACCTGGGGCCTCCAGACAAGAGCCATTTGAATGAGCTCAGAAACTGATTGTCTGGCTCCAGCCAAGCATTCTGATTCCTGTAGCCCTGCCTGTCAGCTTACTGTAACTTCATGAGAGACCCCCAAGTCTGCACTACCCAGCCCTGATACAGTAACCTGCCTCGCATGAACTATGAGGTGCTAATGCTTATTATTTCAGCTTTAGGATAACTTGTTAAACTGTGATGTATAACTGATCTAAATGGTGCAAGGGAATACTCTTTCACTGAGAAAGAATTTCATAGCTTTCCTTAATGGGCTGGATACTATGATGAGCCTGGAGACACAATGATGAATAAGACAAAAACAGGGTCTGCCCTGGGCTCAGATTTATAATGCATATAGTATAGCAAATAACAAACAAGACTTGTTAGGGATGATACAAAACTAGTCACTAACCTTGACTAATCTGCTGCCTATGAGATCTAGGACAGGCTACTTAACCTATGACTTAGTTTTCTCATTTTTAAAATGAGACCATCAACATCCATGTAGTGAATTAATGTAAAATTAGAAATAACATAGGTAAGACACATGATGTAAGGTTGATGCTTAATAAATAGTAACCACTGTTTTTGTGATGGTATTGCTGAAAAACAAATTTAATTTAGAAGTGGGGAGAGGAAACAGTTCATTCTGCTTAGAAGAGAGACTATCACTTAACTGTTTTTCGCTCTAACAACTGATTAGGACTTCCAGAGACAGATATATAAACACCTCTAATTAACAAATTGAGTCTGAAAAATAAAAGAATTGTTCTTTTTAAAAATGTATTGCTCGGGCCCGGAGAGATAGCACAGTAGTGTTTGCCTTGCAAGCATCCGATCCAGGACCAAAGGTGGTTGGTTCGAATCCCGGTGTCCCATATGGTCCCCCGTGCCTGCCAGGAGCTATTTCTGAGTAGACAGCCAGGAGTAACCCCTGAGCACCGCAGAGTGTGGCCCAAAAAAACAAAACAAAACAAAACAAAACAAAAAAACAAAACAAAAATAAAAATGTATTGCTCAACAACATTAAGTTTTAGGTTTAGAGATTTTTCACCTCAACTATTGAACTTGCTAAACCATGCCTACCACTAATGACATAGTTAGGGTCTACATTATCCACTCCGTCACCTATGACATTCATTATTCTGGTCTCAGATTCCAAAGGTTATTGTTTTGGTGAGACTACATTTCATGCCCAATGCCAAAAGAAAAAATGAGAAAACAATGACTTTTTAATCTCTTAAAATAAAAGACAATAAGCAGAACATAAAAGGTTAAACAAAATCCTGTAACTCTGCTATATCACTGGCACCCTTAGCCCTAAAATAGTGCCCTGGAACCCTTAGACTTAAAATATTTTCATGGGACAATTGCTCTTTCAGGTCTTCACACTGCTGGGAAAGGGTTTTTCATGGGACACTGCCAATGAGTTAGCTCTCTGATCTGAAGTTCCACTATTACTTGGGGTTATTATGCCTGTTATATGTACATTTGCAATAAAATGAAACACAAAATCTACATCTGCTTAAATAAGTTATTCACCTTCACTCCCTGCCATCAGGAATGCACTACACAGCCACCACAGTAATACAACTCAAACAAACAAAATAGGTTATAATTAACAGCAACTTGCAGATAAACCATTCCCTGAGTCTCCACAATTTATTTAATGTATTACAAATAAAATATTATTATCAATAAACACCCTACAACCAGACTGAAACCCAAAAAAAATATAATAGCTCTGGAAAGAGAAATGGAAGAAAGTAGACTAGTAGATATATATAGGACACTCTATACCCAGAAATCTGAATACACATTCTTCTCCAGTGCACATGGTCATTCTCCAGGACAGACTACATGCTGCCCCATAAAACATATCTCCATAAAGTCAAGTGGATAGAAATTGTACATTCTACCTTCTCAGATCATGAGGCACTGAAATTAGAAGTGAACTACAGGGGCCGGAGAGATAGCATAGAGGTAAGGCGTGCCTTGCATGCAGAAGGATAGTGGTTCTAATCCCAGCATCTCATATGGTCCCCTGAGCCTGCCAGGAATGATTTCTGAGCATAAAGCCAGGAGTAACCTGTGAGCGCTGACAGGTGTAAACCAAAAACTAATAACAAACAAAACAAAACAAAACAAAACAAGAAGTGAACTACAAAGGAACACAGAAGAAAAACTTTAATACCTGGAAATTAAACAGCTCACCACTGAAAAACCAGTGGGTCAGAGATAAAATCAAAGATGAAATCAAAACATTCTTGGAAACAAATGACAATGAAGACACAAACTATCAGAATTTATGGGACACAGCAAAAGCGGTACTAAGAGGAAAATTTATAGCTTTGAAAACACACATCAGAAAGGAAAAAGGGGCCTATATAAATAGCTTAATGACAGTTTTTAAAATTATAAAGTTATTAGCAAAAGGAACCATAAATAGGTAGGCAGAAAGAAACATCAAAGTTTAGAGCAGAAGTCAATAAAATGGAAATAAAAAAAACAATCCAAAAGATCAACAAAAGCAAAAGTTGATTCTTTGAAAAAATAAACAAGATTGATAAGCCACTAGCAAAACTCACAAAGAAACTGAGAGAAAGAAACTTAATAAACCAGATTAGAAATGAAAAGGGGGAGATCACTACAAATGTGGCAGAGAATCAAAGGGTAATCAGAGACTAGTTTGAGAAGTACTACTGGAAGAAATGGACAAATTCTTTTTTTTTTTTTTTTTTGGTTTTTGGGCCACACCCGGTAACGCTCAGGGGTTACTCCTGGCTATGTGCTCAGAAGTCGCTCCTGGCTTGGGGGACCATATGGGACACCGGGGAATTGAACCGCGGTCCGTCCAAGGCTAGCGCAGGCAAGGCAGGCACCTTACCTTTAGCACCACCGCCCAGCCCATGGACAAATTCTTGGACTCTTCTAGTCTTCCATGGGTAAACCAGGATGATCTAGCATATCTAAACAGATCCATCACTACTGAGGAAATAAAATGGTAATCAAAAGTTTTCCCAAAATTAACAGCCCAGGCCCAGATGGATTAACTAATGAATTCTTTCAAACCTTTCAAGAGGAACTACTACCAATCCTTTTCAGGCTCTTCCATGAAACTGAAAAATCAGGAACACTCCCAAAATAGTTTTTATGAAGCTAACATCACGTGATACCAAAACCAGACAGAGGTGCTGCAAAAAAAATAATGAGAGAGATAGAGAGAGAGAGAGAGATAGAGAGAGAGAGAGAGAGAGAGAGAGAGAGAGAGAGAGAGAGAGAGAGCGCTACAGATCAATATCCCTGATGAACACAGATGCAAAGATCCTCAACAAAATTTTAGCAAATAGGATCCAATGCCTCATCAAGAAGTTCTGGGGACTGGAGAGATAGCATGGAGGTAAAGCTTTTGCCTTTCATGCAGAAGGATGGTGGTTCAAATCCTGGCATCCCATATGGACCCCCGTGCCTGCCAGGGGCTATTTCTGAGCATAGAGCCAGGAGGAACCCCTGAGCGCTGCTGGGTGTGACCCAAACCTCCCCCCCCCAAAAGAAGGTCATACACCATGACCAAGTAGGTCATTCCAGAAATGCAAGGATGGTTTAACATATGTAAATCAATCAACATAATACATCATATCAACAAAAAGAAAAAGAAAAATCATATGATCATATCAATAGATGCAAAGAAAGCATTCAATAAGGTCCAACATTTATTCTTGATAAAAACTCTCAAGATGGGAATGGATGTAATTTATCTCAATATCATCAAGGCCATCTACCACAAGCTAATGGCAAATATTATTCTCAATGGAGATAAACTAAAAGTTTTACCTCTAAAATCTGGTACAAGACAAGGCTTCCCTATTCAACATAGTGTTGGAAGTTCTTGCCATAGCGATTAGGCAAGAAAAAGATATGAAGGACATCCAGATAAAAAAGAAAGAAGTCAAGCTCTCACTGTTTGCAAGATGGCATGATACTATATTTAGAAAACCCTAAAGACCAAAAAGCTTCTACAAACAATAGATGCATATAGTGAAGTGGCAGGCTACAAAATTAACATGCAAAAATAAATGGCCTTCTTGTACACCAATAATTATAAAGAAGAAACAGATATTAAAAACCAATCCCATTTATGATAGTGTCACACAAATTCAAATATCTTTTTTTTTTTTTTTTTGGTTTTTGGGCCACACCTGGCTGTGCTCAGGGGTTACTCCTGGCTGTCTGCTCAGAAATAGCTCCTGGCAGGCACGGGGGACCATATGGGACACCGGGACTCGAACCAACCACCTTTGGTCCTGGATTGGCTGCTTGCAAGGCAAACACCGCTGTGCTATCTCTCCGGGCCCCGAAATTCAAATATCTTGAAGTCAACTTAAATAATGAAGTGAAGGACCTATACGAAGAGAGCTACAAAACCTGCTTCAAGAAATAAAAGAGGACACACGAAAATGGAGACATATATCCTGCTCATGGATTGGGAGGATTAACATCATTAAAATGTCAATATTCCCCAAAGCATTGTACAGATTTAATGCAATCCCTCTAAACATAGCCATGACATTCTTCAAAGAAGTGGATCAAACATTCCTGAAATTCATTTGGAACAATAAACACCTGTGAATAGCTAGAGCAACCCTTGGGAAAAGAAATATGGGAGGTATCACTTTCCCCAAATTTAAATTGTATTACAAAGCTATAGTCATCAAAACCGCATGGTACTAGAATAAAGACAGACCCTCAGATCAGTGAAATAGACTTGAGTATTCAGAGAATGTGTCCCAGATGTACTATCAATTAATTTTTTTTTATTTTTGGGCCACACCTGGTGATGCTCAGTGGCCACTCCTGGATATGTGCTCAGAAAGTGCTCCTGGCCTATAGGATCGAACCGTGGTTTGTCCTAGGTCAGTCGCGTGCAAGGCAAACACCCTACCACTGCACCAGTGTTCTGGCCCTACAAACAATTAATTTTTGATAAAGATGCAATAACTGCAAAATTAAGCAAGAAAAGCCTCTTCAACAAGTGGTGTTGGCACAACTGGTCAGCAATATGCAAATAAGAGAACTCAGTCCTCCATCTAATACCATGCACAAAGGCCAAATGCAAATGGATTAAAGACCTTGATATTACACTCAAAACCATAAGGTATTTAGAACACGTAGATAAAATACTTTATAATACTGAGACTAAAGACATCTTAAAGGAGGAAACTGATCTCTCCCAATAAGTGGAAGCAGAGATAAACAGATGGAAATATATTAAGCTGAGAAGCTTCTGCACAGAGCAAATAGTGCCTAGAATACAAAAGCCAGCCACAGAATGGAAGAAACTATTCACCCAATATCATCAAATAAAAGGGGCTAATATCAAAAATATACAAGGCATTGACAGAACTTAACAAGAAAAAAAACATCTAACCCCATCAGAGAATGAGGAGAAGAAATGAACCAAAAATTCCTCAAAGAAGAAATACAAAGGACCAAAAGGCACATGAAAAAATGTTCCACATTGGGGCCGGAGCGATAGCACAAAAACAGGGTGTTTGCCATGCAGTTGCCTAGGATGGACCTTGATTCAATCCCCAAAAGTCTCATATGGTCTCCCTAGCCAGGAGTGATTTCTGAGTGATTAGCCAGGAATACCCCTGAGCATCATCAGGTGTGCCCCCCCAAAAAATGTTCCACATCACTAATCATCAGAGTGATATAAATCAAAACAACATCTCTAATCATCACAGTGAGTAAATCAAAACAACAATGAGGTACCATCTCATGCCACAGAGACTGGCACACATCACAAAGAATAAGAATAATCGATGCTGGTGGAGATGTGGGGAGAAAGGAACTCTCATTCACTGTTGGTGGGAATGTCATCACCCTACAACTGTTCACCAAATTAACAAATATTAATTGAACCTGCTTGAACTCTTCACTGCCTGCCATTTGGACCACAATATCCCAGTCTAGCCTTTATGGAAAACAATATGGAGATTCCTCAAAAAACTAAAAATTGAGCTCCCGTATGATCCAGCTATACCACTCCTAGGGATATACCCAGGAACACAAAAATACAAAACAAAAGTCCCTTACTCACACCATATTTATTGCAGCGCTGTTTACAATAGCCAGACTATGGAAACAGCCAAGATACCCTTCAACAGATGAATGGCTAAAGAAACTGTGGTAGATATACACAATGGAATATTATGCAGGTATCAGGAGAGATGAAGTCATAAAATTTTCCTATACATGGATGGACATGGAATCTATTGTGCTGAGTGAAATAAGTCAGAGGGAGGGAGATAGACACAGAATAGTCTCACTCATCTATGGGTTTTAAGAAAAATAAAAGACATTATTGTAATAATGTCCAGAGAGAGATAGACACAGAATAGTCTCACTCATCTATGGGTTTTAAGAAAAATAAAAGACATTATTGTAATAATGTCCAGAGATAGTAGAGATGAGGGCTGGAAGGACTGGCTCATGATATGAAGCTTGCCACAAATAGTACTAAGTTCAGTTAGAGAAATAACTACACTGACAACTATGGTGACAATGTCAATGAGTGAGAGAAGTAGAATGCCTGCCTCAAATAAAGATGGGGGGAAGGGGAGGTGGGAGATTGGGGCATTGATGATTAGAATGTTGCACTGGTGAATATAACTAAAACCCAACTACAATCATTTCTATAATCAAGGTGCTTAAATAAAGATATTACAAAAAAAAATAAACACCCTAATCCCAAAATACCTATTAGCTGATATAAAGTGTTATACTGTAGATTTTCAAAATATTTAACAATGTGTTTCCTTAGTTGCCTATAAGGACAATGTACTCAAGTAGTTCAGTGTAATCAAATAATTTTTAACATTATTTTTGATATGCACCTATAATGTGGTTCTCTCCTGTTTAGTCTATGAAGGAAAAAAACCACCCAGATAAATGTTTACCAAATTAACATAAATATTGATGTGAACCTGCTTGAACTTGACTATTTCACTGCTTGACATTTGGACCACAATTTCCCAGTATAAGCATTCTTAATAAACATTTGCTAGTACTGGCTTCCTAAAGGGTGTCCAACACTGAAAACTGTGAACTCTAAGTCTGCCAAAATGTCTCATAAATCAAATAGCTCCAATCTTTCTATATCAAAAATCTAAAAATTAGATGTTCACACTTACTTGAGGCATTTCTAAATTTGTTATCAAAAGATTTTAAGCCATACTATGGTTTTGAAAGCTTTAAAAATAAAGATAAGAGGGGTCAGAGAGATAGCATGGAGATAGGTCATTTGCCTTGCATTCAGAAGAACTGTGGTTTGAATCCTGTCATCCCATATGATCCCCCCCGAGCCTGCCAGGAGCGATTTCTGAGCATACAGTCAGTAATAATAACCCCTGTGCACTGCAGGGTGTGACCCAAAAACCAATAAACAAACAAACAAATAAATAAAAATAAAGATAAGAATCTCAGGGCTCAGGATTAACCTGGGAAAAATCTTGAATAAATCTCCATCTTATTCCTTCCCCACCCCCTGCCTGTATTTGAGACATCTTCCTTCATTTCTTATGCTTTTAGTTTTTAAGCCCCGATTGCTTCAGTTGAGTTTTTGCAAACTTCTACCTCTAATTTGCAGCAATATCTGGGGTGTGCCCCTTGACATCTGTAGAACTATCTAAGCTAAAAGATTCAAGGAAAGAAATTTTTCATTCACTCAGTGAACATTCAGTCCCAGGCACTTGGCAAGGTTGAGGCCAAAGGGTGATGGAGACCTATAATCCTTGCTATAATTACTCTTAATTAGGACAGGAATGTGTTAGAAATAATGATTTCATTTCCACTTTTGACATTCCATTGCTCACATTCACTTTATAAATGCATACATTAAAAGTTGTGGTCTGGGAAATGGTCTTTTATTTAGAGTGACAGTCATGTGAGGAATCACTGTCTGCCTTTTTTCAGTCCTTTTCATCATAATGGCCTTTCACACAAACAATCAGAAGAATGTGGTTTACACTCCAGCCACATGTTTTCTTCAGAGAACAGAGAAACACATTTTCTTTATCTGTAATAATGCGTTCCAAGCCACCAAATTCTGGGCCCAAATTGTGATCCTCTGTATTATATTGTTTTTATTTTTTAATTGTTGTGAGCTAATCGTAGTGGTGCTTGGAACATAACATTCAGGGACTGTATGGTAAGAGGGATCAAACCCAGATACTCTCTAAGTGTTTTATTACTAGACCTAGGGTCCTGGCTCCAAATGTATTTATTTATCCAACTTCTGAAAACTCCTGAGGGAAATCACTACTAAACAGTAGAAATGTAAAACATTCTTGTTGATAGACAACAACACCTTACAGTTACATGCTATTTTTATTTTTCCCTTATTTACAATATCATGTACAGAGCGTCCTCATTTTACAATGGAAAAACTGGTGAATTACTACTGCTCACAGTTTCAAGGTCAGAAGGTCTTATGAAAATCCCAAAAGACAGCCAGGAAGAACTAAAACAACCTGATAGCAAAATTGCAAATAAAAAGAATTAGAAAAGGAGTATGGAATGCTCAGCTAGTACCAAATGAATCAAATCAAGCAGATTTTCAAATGTTTCAGATATTGACACACCAAAAAAAACCCTTTTAAGTCATAATTTTAGTCAAAAAAAAATTTTGGGGGCCACACCCAGTGATGCTCAGGGTTTACTCCTGGCTATGAGCTCAGAAATCACACCTGGCTTGTGCGACCATATGGGATGCTGGGGGATCAAACCTTGGTCCATCCTAGGTTAGTGTATGTAAGGCAGATGCCCTACCGCTTGCACCACCACTCTGTCTCCTCAAAAAGTTCTGATATTGGGAAAATCTATGCTGGCCCAGTGGGGCCTGACTGTGAGAAACTGTGAGCGTTGCCTCTGTGTCTGTCTCCTGAACCTCTTGGGAGTGGGCCAAAAAGAGCCCAGAAAATTCGCTCTCCCAGAGGCTCAATCAAGGACCCAGAGCACCAAGGAACTGCTTCCTAAAGTGAAAACCGGCTATAAGCAGTACTTCACAGAAGGCAGGTCCCCTGTTTGTGATGTCAGGCTGGGAAAATCTACGCTGGCCCAGTGGGGCCCAACTGTGAGAAACTGTGAGTGCTACCTGTGTATGTTTGTCTCCTGTCCTGTCTCCTGAACCTCTTCAAACTAAGAATTGAGCTGGATCACTGAAGCCCAGCATTTCTCCCCGGATTGTCTTCTCTGCTGTATACTCATGCCTAAGATTTGATCTTGTGTGAGGCTTCATCCAAGAGGGCTCCCCTTCCTTGGAGACAAGTCGACCCACCCAGAAAGGAAGGAACCAGAGGAGCGTGGCCCCGCACATAATTTAGCCAATGAATACCACCACAACAAGTAGAAAAACCCACAATACAAGTATGACAATGGGGAAACAACGCAGGCCAGCATCAGATGTAGAGAATGAAGATGACAATTCTGATGACCAGAAAATAGCCAACCAACTAATCAATCTCTCAGATAAGGAATTTAGACAAGAAATATGGAAGATGTTCAAAGAACTCAAAGAAACCAAGGATCGAGTTGAACAGAACACTAATAAGAACAAGAAAATATGAAGACAGAATCACAAATCTCCAAACTGAAATAACAGGTCAAATAACAGGCTTGAAAAACTCAGAAAACAAATTGAATGGCAAAGTAGATACGCTCTCCAACAGGCTAACAGAAGCTGAGAATAGAACTGGTGCTGTGGAAGATGAGATAAACAACAACTCTATACAGCGGGAGAGATTGGAAAAAAAAACTTAAAGCAAATGAAAAGACAATGGAAAAATTAGTCAAAGAATGGGAACAGATGAAAATAGAAGTCTATGATACGCTCAACAGAAACAACTTAAGAATCATTGGAGTCCCAGAGACCCTGAAAGAAAATTTACAGGAAGAATCAACGGTCAAGAACATCATTAAAGAGAAACTTCCAGAGCTAAAGAATATATGCGATCAAATCTTGCATGCCCAAAGAGTACCAACCAAAAGAGACTCCAGAAAAAATACCCTAAGACACATCCTAGTCACAATGATGAATCCCACAGATAGAGGTAGAATTCTGAAAGCAGCAAGATCAAAAAGGGAAATTACATTCAAGGGAACATCCTTGAGATTTACAGCAGACCTGTCACCAGAAACACTCAAGGCCAGAAAGCAGTGGTGGGACACAGTGACAAAACTCAATGAAATAAATGCTTCGCCTAGAATACTGTACCCAGGAAAACTCATTTTCAGGTTTGAAGGAAAAAATACATGGTTTCACAGACTAACAACAGCTCAGAAACTTTATATACTCAAAACCAGTCTTAAGAGAAAAACTGAAAGACCTAATTTAAGATAAGACTGACCAAAAGACACACCAAATTTTGATATAAAGATGGCATTAAATCCAAGGACAATTCTTTCACTCAATGTCAATGGACTGAATGCACCAGTTAAGAGACACAGAATGGCTAAATGGATCAAAAAACTCAATCCAACCTTCTGCTGCCTACAAGAAACGCACCTGAATAGTCAGAACAAACATAGACTCAAAATAAAAGGCTGGAGGAAAATTATCCAAGTAAAAGACACCCATAAAAAAGCTGGAGTAGCCAATACTAATATCAGATAATGCAAACTTTATACTCAGGAAAGTTATAAGGGACAAAAATGGACATTTTGTATTAATCAAGGGATATGTACAGCAGGAAGAAATCACTCTCCTAAGCATATATGCCAGCAAAATATTTAATACAAATATTGACAAATCTGAAAAATAATATCAAAAACACAATAATTGTGGGGGACCTCAACACAGCTTTGTCAACACTGGATAGGTCAACCAGACTGAAACCCAACAGGAATATACCAGACCTGGGAAGAGAAATGGCAGAAAGACGCCTAGTAGATATACATAGGACACTCCATCCCCAGAAACATGGATACACATTATTTTCTCCAAAGTACCTGGGACATTATTTAGGATAGACTACATGCTAGCACATAAAACATACTTCCATAATATCAAGAAGATAGAAATTTTTCAGGCTACCTTCGCTGACCAAAAGGCTCTGAAATTATATGTGAATTCCAAAGGGACACAGAAGAAAAACTGTAATACCTGAAAGTTAAACAGCCTCATACTGAATAACAAGTGGGTACAAGAAGAAATCAAAGAGTAAATCAAAACTTTCCTGGAAACAAATGATAATAAAGACATAAACTATCAGAACCTATGGGATACAGCAAAAGCAGTACTGAGAGGAAAATTTATAGCTTTGCACGCATACATCAGGAAGAAAGAAGGAGCCTACCTGAATAGCTTAATGACGCAGCTCATAGTATTAGAAAATGCTCAACAAAAGGACCCAAAAATAAGGAGACAGAAGGAAATAACAAAGCTGAGAGCAGAAATCAATGAAGTGGAAACCCAAAAAACAATCCGAAAGATCAACGAAAGCAGAAGTTGGTTCTTCAAAAAAATAAACAAGATTGATAGACCACTGGCAAAACTAACAAAGAAAGAGAGAAAGAGAAACTTGATAACTCTTACTAGGAATGAAAAAGGAGAGATCACTACTGATATGACAGAGATTCAAAGGATAATCAGAAACTATTTTGAGAAACTCTTTGCCACTAAAAACGAAAACCTGGAAGAAATGGATAAATTCTTGGACTCTTATAGTCTTCCACAGTTGAATGACGAGGATGTAGCATATCTAAACACCCCAATCACTATTAATGAAATAAAAACGGTAATCAAATATCTGCCCAAAAACAAAAGCCCAGGCCCAGATAGATTCACTACTAAAATCTTTCAAATTTTCCAAGAGGAACTACTACCAATCCTGGCAAGACTCTTTCATGAAATCAAAAAAATGGAAACACTTCCAAATAGCTTTTATGAAGCCAACATCACCTTGATACCTAAACCAGACAGAGATGCTACCAAAAAAGAAAATTACAGACCAATATTGCTGATGAATGCAGATTTAAAGATCCTCAACAAAATCCTGGCAAATAGGATTCAATGCCTCCTTAAGAAGATCATCCACTACGATCAAGTAGGTTTCATCCCAGGAATGCAAGGATGGTTTAACATCCGTAAATCTATCAACATAATACACAACATCAACAACAAGAAAAATAAAAATCACATGATCATATCAATAGATGCAGAGAAAGCATTTGATAAGGTCCAACACCCATTCTTGATCAAAACTCTCAGCAAGATGGGAATGGAAGGAACCTTTCTCAATATAGTTAAGGCCATCTACCACAAGCCAGTGGCAAATATTATCCTCAATGGAGAAAAACTAAGAGCCTTCCCTCTAAATTCTGGCACAAGACAAGGCTGTCCTCTCTCACCACTCCTATTCAACATAGCACTGGAAGTCCTTGCTATAGCGATTAGGCAAGAATAAGATATAAAGGGAATCCAGATAGGAAAGGAAGAAGTCAAACTCTCACTGTTTGCAGATGACATGATACTCTACCTAGAAAACCCTAAAGACTCTACCAAAAAGCTTCTAGAAACAATAGACTCATATAGCAAGGTGGCAGGCTACAAAATTAACACACAAAAATCAATGGCCTTTCTACACAACAATAGTAATAAGGAAGAAAAGGGCATTAAGAAAATAACCCCATTCACAATAGTGCCACACAAACACAAATATCTTGGAATCAACTTGACTAAAAATGTGAAAGACCTATACAAAGAAAACTATAAAACTCTGTTCCAAGAAATATGAGAGGACACGTGGAAATGGAAACATACCCTGCTCATGGATTGGCAGGATTAACATCATCAAAATGGCAATACTCCCCAAAGCATTGTACAGATTTAATGTGATCCCTCTAAAGATACCCATGACATTCTTCAAAGAAGTGGATCAGGCACTTTTGAAATTCATTTGGAATAATAAACACCCTAGAATAGCTAAAGCAATCATTGGGGAAAAGGATTTGGGAGGAATTACTTTCCCCAACTTTAAACTTTACTACAAAGCAATAGTTATCAAAACAGCATGGTACTGGAATAGAGACAGGCCCTCAGATAAGTGGAATAGACTTGAATACTCAGAGAATGTTCCCCAGACATACAATCACCTAATTTTTGATAAAGGAGCAAGAAATCCTAAATGGAGCAAAGAAAGCCTTTTCAACAAGTGTTGTTAGCACAACTGGCTAGCCACTTGCAAAAATTTGAATTTAGACCCCCATTATGTACATCATGTACAAAGGTAAAATCCAAATGGATTAAAGACCTCGATATCAGACCCAAAACCATAAGATATATAGAACAACACTTAGGCAAAACACTCCAGGACATTGAGACTACAGGCATATTGAAAAAGGAAACTGCACTCTCCAAGCAAGTGAAAGCAGAGATTAACAGATGGGAATATATTAAGCTGAGAAGCTTCTGCATCTCAAAAGAAATAGTGCCCAGGATATAAGAGCCACCCATCGAGTGGGAGAATCTATTCACCCAACACCCATCAGATAAGGGGCTAATCTCCAAAATAGACAAGGCACTGACAGAAATTTACAAGAAAAAAAATCTAATCCCATCAAAAAATGGGGAGAAGAAATGGACAGACACTTTGACAAAGAAGAAATACAAATGGCCAAAAGGCACATGAACAAATGCTCCACATCACTAATCATCAGGGAGATGCAAATCAAAACAGCTATGAGGTACCACCTCACACCCCAGAGATTGGCACATATCACAGAGAATGAGAACAAACAGTGTTGGTGGGGATGTGGAGAGAAAGGAACTCTTATCCACTGCTGGTGGGAATGCCATCTAGTTCAACCTTTATGGAAAGCAATATGGAGATTCCTCCAAAAACTGGAAATTGAGCTCCCATACGATCCAGCTATACCACTCCTAGGAATATACCCTAGGAACACAAAAATACAATACAAAAACCCCTTCCTTACACCTATATTTATTGCACCACTATTTACCATAGCAAGACTCTGGAAACAACCCAGATACCATTCAACAGACGAATGGCTAAAGAAACTGTGGTACATATACACAATGGAATATTATGCAGCTGTCAGGAGCAATGGTCATGAAATTTTCCTATACATGGATGTACATGAAATATATTATGCTGAGTGAAATAAGTCAGAGAGAGAGAAAAATGCAGAATGGTCTCACTCATCTATGGGTTTTAAGAAAAATGAAAGACATTCATGCAATAATAATTTTCAGACACAAAAGAGAGAAGGGCTGGAAGTTACAGCTCACCTCATGAAGCTCACTGTAAACAAGGATGAGTTTAGAGAAATAACTTCGTTTTGAACTATCCTAATAATGAGAATGTACGAGGAAAATAGAAAGCCTGTCTAGAGTACAGGCGGGGGTTGGGTGGGGAGGAGGGAGATTTGGGACATTGGTGATGGAAATGTTGCACTGGTGATGGGTGGTGTTCTTTACATGACTGAAACCCAAACACAATCATGTATGTAATCAAGGTGTTTAAATAAAATATATAAAAAAGTTCTGATATTAATGAAATTTTTATTTATACCAGATATATACTTATTTTTTAAAATAGAACATCAATATTTACTGTCATTGATGTATTATTGACTCTGATTTCTCATTGGTCAATATTTTCCATACTTTTAGTTAAACTTGCCTGTGTCTATAAAAAGTTCCTCTCTTCTAAAGGCCTTTTCCTTAACTTTCACATGTCTAACTAAACTATTACTAAACTCCAGCCCAAATTTACCCTTTTCCTTCAAATTCTTCTCTAATACTAGCAACCAGATAGAACTACCTAGAACTACACTTGCAACACAATTCTGTACTGACTCATTTCCCTATTAAACCAGAAATGCCTTGAGGACAAGCAAGAGATCAGCTGCACTTTTTTATGCTCATCTTTTCAGAAGAATAGTGCAAGGAAGTGCATAGAGTCACTGGACAGCTGGATATATGAGTGCGTTCTCTGTATGAAATACTTCAAATAACAGACAAACCAAATCCTAATTACAAATGTTTATAAGAATTAAAACACCAGTTTGCCTGGTGTTATTTTAGACGGTTGTAGCATAGCAGAAACTGATGGTAGATAAAACAACAAAGAGACCAGAGCTGTTGGATAGGGGTTATAGCACTTGCCTTAAGTGCTGCTGACCCCAGTTTCAATCTCCTGCACTGCATGGCCCCCTACATATCCCCAAGTATAGGTTTGAAGGCCCCAGATATATGCCAGATGTGATGCTGGAGGACCGAGACTAATGGTCAGGTGATTCAGAAAATCCTTAGCTTGAACTCCTCTGGCCCTCACATTGAACCTCTGCCCCATTGGCTATAATTTCTGGGAGGGGTCCTTGGGTCACCTGAGCACTAACTGGAATCCCTGCTTCCCATAAAAAAGGCAAAGGACAGCAAAGAGGGCCAGAGATATATTAGAGGGGTGAAGGGCTTGCCTTGTATCACCAAATCTGGTTCAATCCCTGTTATACCCTATGGTCTGTTGAGCACAGCTAGGGATGATCCCAGCCCCACAAAAATATATAAATAAATACAATAAAGAGGTATAAACTATATAGTCAGGTAGTTGTAAGGGGCGGTAAGGAAAAAGAAAGAGTGCAAAAAAGATTTTGACCAGGGTGGTCAGGAAAGAATTTTCAAAAGAAATCATAGTGAAAAAATACAGATGTCAGCTATGTGAACATCTGGGAGAAGAATCAGCAAAGACAGATGTTCTAACAGTAGATAGGAAAGAGCAAAGAAGAAAGGTAGAATAATGAGTCAGAACACAGGGCAGATCAATTATCCTTGAACCATAAATTTTAAAGATCAGATTTAATATTTTTTTGTTTTTTGGGTCATACCCGGCAGTGCTCAGGGGTTACTCCTGGCTCTGTGCTAAGGAATCTCTCCTGGCTTGAAGGACCATATGGGATGTCGGGGGTCAAACCTTGGTCCAACCTGGGTCAGCCGCATTCAAGGCAAATATCTAACCACTGTGTTACCATTCTGACCCCAGATTTTAATATTTTTAATTATTTTTGTAGGAGTCTCACAACCAGTACTCTGGGAATCTAGGAATTTATCCAGGCAATGTTCAGCCAATTAGATCAGACAGGGCCCTAGAACATGATGTTGCTTGGACCTTGGGGTGCCCAAACCCACCAGAGTTACCTCAATGGTGCTAGGAAGAGGAGCAGTGATCCAGG